>NW_006159525.1:2808878-2831209 GCF_000334495.1 Tupaia belangeri chinensis
GCTGACAAAGAGCATCAGGCTTGCCGTGGCACTGGCCACCTCGTCCTGCAGGGCCATGACCGTCTCTTTGGCCAAGTCTACGTCCAAGTCCACGGAGAACTCCCTTGCTGACTCTTCTGGAGAGGAGCTGGAGGAGGAGTCAGTGGACGTGGACGAGCACGAGGAAAGCACACTAGCCCGGCTGTCAGAGCTGGAAACCGACAACCTGTCTGGTTCAGGAGAGAGGGGCGTCATCCGTCTGGAGAACCAGGAGGGATTTGGGCCCTTGCAATTCTCTGCAGCCACACTGACTTTTTCCAGCTCCTTCTCTGCCTGAGGGATACTCATCCTTGCTTTAGGGATGTCATAAATGTTGGGTGTGGTGTTCTGCTGTTCCACTCGGGGAATCAGAAAGCTTGAAGGGACCTTGTAGCTGACACCTTGAGCCAAAGGGAATGTATCCCTCGGTGCTGGACAGTCACCAGAAGGGATTTCCGGAAGACTGAATTTTTTCTTCATGGGCACACTGTGATAGAGCTGAGGGGTGAGGGACCCTGCTCTGCTCTTTGGGGGACTGTGGAAAGTGGAGACAGGACTGGGGACAGCATGGGGTCCTGATCCTTCCGCTGAGTCACTTGGAGAGGGATTTCCGACGTGAGCCTTCCTCAGAGACACTGGGGTGTCGTAGATCCATTCTGATTTCTGAGGATTTGGTAGCGTGTTGCAGTTGCCTTTTCTTAGGGCGAATGTCGGTGCTGGGGGGAGGTTCTGCCCCTGTGGAAAACCACACATGGTCATTCAGTTTAGCAGTGATAAGAGAGGAGGTTTGGTCCTGTGCATGGCTTCAGCATCAGCTGATCCTCCCCCACTCTAGGTCGGAAATGCAGGCGCTCGGCCTCCCGGGGTACTATACAGAGTGGTCATGGGGCAGGGGCTCCTCCCGGCTGCTACCTCGGTTTTGCTCTCCAAACTAGGTCCCCTGCGCTTTCTGAACAGCTGGTGCAGCTCCGGAAGCCAGCTTCCCTCACAGACCAGTGCTCGGGCAGCGGGAGGGACGTACTTCATCCTCCAACATCTGACAGTTACTTCTTCATTGTATTCTGGGTATGGCATGAGTACAGAGAAGCTGGCACCTCCGAGGGCAGCTTTTAAAAGATCCTTTCCTTTTTGCAATACTGTGATTCCTTTGACAACACATTTCTAGCATTCCCAGGTAGGCCAAGGTGTCCTACAGAAAAACCTCGAGTTCGACCTCCATTGGGCCTGGCTGGGTTTGGGAAGTGAGGGAGGCTGAGGCAGCTGGCAGCTGGTCACGGCAAAGCCAGCCGGTCGACAGGCTCCTTTCCAGACTGCTCACCCAAGTGGACAGGGCCTTTCGGGACCTACATTTTGGGAAGTTTATTTTACATGTCTAATTCTCAATCCCAGCAGTTTAATGAAAGTCTAAATAAAATGTCAGGTTGTACCTTTAAAAAAATAAAAGTGAGCCTGACTGACTCATTTCAATCTGATCGTTACTCCCCTGGTCAAGTTGCTTCAGAGGGTCCCCACTGCTGTTACCACCCTGGCCCCACCTGCTTTGAGACTCCTTTCTCTCCACTCCGACCGCCAACTGCCGGCCTCGCTCCGTCTCCCACCACCCTCCTGGAGGCCTGGCCACCGGCTGTTTCTGTTCTCCTGGACTCAGAGTGCTTCCTCATGCGCTGTATTTGATTCCCCCACGCTGGTCCCTCTGCTCTAACGGCCCTTCTCACGCTCTCCTAACAAACTCCTGCGCATCCCTCATGACACTGCTGAAATGCACCTGCTTTGTAACCTTGGGCATAAACGTTTCTACGGGCCATGAGAGAATGCAGAGATAAACAAGATCGCACAGGGTTCAAGTTGTCCCACAGTGTCCTTCACCGCATCGCTATGCCTGTCCCATACGAAGCAGCTACCTGATGACTGAGTTCCTGCCTGGTGCCAGCGCGGGCCAGGCTGTGCAGGGGCTCCCTCTGTGCTCCCAGTCCCTCTGGGACATGAAGAAAGGGATGACTTATCCCAGACCGCATAGCTAGACCTATCTATGAACACCAGGGCGGGTAGGGATTCTGCCTGAAACGCAGGAAGACCTGTGACGAACAACTTGCATTCTGGTTTCATGACCAAGCTAATAACAGTCCCCAGGTGTCAGGTCTGCCCCGCGTCACATCGCCCGGCCTGCTCCTACTTACGCTTGCTTGGCTGGCGGCGGGATGCAGCCCTGCCTTCTGGGAGCTGGCTGGCACGTCGTATAACTGCTGCTTCTCTGGCTCCTGGGAAAAAACCATAAAGGGGAACATTATTTCCTCTTCCCATGGGGTATACACCGCAAAGTCCTCCTGCACCAACGTTTTCTTGCAAAGGAGGAGTTGAATCACCGAGGACTTCGGGGCTTTCTGTCCCGATGCTCTTACAGCGAGTCTAGGTGCCGTAATGGGTATAAATACAGTCACTGAAGGACGCTGTGCTTTGGAAACATCTTCGTGATGGAAATGAGGGGTCAAGACTAAGAGGCAGTTAACTCCAATAGCCTGAGGAAAAATGGCAGTTCTCCTCTGCCTGTGAGTTAGCTTTGAGACTGAACGAAGCCAGGAGAATGAACGTGACTGGGATCAAATATGCCTTATCTGCTGTTCGTTTCTCAGCAGAAGCTGTCCCGTCCCCGTTACTCGTACTTCTCGTATATTCATCCTGCCCCTGTTTACGGAGTCCCGTAGCTGCTAGAGTCCAAGTCAGATGGCACTGCATATGTCCCGCCACGAGTGGAAGGCACGGCGCTGTGTAGATGCCGTGTACCTTCACACGGCGGAGGGAAGGCACCGTACTTACAGAACGTGACAGATAGTGCCGGCTGCAGAGCCAGGTGAGCGAGCACCAGCTCTGGTTTTGCAGAGAGAGAAAGAGACGGAAATCGGAGAGGTTTTTGTTTGTAGATTTGGGGTTCTGGGTCTCCAGAACCCCCTCCATGGGGGATGTCCAGGTGGGATTTTCAGTCCTAAGCAAGGTGTCAGAGCTCTGGTGAGACCACTAAATGGTGTGGGTTGTGTCCCCTGAGCTGGGGTCGCAGTGCGAGGGGGCTGACTGACTGAGACGAGTTAAAGGGGAAAGGCTGAGAACGCAGAGTGACAGAGTGGGAGCCGCGTTGGGCATGGCCTGTCCACAGGGCCAGGACCGCGGTGACAGCAAAGGACAGCCCTCGTATGGCACAAGACGCAGGGCACCCCAGCCTCACCTGTCGGGGTGAACAATACTTTAATGTAGCATTTGAAAAATCACAATTAATTTTAAAAATCCATAATGAACAAAAGGTCAACATTTTAAATAAAGACAGGGCCCAGTGGAGTGGGGCGCGGGGTCAGGGGAGTGAGATGAGTCAGCAGGTCCATGCCTCCCTTTAAAACGTCTGTGCCCGGGGCTGGCGCCTGTGGCACAGAGAGCACACCTGTTTCCGTGGACTATTTTTTTTAAGTACATACATATCAGGACCAGCAGATGGCATAATGGTTACATCGCTGGACACTCCTATATAGTCGACTGCGGTTCAAATCCTGGACCCAGTGGCTTACACTCACACCAGATGCATCTGCGTGCGTGGCCAAGATCCCAAGAGGATAATGGAGGAGGAGGGATTGCGGCGTGGCCATCCCCCTGGGGGGCGATTTCTTGCTTTCTATCTCTCTGTCTTTCTGGCAAGCGCATGTGCCCTATAGCAAAAATCTCTCCCCTCCCCCCAAAAAAGTACATACGTATGTGTGTGAATATACACTCACACATTCCTATATAAAATATCCTTTATGAATGCAAAGTAACAATTTAAGAAGAATTCCGAATTCAAGCAGCCCCAACACTCTCCCGAGCAGGTCTGAGCTCCCTGGGCACGGAGGAACTACAAAGTGGCCCTGGGTGGTGACCCGCATTTTGGAGTTAGAGCAGATGCTTCCCATCATCTCCAGATGCAGAGAACCCCGGGCTCGGGCACGGAGGGCTGCGTGGAACAGGGTCTCCCAATGGGGCTCACCTGAAGGGCTGCGGGGACGCGGCTCTGGGCCGGCATATCATACACCTGGGAAGGCAGGGTTGGCAGCGAGGTCCGTGCGGGTCTGGAAAGTGTGACGAGAGCCTTGAGAGAAAAAGGAGGGAGCAGAGAGAGAGAGTGTCACACGCATTGTCAGGGTCACATCCAACAGTATCTCTCAAACAGCAGAGACAGCTCTGCATGCACTGTAGAGATGATCGCCTGGTACTCTCCACTCTAGGATGGATGGCGGGACACCGGTGGGGGTGGTTCCCCATGGGGGGTGGTCTTCCTAATGGGGTGACCCGCAGCTTCCCGAATCAGCCTCACTGGGGGAGCAGGTTAGAATGCAGATGCCTGGGCCCCACATCCATTGCACTGACTCTGAGTGCTGAGGGCCCCGGGACCTGCAGACGAGCTCACAAGGTGGCCCCTATGTCCTCTAGGGTCCAGGAGCCTGTGGCTCTCCACCGGTGTTCACGTACACATTCATCTCACAGTGCTGAGGCTGTGGCTGTGAAGGAGACAGGCAGAGGGGCTCTCACGGTGTAAGGTGGAGGAACGAACTAGGTCTGGAGAACTGAGACCTGGGTCCATCTGAGGACGTGTTGCCAGGGCCAAAGGCTGATAGGGGAGTGAGCAGTCCGGATGGGTCAGGACCAGCAGCTTTCACTAGCACGGTGGGAGGCCGAAGACATCTTGATGATTAGCAGCCATTGGAAGAGACGGGCACAGAGCGTGTGAGGGGAGCGGGGAGAGACGGGGTTGGAAAGGTTAACAGGAGGCCAGTTGAGGAGGCAGGAGCCCCTACAGCACAGGGCCCCCAGCCGCCCTGTGTGTCAGTGAGAGCTTGCCAGTTGTCGCTCATGCCTGTTCAAAACTCGGCCTTGGGCTATGGACAGTAAATAGAAACTGGGCTTCGAGTACATCGTCTGGAGCTTGTCAACATCGCTGCTATGCTGGGCACCCCCTGGGGTTGTGGGGGCACATGGCTGAGACCTCCAAACCCACTAGGGGTCTGAGTCGCCTCGTGGACTTACAGAGCACAGCCGCCAAGGCGCCTACCCCAGACCTCCTGGACTCCACTGACTCCCAGTGGGACCTGGGAGCAGGAGCTTTTTTTAAAAATGTCAGAGGGCATGTGCACACGAGCAGGAGGAAGTCTGAGTTATCCGGCTCTTCACCAGGCCTCACGAGCCAGGCACTGTCCAACCCCAGGGGCCATGTGAGTGTTCCTGACCACACATTCCCTCCCTTCCTGCCACGCGAATGTGCCGAGCTCCCCACTGAGACTGCCCCAGGTACTGTCCCATCGCTGTCCCTACTGAGACTGCCTCAGGTACTGTCCCATCACTGTCCCCACTGAGACTGCCCTGGTTACTGTCCCATCACTGTCACTCCCTGTGCCTTCAGGCCCTTTTATGTGCATGGCTGACTCTGGGGTCACAGGGCCTATGGAGCACTTACTGAGAGCAAAGGGACTTTCCTGTGTGTGACACTTCTGATGGAAGGGAGCCAATTCAAAAATGCCCAGTGCTTCTTGGAAAACGTGGGTTCAAGATAGTGATCAATTTGGGAACATGTTTGAGAAACATGGTTTCAAAAAGTATAGAGAAACCGAAGGGAACACTGGTTTAAGAACTGGTGGGTCGAAGAGGGACTACCAGGAAATCTGGCCCTTTTTGCTTGAAATACAGGAGAGTCCCTTCTACAAATTTGGGAAAAAATAAAATCTAATAAAATCTTTATGTTGTGTTTTTTCTTTTTCTTTTTTCTTTTTCTTTTCTTTTTTTTTTTTTTTTTTGAGGTCAGGCCGGCATATTATATGAAGGAAGTTGGAATAAAAAGTAAAACAAAGCTCAAGGTAGTGGTTACCCTGGGAGGAAGTGACAGGGAGTGACAGGGAGCAGGCCCAAGGGGCTTCTGGGTACTTGGTTCTGTTTCTCGATGTGGATGCTGGCGTCTAAGGTACATGTTTAGGGCATGGAGGCAAAACTCACAGGAGAAATGAAAAGCTCATTGGAAAGAATAGTTTCAACCACACGGCCAGGTAAAAGAAGACTGTGGTGGGCGACAGGTGGCGTGGTGGTTAAGGTGCTCGGTTCTCCTGTGCCAACTCTGCAGGTCCAAGTCCCGGACCCAGTGGCCTGAAAAGCATGCCAGGCGCATGTGCTTGCATGCCCTAAATCCCAAGAGAACGGAGGGGAAAGGACTGCAGCGTGGCCGTCCCTCCTGGCGGGACTTCTTGCTTTCCCTCTCTGTCTCTATTTCTCTCTCTGTCTCTCTCTGGCAAGCACACACACCTTATGAAAACAACAAAATCAAATAAAAAATAAAATCAAATAGAGGACAGGACATGCCGAGTGGTTAGGGTAAGGGCCCTGCTTTGGGGGGTTAGCAGCCGAGGGCCCGGGCAGAGGCGCACAGACATGCAAGGAAGCCCAGCTGCGGCCCCAGCGCTCATCGGCCTGTGCCCTGGAAAGGCTGTTTCACCTCACTGGGAAGCAGTTTCCACATCTGTAAGTGACCGGTCTCTTCCAGCTGTTGGAGAGGCTGATTCTGACATGCGGACACCTCTCCTGGGAGAACTGAAAAGAGGCATTTTCTGGCATCTTGGTTTTTCAGTTGGGGCCCCTTAATTTAGAGATGGTCCACATAAGCGTAAAGAGAGCCTGCGAGGTGAGTGTCTCGGGCTGTCCCCGGTCTGTGAACTTGTCCTTGGAAAGCAGCTCAACGCCAGCAGCTCAGGCTGCTGACCTGCTTTTACCAGCAGCTATTCCTGCTCGGAATGCATTTCCTGGGCAGGCCGAGGTCCCCATATCCTGTACTCTAGTTTATTGTTTATTTATTTTGTTGTTTCCATAAGGTGTGTGTGCTTGCCAGAGAGAGACAGAGAGAGAAATAGAGACAGAGAGGGAAAGTAAGAAGTCGCCCCCAGGAGGGACGGCCACGCTGCAGTCCTTTTCCCTCCAGATAATTCAGATAAACACTAGATCGTCTGAATAGTAGAGACAGAGAGGGAAAGTAAGAAGTCGCCCCCAGGAGGGATGGCCACGCTGCAGTCCTTTTCCCTCCAATAATTCAGATAAACACTAGATCATCTGAATAGGAGAAGTCTGCCTTTTCTGTAGGCCACAAAACAGTTAGCTGCTTGTTAATTATTTTTCTATTGATAGATCCAGCCCCTGCTTTCTTAGAGGAAGGAGAAAAATAGCGTAGAGTCACCAAAGGGTACAAGGAGAGCAGAGCTTCGCAGTGACGAGGTCTGACCCTGTCAGGACCCTGAGAAGCAGCAGGTTCCGCCGTGTTCCTGATCGGTGAGTGGCCGTGGCTGCCTCAGGGTCGAGTGGGCCCGAGCTCCCGACTTCCAGGCCACAGCCTGGATGCAGCTTTTGCTTTAAGAGACTCCAAGCACAAAAAGGTAAAAAACAAACAAACAAAAAAGAAACAACCTCTCCCCAGCTCCAAACAGGTACAAATGTAGATAGGACAGACATGGAGGGAACTCAAGGAAGGACAAAAAAAGGCAGGAAAGTCCCCCAGGGGTTTCCTGTGGCCACCTCTGGAACCCTCCTCCGTGGCCAGGAGCCCCCGAAATCCCCTCTGGTAGCCGTGGTTTGCTGGTTGCCACAGCCTGCATGAGCGAGGACTCAGGGCTTGACCAACTTCACGACGAGGTCGAGTTTTACAGCCTGAGTTGAGTTTTGATAGTGAACTTGTCTTCCCTTTCACACGATGTCAGTCTAGGGGTTGGGAGTGGAGTCTGTGCTTGTCCTTCTGTATCCGTTCAGTTCAGGGATTCGATCGATGTTTCCTAGCGCCAGGAGCCTGGCATTGGGGCCTGGGGTAGCTGGCCAGCCCAAACATTGCCTCTGTGGTCCTTTTAGGGAGGGCGGTGGACGTGGCCAGTGGAAAGCAATTCATATTAACTTCAGCTAATATTGCCTGTTCTTAGAAGAGACACCACCAGGCCCTGCTCAGAGTCAGCTGCTCAGACGGCGGCTGAGTACACCAGGGCTAGATGTGGGCCAGTTGTTCCAGAAAGACGAGCTGGGGTCACCCCGTGGACTGCTCCTGAAGGCTCGGCCAGCTTCCTCCTGGTATGTGGAGCTGGTGTCTGCACAGCAGCTGTTCTGCGTGACAACTGTCTGCCCTGAGCCTCAGGGACTTATTAAATCTGAAGCATGTAAAAATGTTGAAGGAATCAACACCTTCCCGTTCGAAGGTGGTGTTGGAAGCTGGTACGGCAGAAGCCCGAGTGGTGAGCGGCACATTCCCGGGCCCCACAGCACATGTACCGGGGCAGCCTTGTCCTGGACACAGGCTTTGCCAAGACCTCTGGGAGCCGTGGCCAGGTGGCACGTGTCATCTGAGCTGTAAGCAAAGCATCTGACAGCAGGAAATGCCCACAGTGACCGAAGGCCGTGCAAATCTGCTCTGCGTTCTTGACACATCATCGAGGCTTTGGGGAAGCAGGATGTTATTTTTGTCCTTTCTTCTTTGAATTCCTTTTCTTATATTTAAAAAAGTGTTCATTCTGTATTTACCAACCATTTATTTTCCTCTATTAAAAAAATTGGTGTTTAAAAAAAGATGTCTTCCATGTTTAATACGATACTCGGATCAACTTCGAGGCTATTTATCAAAGACTGAGGACCTTCTCGTGTCAGGCCCACTCCCAGGTATGGGATGCAGGGGTGAATAAGACGAGGGCCCTGCTCCGGCGCTTTCTCCTCCTCCTTACTGGCTCCACTTCCTAAGGCTCACCATGCTTGCTGTGTGTTCCCCCAGGGCTTTTTGGTTTTGTTTGTATGATATTTATTTATTATTTTAATTATTTCTTTGTTATTTTCATAAGCAAGTGAGAGAGAGAGAAGACAGCGCCGTGACGGGTCCTGATGCCATGACCCCCAGCCTCAGCAGCCCAGATCGTGGGCATGCACGTGCCCGTGTGCTCAAGGCGGTCTCTGGGCATGAAGAACCTGGCCTGGTGGGCAGCCTCGCAGAGTGCCGGGGTGCGTAGGGGCACCTCCATCCAGTTCTGCTGTGTGTACGAACTCGTGTGTGCGCATATGTGTGTATGTACGTGTGTGCTTTAAATAGCCAGTGCATGCCCAGTTTTCATTTAGATGGCTCTTTCTCCCCCCTTACGAAGCCCTTAGAAATACTTCATACACACACACGCACATGTATATTTACAACGCGTGGTATTAATAGTTTGCTGCGGTGACGTGCTGAGGTCCCTGTCCTCCATCGCCCACTAACAAGCGTTTCCCCTCACAAATGCTCTAATGCCCGTGGCCTCCTCATCTGGACACGCGTTTGCGTTACTTGAGGATTGCTGCAGCAGTCCTAGGATATAACTCCTGGCTGAGACAAATGGACATTTAAAATGTGACAAGGAACTTCTTGCTTTGAATGCTGTCACTTATCGTCAGTGGCCCCGGCATCCCTTCAGAGTGCCTAGAGACCGCCATGACTATCCGTACCGCTTTCCTGCACAGCTCCACCAAGAGCGAGTTTACGGGGCACGTGCCCAGCCTCCAGGGCTAAGAGACTACAGGGAGCTGGGAGCGTAAGTGACAATGTCCCAGCCAGGCGCCAGGCTGCCGTCATCACAGCCCACGACCCACATTCCCTTTCTGCACATTAGACTAGGAGGCGGGTGAGCCCTCGGGTTCCTGTGCCCCCGACCCATCTTTTCCATTTGGAGACGTGCTTACCTGTCTGGGAATAGTGAGAGTCTTTTCACAGACGATCCTGGCAGGCATAGGCAGGTCAGGAAACTCGTAGACTTGGGCCACGGGTGGCGGGGGCCCCTCCACCCAGCTCTTCATCTGCTCATACACGGGGCCCGAGGGTGGAGAGTGGAGTGGGGCGGGCACCTGATACGTCTCCTCTGTGCTGGCGAGAGCTCCTGGGCCTCTGAGGAATGGGAGGCAGGGGTTATCTGTGGGGGCCTCCGAGAGGACTTGGAGGCGGTTTGCAGGGGCCAGGCCCTGTCTCCCGTGGAGCAGGCACTTCCACCAGCCCTCGCTTTCCGGCACGTTCTTCTCTAGAATAGTCAGGATGTCTCCTCTGCAGAAAGCCAGCTCATCAAAGCAATCAGGATGGTTGTCATAAAGTGCCCTGGCCAGGAGCGTCTGGGGGAGGAGGAGAAGAGAGCCGATTGTCATTACCACCTCCAAGGGCCACTCTGACGCAGTATGGACTTACAGCTGCTCGGCCCCGAGGGCTCTTGTCTCTGCGCTGCCTGGTTTATTCCTCAGGCCTCAGGTGAAATGTCCCATTCTTAGGGAGCTCACACCCGCACCCAGAGACCAGGTTGAATGTCCTAATATACCCCATGACCCAGTTTTAATTTGCAGGGGCTACAGCACTTGTAGTTACGCAGATGCATGCAGTGTCAGGTTGAAATTCCTAGCAGCGTACCTCTGAGCAAATTAGCTACCCTCTCCAGGCCTTGGTTTTCTCATCTGTAAAAAGCGGGGACCAGCAGTTAGCATAATGGCTATGTCGCTGGACTCCCATGTTGTCGACCGCAGTTCGTGTCCCGGACCCAGTGACTTAAACTCACGCTGGGCACATGTGCATGTGTGCCCAAGATTCCGAGAGGAGAATGGAAGAGAAGGGATTGCGGCGTGGCCATCCCCCCTGGGGGGTGATTTCTCACTTTCTGTCTCTCTGTCTCTCTCTGTCTGTCTGGCGAGCACACGCGCCCTATAGCAAAAAACCTCTCCAAAAAAAAAAAAAATGAGGGGAACAGTACCATCTACCTCGGGGGTTATTGTGAGAGTTAAACGGACTGCTGTGTTAACCTATTAAAAATGACATGTGTACACACACATACTTTAACAGCGCCTGGCATTTAGCAAGTGCTCAGTACACGGGCTGTCCCTGCTATAAGTACCATCTCGCTGCCTGCTGGTTGTTGTCATCTTTCTTCTGAATCGGACTGGAAAGCCCATGACTGCCGGGTTCCCATCTTGCTGCTCTGTCCCCGGCATCAGGCCTCCGCCCAGGGACCAGGAGATACTTTGTAATGTCTGTTACTGAGTGAATGCCGAAAGACGGTTCCATGGTCCCATGGGGATGGGCAAAAGCATTCCGACAGCCAGTGGACCCACAGCCATGGGAAAAACCCAGTCTCCCAAACTCCCCGACCCACGATCTTTCACTAGGCTGCACAGGCCCCTCGAACGTCCCCTTATTGCGATGGTAGTGATGGCTCACTCCCTCCTTGCTGAATGTCCCACTCTACGCACATGAGGGGGATTTGTTTCTGTGAGTTTTAGAGTAATCGCATTTCCTGATTCCGTCAATACTGACTTCTAAGGGAGCACTGCTGCGTGCACACCTACAAAGCTCAAGTAGAATCAGACCCTCAGGGCAGGCAGAGACACCGAAAGTCTTCATAAAACCTACTGTGGCAGGGACCAGCAGTTAGTGTAATGGCTATGTCGCTGGACTCCCATGTAGTCACCCACGGTTCAAGTCCTGGACCTGGCAGCTTAAACTCACGCCGGGTGCATGTGTGTGCGTGCCTAAGATCCTGAGAGGAGCATGGAGGAGAAGGGATTGTGGTGTGGCCATCTCCCCTGGAGGGTGATTTCTCGCTTTCTATCTCTCTGTCTCTCTGTCTTTCTGGCTAGTGCATGCGCCCTATAGCAAAAACGTCTTCAAACAAACAAACAAAAAACACACAAAAAACTACTGTGGCTGAGATTATAGGAGATCATGACCAATTTTGTAAACTAAACTTTTTTTTCTCACTACAAACGCAGTAGAATTTTATGAAAGAGTATGAAATATGGTTAAGCAAATACAACAGCCATCAGGGCCAGCTCAGGAACTGCTGCTAAACCTTCTGCAGCTTCCCAGACCTCTCTTTCTCATGCGCATTTGCTCACATACACACCAGAGTCATAGTTCTAGTTTAAACCTAATGCAATCATGCACACAGTTTTATAATCTGCTTTTTCATTTAAAAATAGATCATGAACATCTTTCCATGTTTTTTTCAGTATTTTTAAAAAGAATTATTTTATTTAACTTTGTTTACTTATTTTAATTTGACCAGAGAGTAACAGAGTGAGAGAGAGAAAGAAAAAGTGAGAAAGCAAGCCGTCAGGTCCAGGACTTGAACCATGGTCAGCCATGTGGGAGTCCAACCCCCTTAACCACCATGTCACCTGCTGGCTCCTTTTTCAGTATTTTAAAACTTTTTTTAAAATAGACTTTTGAAAGCTTATTTAGGGGCCAACAGGTGGCATAGAGGTTGAAGTGCTGAATTCCCATACAGCCAATCACAGTTCGAGTCTGGATCTGGCAGCTTGTCTTCTTACTTTCTCTCTTCCTGGCGAATGCACAAGCCCTATGGCAATATTTTAAAATAATAATAATCAATAAAAAATACATGAATTTATTGAGAGAGACAGTATGGGGTCTTCATGCCACGATGCATCCCCCACCTCTGGCAGACAGGATCATAGCCGCGGGTGCACCCAGTCTGTACAGGAAGACCTCAGGATGTGAACCTGGGACCTTCCCGTGTGACCTCAGATCGTGGAGCATGGTTACTGCTGTGTCATCTTGGTAGCCCCTCAGTAGCCTTTTAAATAGCACCACGGTTTGTCCTTGTATGGATGAACACCCTCTTTGTACTTTGTGGTTGGGGACATTTCAGCTAGTGCAGTTGTTAGCTGTGACAAACAGTGCTGAAATGATCATCTTTCAGCTCAGCATCTGCAACCCTCCTTTCTTATCATGGATAAACGTCAGTAGGAGCCTAGAGTCTACAGGTTTACTCATCTGTAGCTTGGAAGGTGTATTCCTCCCTACTGCACCCACTTGTCATTCTGTTTTTTTTTTTTAGGAAAAAAGAGTGCCAGCAGGTGGCGTGGTGGTTAAGGCAGCTGGATCCCACATGACTGACTGCACAGTTTGAGTCCCAGTAGGGTGGCTTGCAAAACACGCCAGTGCATGCACGTGTGTGCCCAAAAACCCCAAGAGGAAAATGGAGAAGAAGGGATTGCAGCATGGCCACCCCCCTGGATGGTGCTTTCTCACTTTCTCTTTTTTCTCTCTCTTTCTCTCTCTCTCTCTTTCTGGTGAGCACAAGTGCCCTGCACCAAATGAAAGAAAGAAAGCTAAAAGTTTCTAAGGGTTGTGGGCATGTGTATCGTGAAGGCCATTCCTGCCTATAGAGATTTCATCTCTCTTCCATGGTGAGCTGGAAACCCTGCAGGGAGTATGGCCACTGAGATGTGTGGAAGATGAATGCATGGTGCCTGCTTGTGTGCACTGAGTCACTCTCACTTGCATGTGTTATGAGTGGTTCACACGAATGGGGATGCTCAGCTTGGAAAACCCAGCAGAAACCATGTGTTTAAGGGAACAGTTTTAGAATCTCCTGAAGAGTATTGATACAAGGGAAAGCACTGTGGTGAAGGCAGCTGGATCCCATGTGGATCACTGTGCATTGAGTCCAGGACCCAGAGGCCTGAAAAACACGCAGATGTGAGTGTGCGCATGCATGCCCAAAATCCCAAAAGAAATGGGAAAAAATGGGATATATAGCATGCTTTTTTATTCTGTCTCCAGTGAATACAAGCACGCTACATCAAATTAAGGGAAAAGAAAGTATTGATTAAATATCAAAACTTAGTGAAGTTATATGCAACTTTGTAGATTTTTCTTTCCCCCAGTTAGGGGCAAACCATTCCTGTTCAGTAGGAACATTTAACCTGAAAGGTTATGGTTTGTTACTTTGTAGGACTTTGGCCAGTTTTGTATCTATCCCTACAATCATCCTAATAGTTCTAATTTAATTGCTGGTACTAAGCTCCCCAGTGATCTGTGACCTGGCTTTAACACCTTACTAATTCCTTTATTAACTAATCAATTGATTAGAATTTTTTTTTTTTGGAGAGGTTTTCGCTGTAGGGTGAGTGCGCTTGCCAGACAGACAGAGAGAGACAGAGAGACAGAAAGCGAGAAATCACCCCCCGGGGGGATGGTCACACCGCAATCCCTTCTCCATTCTCCTCTCGGGATCTTGGGCACGCATGCACACGCGCCCGGTGTGAGTTCTAAGCCACCGGGTCTGGGACGCGAACCGCGGTCAACTACGTGGGAGTCCAGCGACATAGCCGTTACGCTAACTGCTGGTTCCCTTGATTAGAATATTTGACATGAGTTCATTTATATTTGCATGAGAGTTATAATTCTACCATTTTGAAAATCTCCAACCAATCATCACAATTCCCATGAAATACATTTAGAGCAACCTTAAGAAAAAGCCATTATCTGAAATGTGCTTGCATTTGTCTAGAAATAAGCTAGAGTGTATCTTTAGACAGTGCAGTTGTTGAAAACGGCAGCTGCTCTGAAGTATCCAGACGGCAGAGTTTAGCTGGTACATTGGTTCACTGGGAAAGGCAGGTCCACCACCACCCCCCTCCCCCGGGAAACAAGGAGCTTTTATGCACTTCTTCCTCACTGGGCATCCACAGCTGTCCAAGAAGGACAGCGACAGTCTTAGTCTTCAGATATGGTTTACTTCAGACTTGCGTCCTGCTGCTTCTAGGACAGCAGACCACATCTTCAGAGATGCAAATTTCCAGAAAGGAGAACCCTAAGAAGGCTGCTCTAACACAAGTCCCTTCTGTATGGTATTTCATTATAATTGGCCGTTTCATTATAATTGTAGCTGATGACCTCATGCAATCGATTAATAATGTCTCAGAGTCTTACTAGCAAAGCGCATCAATACCTGCGGTGTAAAAACAGCATGAAATGCACGTGGGAAGCCTTGCGTTCCTCTCCTTCCAGGAGGGAAACTGGGGAACGGACTATATTGAGTGGGTAATGGAGTCGCATTATCTATTTTGCGTTGAGTGCACTGGTGTCATTCTGTCACTTAACTGTCAGAAGTCTCAGGGGTAGGCATTCTCATCCCCATTTTACAAATGACGAAACTGAGGGTCAGAGAGATCACGTGACTCAGCAAGGTTGTACCCTTCCTCTGATGCCTCCTGATACCAGCTAGGATAATATTTTATACACATAAATTGGATCAAGTTGGTCTCTTGTTTAAAATCCTCTAATTGCTGACAATTGTGCTCTGGACACAATGGAAACTCCTAGCATGGCTTCAAGGCCCTACATGATCAGCCCCTGGTCTGTCACTGCTCCCCTTATAACTACCCCCAACCACCCTACCCTCAGGGGTGTTCACGGGTCTGGCCCCAAAACAAAACCGCTGCTTTCCTGGCATGGAGATGCTCATGCGAGACCCTTCGATGGCCACCAGCGGCGTGTGCAGGTCTATTCCCACTCAACAGAGGAAGGAGGGGCTGCAGCCGCAGCTGGAGGGGCCTGGGGCGTCGTTCAGCATGCATTCACCGGATCGTGGGCAGCTTCTGCAGAGAGCCACGAACGAGCCAGCTCCTGACCTCACCCCATAGACATCCTAGGCGAGGTGCCACATTGCAGTCAAATCGCCACAGAAGCGAATATAGGATTTCTCTTTCTCCAAAATGCAATGAGCAGAAAATGCAGGAAATTATTAGAAAGCTGACGCAGGTAGGAAGTCGTGGTGGGTGAGGGTGTAGGAAGTTTTCCCCGAGAAAGCACGTGGAAGCTTCAGTCTGGGGTGAGGGAAAATTAGTCAGACCGGAGAGGGAGAGAACCTTTCGGCAGAGGAAGAGGAGTGTGGGAGTGGGGGTCTGCGGAGGGGAGAGAGCTGAGGAACTGAGAGATGACTAGGCTGCTGGGAGAGGGAGCCGCGACAGCTGGGGCCTTGTTTCCACAGCAGCTGTTCCCAGCTGGTTGCTGGGTGGGAAGGAAACTGGGCGTAGCCAAGTGCAACACCAGAGGGGTTAACCAAAGCTGAGTACTGGATGTAAGTTAAAAATTAGAATGAAGAGGGCGTGGCTGACGGTCAGTGGTTAAGGGAGCCAGATCCCACATGGATGACCATGTGGTTTGAATCCCAGACTTGGCAGCTTGACAAACATGCTAGGCACATGTGAATTTCATGCCTCAAATTCCAATGGGATAGAGAAGGGATTGTGAGTGCCCACGTCCCACTGAGGAGTGCTCTCTCCCAACTCTCTCCCTCTTTGTCTCTCTGGTGAGCACGTCTTCTGGGGAAAAAAATAGAATAAAAAAAAAAGAAAGAAAATGTAAAAAAAAGAACAAAGGCCAATTGCTGTCTGGGTGGGGGTTCCCAGGACCTGGATGCGGGCAGAGACTGGGTTTGGGAGGCCAGGGGAGCCGCTACAGGTGAGCCTGGAGAGAAGAGGGTGGAACTGCCAGGGCAGAAGGGGCGAGGCTGCTCAGACGGGGTGGGGTGGGGCTGGACTGCGTGCTCTTGGTCTTCAGGGCAGCTGTGGGAGCCACCCGCAGCAGGCGCCGCTTTGAAGCAGAAGCTGCAGCTTCAGTTTAAGCCTCTCTATCCACAGTCCTGCTCCCAGGGCCGAGCTCCTCTCTAGGCAAGGGGGTGGGTGCAGTGTCTCAGTGACTGCGCCTGCGTGCACTGGTCAAAGTCCTGCTGGCCTGTCTGCATCGTTTTCCATTTCGAGTCCTTAATGAACGAGGCTGCAGAGACCGAGTGTAGAGCCGGGAGGAGGGGAGATGGGCTGGCCGTCAGACTCCGTGGGCTCAAGGTGACGCAGTAGCAGGTTGTACAGTGGAAATTCAAACTCGGGTCCGCACCTGAAGCCTGCCCGCTCCAGTTCCCCACGCGGAGCTCCAATTCCTCATACAGCCCTCCTGAGCTGAGTCTGTTTCCTCCTCGAATCTGCTAACGCTTACATCTAAGTTCCTGTAAATCTCGAAGGAGCACAGATCAGAGCAACCTCACATGGCTATAGCGCCGGGCAGGAGTGCAACGTGGGAGGCAGGCCAGGTGGAATGCCTTGGGTGTGGCGGTGACTGCGGCATGCTGGAGCCAGGAGGAGCTCTCTGCCCGAGTCCAGCCCCTGCTGGGTGCTAGAGGCCCACCTGGTGTCCTTCGCAAACCCGAAGTTAATAGCAGGAGACCTGAGCACTCGCGCCCGGTGCAGAACTCGGATGGGCAAACTTCACTCCAAAGCCCCCTGCAGAGTGGCCCATGGCCGTCCCGGCTGTCCCACAGTTTGAGGCTCTCTGCCCTCTCCGGCTTTTGGCCCTTCCCCACCCCCAAGGGGTCAGAGCAGCATCAAGGCCCAGTCCTGCTTCCTCTTTGTTTCATCTTTCGTAACCCTGTCACCCAAACTCTCCTCCTAAATTAGAAACGGAGTAGCCCAGGGATAGCAGAGGACGGATCACAAGCAGCCTCCACCCGCGTGGGCTGAGCACCACCGATTCCACGGGCAGATAAAAGGCACAGGGGGTTGTAGTGAGTGAGGACACGCCCAAGCCAGCAATGGCGGGGGCAGAGCCCCGAGCCGCAGGTGGCCCCTGGCCCCTGCTCCATGGGCGGAGGTAGACCCAAGGTCAACTAGAAGGACATTTTTCTTCTACTGGAACCCTTTGAAGAAAGGTCTCTGTCTAGCATTTCAGTTGCCTTCTCACAGGTCCCCTGACTTCCTTCCAATAACATTAGCTCAAGAGGAGGTGACGGAACCGCTCCTGCTTCCTGTCCACAGGAGTAGTTGGTCACACATCAGCCGCATCGCTAAAAGGCAATCCTGCAGGAACTGCAGACTCTTTGATGCATGGGGCGTGTGACTCCTCAAGTTCATCAAGGCTTTCTAAGACACGGGAGCTTTACTTTGGGATCAGCGAGACACTCTGTTACACACCTTCACGAGGACGCTGCGCCCAGGCTCCGAACTGAGGAGGAGGCGCCGAATGGAGAAAGCCCTTTGACCACCTGTGATGGCGACGCCTCCCCTGGAATGCACGTGGAAGAACTTCCCACTGTGTAAATACGAAGGTGGGCTCCAGAAGGTCAACACAGAGAACAGTGCTCTCTCGGCTTCCGAATAGTCATTTTCCATCATTTTTACAGAGCCCTTATGTTAAAAAAAAAAAAAAAGTCCAGGAACATAAGAAAAATCCCCTCACCACCTCCATTTTTCCCACCCACATTCTCCAAAAAGGGAAGAAAAACAGAGAAGGGAAGACAGCCCTGAGGAGGAGGAGGAGGCGAAGGAGGACGAGGAGGAGGAGGAGGAAGCGAGTCAGTCTCTATGTGGCGCTAGGCTGGGGCTGATGGGTAATGGTGTTTGTGAGGAGGCCTCTGGCGGGATGAGAGGGCGTGACATAATCCCAGGGAGTAGCAGGAGAGACGATCTGGAAAGGTCCCCGCTTCTCAACCCCCTCACCGCAGCACAGACTTCTCTCACTGCGTGTGTCAGCTCGTGTTTTTCCTGCAGTTAACCAAAAAGAGGAGCACGTTCTCTTGAACCTTTCGGAAGCACATTAGCCCCTAATCAAGCCAGCCTGTGCCCCGGGTCGATCGCACTGCCAGTCTCCAGGATCTGAAGTCACTTCGCGTCGACTGTTTGCCAAAGCCTTGGTAATAAGGAGGTAGTGAGGAACGCTCCCGTGTTCAGCTCTGGGACAAGCCTGTGACAAGTAATCAGCAGTGGCGATCTCAGTTCCTATTCACGTCTCCGCGAAGCGAGCACTCTTACTGACTTCCTGGTTAAGCAATGAGGCAGGTGAGGCACAGAGAGGCTGAGTAAGTGATCCAAGGTAGCTCAGGGAGCACAGGCCAAAGTCACGATTGGAATGCAGGCGGTTCTGACTCCAGCCTGCCCTCTGGGCTGCGCACCCCGAGGCTTAGCACAGACTCTGGCGCCAGATGGCGTGCACACCCCGACAGACACTGATGCGTGACAAATGCACCCGAGGTCCGTGGAGCTGATAAAATGACACGTTTGTATAACAGGACATGGTACCGCCATTACAAAGGAAGGGTTGAGTTTACATACTCTGAAATGGAGCAATCTCTAAAGCAGATCACCAAAAATAAGAGCAAGACGAGAAACTGCACATGGGAAGTTCCTGCCGTGCTTTTTGAAAAATGGCACCTGTCTGGAGGATTATGTAAATTGTTGGGGAACCTCAGTGCTGGGGAACAGGAGACTCAGGGAGCTAGAGTTTGGGATTGAGAAAAACACTTTCATCCGTGGTCATTTGTACACTGTGCATTTTTAAAAGCACGTGTAGCTGTGCTGCTCTTTCAATAGAAACATCTCCTTTTGGTTTTTTTTGTTTGTTTGTTTGTTTGTTTGCTTTTGCTATAGGGCACATGCAGTCGCCAGAAAGACAGAAAGAGACAGAAAACAAAAGGCGAAAAATCACTCCCCGGGGGGATGGCCACGCCACAATCCCTTCTCCTCCATTCTCCTCTCAGGATCCTGTGCATACACGAACAAGTGCCCAGCGTGAGTTTAAGCCACCGGGTCGGGGACTCAAACCGCAGTCAGCTAGCTACATGGGAGTCCAACAAAATAGCCATTATGCCAACTGCTGGTCCGAAACGCCTTGTTTTAATAAAGGAGTCTGTCCTATTGGAAGACAGGGACTCGTGCGGGTGAATTCAAGCAGCTGCTGTCATTACCCCTCAGGGCCTTTTCCAGTCCTAGATCCAGTAGATGGGAACCTTGACTCCAAGTCAGGCTTACCCTTGGCCAAAAGCTGCTGGACACACAGAGGACGATTTCTCACAGCTGGAGGAGCCCTTCCTGAACTGCCAGAGTGACTGACGTCACCAACCCACAGCCCGTCCCCGTGCCACGGACAGCCTGGAATGTGGGAAGCGCCTGAGCAGTGTCTGAGCACCTGCTGACTTGGGAGCGAACACTCTCCCCGGCCCGGAGGGTGGGACGCAGACTGAAGACACGCAGGGAAGGGGCTCTGACTGTAGGGCGTTGGGAATCACGGACGTTTGGTCCGAGCAGCTTCACAGGCTTGTCCAGCCTGGTCCGCGCAGTCAGGAGGGGCATCTGACCAACCTCCGAACCTCCGAGCAGGTGGGAGGAGTGCATAGCACTTCCCTCCAGTGCCCTCTGCCCTCCTCGGGTCCTGTGCACCCAGACCCAGGGCAGACAGGAGGGCATCCCTTGATGGGAAGCACAGAGCAGGACACAGCGCCTGCACCTTGCGCGTGTGACACAGAGGCAGCCATTGAGAGCGGCCATTTGCCAGGCAGCCAGTGGCTTGGTGGTGAATGTGGCTGGATCCCACATAGCCAGCTGTGTAGTTCTAGTCCCAGACCCAGCAGCTTGAGAAACACACTGAGCACATGCGTGTGTGTGCCCAACATCCCCGGAGGAGGAGCGGTGGAGGAGAGGGGATCCCATCCCCCGGGAGGGGCGCTTTCTCACTTTCTCTGTCCACATATGCCCTCTGGCAGATTAAGCAACCCCCTCACACACACACACACACCAAAACCATACAGAACAAAAGAACAACTATTTGTCTTTCTCCTCACGCAAATGCCCTGAGTCTGCAGCTGAGGAGAGAACATGGCCAGCCAGCCACCTCCTCCTTCCCGCACTGGACTGGCTTCTCTTCCCCGTCCCTCCCTCTCTGTCCTTAGCGGATTCTGTCTTGCTTCCTTCCTCCTCTTTAATCTCCCTCTGTTGTACTTGTCCAAAAAGAAGCTGTTACTGTAACTTTTATTTTCCCTCATGAATTTCAGTAGCTTTCCATACCAACATTTATATTTAAAAGTAAAAGTAGTTAAAGGAGCCAGATTCTCTCATGGCTGACCACAGTTCCAATTCCCACCCCAGTGGCTTGAAAAACACACCTGGCACGTGTGTGTGTGCCCAGAATCCTAACAGGATGGAGAAACAGAGGAGAGGGGATTGCATTATGACCCTGTCCCATAGGAGGGTGCTTTCCCCTCCCACCTCTTTATCTCTCTGTCTCTCTCTCTGGAGAGCACATGCATGCTCTGGCAATTTAAAAAAATAAAGTAAAATTCTATAAATTATGGGGGAAGAGAGAGTCACTTAAAATAGCAAAATGGTCTGAGATTTCATAACCAGAATGTGCTCTAAGAATTTGCAACTACATTTAATTATTTCCCTTTAATCTGTCGTGCCTGATGTGGCGAGAGAGTTGGTTTGTGGTGCTGTAAAACTTGAGACAGCTTTGCCTCAATAATCTGCATTTCATTGTCAGGAATATCTTAAACCACCGAGGCGACAGCTAAGTAACTTCTTGCATCACCCTGCAACATACGAAGAGTTGTTTCTCTTGGAGCTGTTTTTAGAAAATTTAGATAGTAGCTATATGAGAGATGATGAAGGAAAACGGCTGTTTTTTTGTGATAAATATTGGTTTGCCAAATAGGTCAGGAAAATGACTGAATTTCTGCTTCAGTTCACCTTTTGAAAAGTTAAGAATTCTTAAGTGAAAAGCTCTAGAAATGTACAGAAAATGAGCTGCAGTCATTTAACTGAAAGGTGATATCGAAACCTCCTTTTCCCAATTATGTTTACATTTTTTAGATTTTAAAAAATACTGAGTAAGCCGTAACTTAAAAAAAAAAAAGGGTTTTTTTTCTTTTCTTATTCCGGAGGACGTGTGCATGCACGTGAGATGAGGGGAGGAGAGAGAGCCTAGTCACACCGCAACCCCTTTTCCTCTAAACCCCTAACCCCTCAGTACCTGGCTTCCCTCGCACAGGCCTGGCGCAGGAGCCCCGGGCGCTTCCTCTTCCTCTGCCAGAGCTTAACCGCTGCACTACGGGGCTGGCCTGAACTTTTTAAACAGAATGTCAATTCTCTCTTTTTTATTTGCAAACCTGGCACCTGAAACAACTTTGAAAAGTCTCCAACACCATGATCCACTTCACCCATGGAAGGGGAAACTTGAGAGAGATTTTTGCTAGGGCGCAGTTGCTCACCAGACAGAGACAGAGAAAAAGAAAGCAGGAAATCCCCCCCCCCCTCGGGGGATGGCCACACCCCAATCCCTTCTCCTCCATTCTCCTCTTGGGATCTTGGGCATGCATGCACATGCAGCCCGGCGTGAGTTTTAAGCCACCGGGTCCGGGACACAAACTGCGATTGACTACATGGGAGTCCAGCAACATAGCCATTACGCTAACTGCTGGTCCCAGAAGGGGAAGGTTTTTGAAATGACAGATTTTGGGCCCTTCCCAGTTAACCCAGAGTCCCAAAGCCACCAAACAGTTTCAGAAAAAGGGAGATAAGGAGAGAGACGTCCGGATACTCACGATCACTTTCATAACACCCCTTTAAAGAAATTCCTTTTAAAGGTGGTTATTCCATCTTGTGGAAAACCTCAGCAGAAATCCCTTGAGCAAGGAGGTCTCTGTGTAGCAGCTTGTGCAGGAATG
>NW_006159525.1:2831222-2917222 GCF_000334495.1 Tupaia belangeri chinensis
AAAGCACGTGGGCCGGCGGTGGTCTGCCCGCAGCTGTCCCTGCCAGCTGAGCTGGGCTGGAACCAACCCAGAGAAGTGTAAGGCATTCTCCCTGCATTCCTGGTGGCTCCCTCCCATCTGATGCATGGGGGCTTCAAGAGTTCATGGAAAACGGGATTAAAATATGAGTCAAGGGACCAGCAGTTGGCGTAATGGCTATGTTACTCAACTCCCATGTAGTCAACTGCAATTCAAGTCCTGGACTGGGTGGCTTAAACTCACACCGGGCATGTGTCCATGCGTGCCCAAGATCCTGAGAAGAGAATGGAGGAGAAGGGATTGCGGCATGGTCATCACCCCTGGGGGGGGGGGGATTTCTCGCTTTCTGTCTCTCTGTCTCTCTCTGTCTTTCTGGTGAGCACATGCGCCCTATAGCATAAACCTCTCCAAAAAAAAAAGAGAAAGAGTTGATTTTAGTGCCAATAAAAGAAGTGAAATCCATGTATAATTTTTTCATAACCATCCTATGAATCTTCTGAAGACCCCCTAGCCACTGTGGCTGGTGTCTACAAGCACCGAGGACAAAGAAGTAGATCCGCCTATGAACTTGGATAGGAGGAGCTAAATGAGAAGAAACAAGAAAGGTGACTTCCTGGGCAGCAGGTGGCGTGGTGGCTAAAGGTGCTAGATTCCCATATTGTTGTCCAAGGTTCAAGTCCCGGACATGGTGACTTGTTTTCTCCCTTTCTCTCTCTCTCTCTCTGTTGCTCTCTGGTCAAATTAAAAAATAATAATAGCAAATGAAAATAAATAAGTACATAATTCTCTTTTTTATATTTGAGAGAGGTTTTTGCTATAGGGCACATGTGCTTGCCAGAAAGAGAGAGACAGAGACAGAAAGCAAGAAATCACCCCCTGGGGGGATGGCCATGCCGTAATCCCTTCTCCTCCATTCTCCTCTCGGAATCTTGGGCACACACACACACACACACGCCCAGCATGAGTTTAAGCCACCAGGTCCAGAACTCGAACTGTGGTCAACTACATGGGAGTCCAGTGACATAATCATCACGCCAACTGCTGGCCCCAATACATAATTCTTAAAAAATAAAAAAGAAAAAAAAAAAGGAGACTCCTCATCTTCCTAACACCTCTGAAAATAACCCCGGATGAGCGGTACTCTGACGAAGTAAGTGTAAGCTTCACTGGTTCCTCCACGATAACTCTGAGCTCTGACCCAGCCGGTTGGAATCCTTCCTGATTGTTCATATGAAACAGTCGCGCATTACAGGGGTTTCTGCAACCACGGGCGGCACTGCCTACTCATGGACTTGGAGGAAGAGGTTGTGGCCAGAAAAAACTTTCCAAAGCCACGCGGTGGAAATGACCGTTTTTCTTCCCTGAGACCTGAATACTGTGGTTTCCAATAGGCTGGAGCTGTGTGCAGCCCAGCTTGTTTGCTCATACTTCTCTATTCATGACTCAGAACTGATGTATCCAGCCCCTGTGTGCCTGACGACGTGCAGAGGTCCAAGGTCAAAGTCCAAGGTCAGGGCTGAGATGACACAGCAATGAAGGGCTGCCAGCCTGGTGGTCATGGAATCTCCTGGACGTGGCTCAGGACAGACCGCAGTCTCCAGCTCCCAGTGGCCAAGGGATCCCGGTATGGTCATTCTCAGCCTTCCCACACCTCTCACTGCAGGGCCACTCCTGCCTAGCAGTCCCTGAGTTGAGAGAGATGGTTTGGGAGTCTGAGACTTGGGAGGAATGTTGGCTGAAGAGTCCACCTTCACTCGTGGAAACTCACTGAGGGAGGAGGACCGGTCACTGAGAACTTCCCCGGGCTTCCGTCTCTTCACCTGAAAGCGAGGTGACTTTACAGGTGGTCTCCGAGTTCACCCAGCTTCCAGTCCAGATTTTGCACGACTTTGTTCTTACTCTTACCTCCTAGTTCACAAAAGCCGTCGAGAGATCTGAAATAGCCGCCCCGTTCCTCTCTTCTTTCCTTTTTTCTTTTTGTGAAGAGCAGAGGGAGGAAAGGCCTGGAGAATAACTTTGGTTTCTGTCAGTCATAAATATATGTCAACTCCATATGTCAACTCCACAGGAGTGCTTCTTCATTGGAGAATGTCCCGATTCCCCCCCTCCTTTTTTAAAAAAATTTGCTACAGGGTGCTTGCAGTCACCAGAGAAACAGAGAGACCAAAGTGAGAAATCACCCCCCAATGGGGATGGCCACACTGCAATCCCTTCTCCTCCATTCTTCTCTTGGGATTTTGGGAATGTATACTCACATGGTTGGCGTGAGTTTCAAGCTGCTGGGTCCAGGGCTCGAAGCACAGTCAACTATGTGGGAGTCCAGTGCCTTAACTACTATGCTACCTTCATTTTGAGGTATATTTTTGCTGGGTATAAGATTCGAGGTTGAGATTACTTCCTTTTGGCTTCCATGATTTCTGGAGAGAAATCTGCTGTCATTTGAACTGTTTTTTTCCCATAACTTAGATGTCATTTTCTCTGGTTGTTTTTGATACTAAACTTCAGTTTCCACGTGTTTAAGTAAGGCATGCTTTGGTGTAGAACGCTTTGTTCTTCCACAAGAACGAGCCATTGCCCCATGAAGACTTCACACTAATTAGCCCACTCCCCACCAGTCGGCAGTGCCGTCCCCACCCGGTGTCTCTGCCTTCTTTCTCACTCTCCTCTCTTACAGCTTTCTTTCTGCCTTCCTTCTATGTGTCAAGTGTCCTCCAGGGGAGAGAGCCTGGCCTGCCACTGTGTCTCAAACTGCGTGTGTGTGTCCTATTGGACCTCACGCCCCCTGCATGTTGTGAGAAGTAAAATATTAAACTGAGTCACTTAAAAACCCAACTCTCTGGGACCAGCAGTTAGCATAATGGCTCTGTTGCTGGACTATCATGTAGTCGACTGTGGTTCGAGTCCCGGACCTGGTGGCTTAAACTCACGCCGGGCACGGGTGCGTGCGTGCCCAAGATGCCGAGAGGAGAACGGAGGAGAAAGGATTGCGGTGTGGCCATCCCCCCTGGGGGGTGATTTCTCGCTTTTTGTTTCTCTGTCTTTCCGGAGAGTGCACATGCCCTATAGCAAAAACCTCTCAAAACAAAAACAAGCCAATTCTCCCTACCAGTATCACTTGTGGAACCATAGGTCCGATGAGCTCATTTTAGTTTTTCCTAATGTACATTAAGATGCACACATAACATAACATAAAAAAAAAATTGGCTCTGTGTGGTAATCTGGAACCATCTGTGTGGGCAGAGGTCAAGACCCCGGCAGTCGGTGCCCGGCTTTCCCATTCGCTGATCAGGAAGAGCTCAAAGCTGACTCAAGCCGTTTAATGTACCACAGAGACACAAGGGAAGGTCCATGCTTGTCGCCTGGAGGAATGGAGAGGGGCTCTGGGAAAGCAGGGAGCCACCCTGCAGTTCAGGTGTCCCTTTGCCCCTTCCACTGACATGTATCCACTGCCGTTCACTGGCTTCACTTGTCCTGTCAACTGTGGCTGTGGAGAGGTCCAGCCCAGTCCTCATGTAGGGTACCAAAGGAAGGCCGGACGGTGCTCGTGTGCTTCCCAGAGCCGAGGACCCCCTTACTTTGGGGAACATCAATGGAAGAGAGGAGCCCTGGGAGGACTCGCTATTAGAAATAGACTCGTGTTTTCATCCCCCTTTCAAACGTGGGCGAATCGGACCTGAGGCAGACACCCCACAAAGCGCTTGCCACTTCTGCCAACCAGATGGCCGACATCTCCCAAGGCGAGGGACCTTTCTGCTTTCTTACTTCACTTTTCCCCCTCCTAAAGAAAACTGCCTGGTCCCTGTCCCCTGGCCCCCTGCCCCGAACAGGGGTTTAACTATGGAAAGCTGCTCCTGACTCTGAGGCAAAGCAACAACGCAAAGAAACAATGCATTCTCTAACCTAGAAACTCATGGGGAAGTTCTGGAGTGGCTCAGAGCTGCCTGCGAGTAGCATTTCCGTGGTCCACACACATTTCCTACAAGAGTTTTAACAGCTCAGGGCTTCCGGGCCAGCCCCACGGTCGAGGGAGCAGATACCACATGGATGATTGTGTAGAGTCCCAGACCTGGTGGCTTGACAAACATGCCAAGTGCATATGTGTGCATGCTGCAAGTCATGAAAGGGGGGGCAGTGGAGGAGAAGGGATTGCAGTCTGGTCCTGTCCCCTTGCGGGGTGCTCTCCCCCGCCCGCTCCCTCTCTCGGGTGCGTGGACGCGCCTTTTGGCAAATTCAAGAATAATATGCCGTGCAGAGCCTCGAGCGCAGAGGGCCGGGCTATGCCGCCCGGGAGCAGGGACACGGCATGTCCTCCATGGGCCCGGCCTCGCAGGGTGTGCACTACATTCCTCTCTCTCTCGACAAACGGTTCCTAAAACCTGAATTCCCCTTTTGTGCAGCTCATGTTTGGAGCCTTCTAATCTCGTACTTAGCGGCGTCTCTTTCACAGCCTCCCACCTTCCTCCTCTGACGTTATTTCTCCCCAGCCACTGGTCATTTCCTCCCTTAGCCATCACGGTTCCAGAACAACACGGAACGTTTCTCCAGTCGTTTCCCCATTCCAGGACCGCGCAGCCTGGCGCCTTCGAAAGGCTTTCGGCAGAATCGGCAGAATCGTAGGCTCTGGGGCGGTAGTCGCCTTCGCTTAGCTTTTCAAAGTAAGCAATAGGGAAATACAGTGCCAGAGGACAAAGCCGGGAGTGAATACAGATTACGAGCTGCATGTTTTAAGACCTGTAAGAACACCGTATTGAATATCGAGAAGGGCGACCAGACCCTTGTCCTTGGTGACATCTAGAAGAGTAGCAGGCACAGAAGGCAACCCGAGTGTTGAGTGGATCGGGGTACACTGTCTCTCTCTGTCGGAGTCGAACCGCACACAGAGTTAGATGGAAGCGAGTCAGCCTGCTGACTGTTCTTTCTGCTCACACACCTAACCGTCTCAAACACTGAGTTATTTGTTTTTGTTTTCCCAAAAGACGGAGGGCATGACCCTTCTCAATGTTCATTGCACACAATGTGGTCCATCCAACATGGAGAACGACACCGCCTCCACTTGGCCTGACGCTGCTCGCGGCTCCTGCTCGCTGCTCCCGACAACCCACTGGCACACAGCAGCAGGAGTAATCCTTCAAGACCACAAACCCCACCAGGTCTCTCCTGCTCTAAGCGGGCCAGAGGCCTTTCTTGCAATTAGAATGTACTACAAAGTCTTCGCACCACCCAGCAGGCCAATGTGACCTGCTTACCCCTCCGGTCTCATGTCCCACCCCCTGCCCTCGTCCACGCTGCTCCAACCCCACTGGCCCTTTCACAGACGCGCTACCCTGCCGGTTCATTCTCACCACAGAGCCTGTGCACCTGCCGGTCCCTGCCCGGGATGCTTTTCCTGTCATTTGGTCTCCGGAGCGCCCTCTCTGTCCAGCACCTCTGTCAGGTGGCCCCATTTCCCTTTCTTTACGGCAGTTATCATCGGACTCATGTCCAATTGCTCATTATCTGTCATGGAATGGAATGCCAGCTCTGATCGCCGCCGCCCTGGGGCTCAGCAGCTCTGCGTGGGCTCGATGCACAGCGAGCTGTGTGGTGCTCACAGTTGGCTACTGCATCTGGGCTGCTTTGCCTTGTGAGACGGTGAAATGACGAGGGCGCTGGGTAAGGGCAGAGGGAGGCCGGGTCCTCGTGACCTTGGCTTCAATGACGCTGACGGAAACCTAAGGCAACATCTGACCCTGTGAGGAGGAAGAGCCAATTCCCAAGAGGAGGCCGAGTGCAGGGCTAGGCTGGAGCTAGGCTGGGGCTAGGTCAGGGTCAGGGTCAGGGAGCTGAGAAGCAGGGGTGATCCTTGTTCCCAGACACCGACAACAGGAAGTGCTACTTCTGTCCTCACTGCAGGGCCACATGTGAAGGCTCCACCTGCATCCCCTGTGACCCCGTCAGGCACTCACTAGCCCGGAGCACGTCCTGCGCAAGGCAGTCAGGCCCTGCTAGGGGGCTAGAATGCAGCTCCGAGTAAGGCCCGGGCTGTCCCTCCTCAGGGAGTTGTCTTTCTAGAGGGACCGACAGGTGATCAGTGAACGAACAAATGAGGCAAGACCATTTCAGACCTCGGCAGTGAAGGCAAGGAGTAGATGAGCATTGGGGAGGTGTGGAGGAGGAAGGGATGCAGATCGGATGTCCAAGGGGCCTCTGCAGCCTGAGATGCTGAAGGGGAAGACCTAGGGATCCAGCCAACGACAGGAATGGCAGGGCCGGGAGCAGGAACCGAGTGGAGAATTGGCAGCTGTGGGGTTCCGGAGGAGCCTCCAGGACCGCTCACCGTCTGCCTTGGCACTGTCCCACCCGCCCTCCTTGGACAAAGCCTGAGCTGCTGAAGGTGCTGCATACCCACAGATGGCCTCCCACCAAGCTCCCTTGCCCGGAAGCACTGAAGCAAGCCACGTCGCAGAAAGTGGAGGCATGTCTGATGCCTTCACAGACTGTCACATCGAAACCTGCTCTGAGGGTGTCAAAGCTTTTTTGGCTTTTTAATTTTAAGGTGTTTGTTTATTCGTTTGCTTGTTTTGGCACATGCACTTAACAGAGAGAAAGGGAGAGAAAGAGAGAAGGTGACAAAGCATCACCCGGGGCACGGCCGTGCCACAATCCCTTCTCTTCCATCTTCCTTTTGGGATTTTGGGCACACAAGCACATGCACCTTCCAGGACTTTCTTTTTCTTTTTCTCTTTCCTTTGGAGAGGCTTTTGCTATAGGGCGCGTGCGCTCGACAGAAAGAGAGAGACAGAGAGACAGAAGGCGAGAAATCACCCCCAGGGGGGATAGCCACGCCGCAGAGCTTTCTCCTCCATCCTCCTCCCGGGATCTTAGGCACGCACACACACACATGCCGCCCGGCGTGAGTTGAAGCCGCCAGCTCCAGGACTTGAACCGCAGTCAACTACATGGGTGTCCAGCGACATAGCCATTAAGCCAACTGCTGGTCCCGCATCTGCCATGATTGAACATCGCCATCAGCCACATGTGACCTAGCCGCCCTGGCCACCAGCCATCGCTGGCCCTCCTTTCTAAGTTACTTGGATCTTCTTTGATGAGCCTAGAACCATCCCACTCAAGAGCCCAGCTAGAAGAGGACCCAAGGCTATTTGCTCTTTAATCGAGGCTGTATCTAAACGTCAATATTTCAGAACACTTAAATATTCTCAAAGCATAAACATTGAGCCATGACTCTTCAGTAACATAACAGCTTGTTTCAGAACGCCCTGCAAGTGAGCACGCAGCTGTGTTTATACACGCACATAGAGATAGTAGAACAGTTACTGTGGAAATCAGATTTCAGAAAGTCTCAGAAAACGATGGACAAGAAAGGTCAGTGCTTATTTAATTCAGTAAAATGCCTTAACACTTCCTTCAGTTCCTGGACGTACACCCAGGGAGGAAATGATATTACGGGGTCGGGGGAGAGGGCTGTGGACCAAACACTCATTTCGTCTTCTCTTTCTCCTTTTCCTTCCTGTCCCTTTGCCAGAGGATGTATGTATTCTTTGGAGAGAGAGACAGAGAGACAGAGAAGGAGAGAAATCACACCCCATGGGTGTGGTCACACAGCAATCCCTCTCCTCCATCTCTCCTTCCTTTCAGTATTTTGGGTCTGTGTGTACACGCACGCGTGCACATACATGTGCCTGAAGTGTTTCTGTGGGACTCAAACCGCGTGTTTGGCCACGTGGGATCCAGGCACCTTAATCACCAGGCCACCAGCTCGCCCCAAAGATATTTATTTCAATTTCAATATCACCTCTAATGGTGTGTACACACGTACACACACGCAAACAGAAGTAAACACAGTTTGTAGTAACAGACCTGCATCATTAAGTACCCAGAGCAACTCTGTTTCCATAAATAAGGCATTCAAAATGACCAGATCCTGAAACAAGGATTTGCACAGGGATTTACACGAGTGGGTCACTTCCTCACCTTGTCTTCTAGAACTAAGTTTCCAGCATTTCTAATGGAGCAGGACATGGAGTCAGCCGGTCAGAGTCCGACAAGCCAAGGAATGAGATGTTCGATTTTCCACTTTTGCTACGCGTGAGGCTTCCTGCCTCTGGTGCAGTTGGAGCAGTGTTGGCTAGTGCTGATACCCTTGTGTGTAGCTTTAAACGTTCTTCTCATTTTATAAAACAGGGAAAACCGGAATAGAAAAGCCTGGTAACTGTAGGAAACCAGCCTTGCGTGAAGGTAAAAGATTGCCCAGTTATCTTCTGCTTGCTGGGGCAGTTTCCAAAGGGGTACCCGAGCGACTCTGAACTGAGGTTGCCTCTGGATCAGGAGCCGAGGACATGGGGTCTTATCCTGATGTGGCTTTGCACATACTGGGGGATCAATGAGAGGTTTCTCCACTGGTTTAAAATTTTCAAAGAAAATAGTTGGGGACAAAATTCTGGGGTAGCTAAGGTATTTACACATAGTCTGTGTAAGAGAGGGTATCACAAATTATGAAGCCATAAATTCCACTAGTGATATTTGTTATTATTAGAAACAGTTAATTTCTGTAAGCAGTCTCCCTATTTAGTAATGACTTCATTTCTTTTATTTTGCTATTCTACTTAACTTGTAAAAAGGTGTAGTGAGATAAGAAAACATCAGCCTTGAGCTTCGTTTTCTGTGTCTGAGTACATTTTTTTTGGTAGCCACTTTAAGTTTCTAAATAGTGGATCTTTTCTGATTCATGCCACAGACTTGAAGTCTATATGAAGTTCTAGCTTCACGCATTCGAGACACTCATTCAAGGTCATCGGAAACCAGCCAGCAGAGGAGCCCACTGGGGGCCCCCGGGAAGTGAGCACAGAGATCAGCAGGACCCTGTGAGTGACACCGAGTGACTTCACCGTCCAGAGAAAGACGGGACGGGGGCGCTGAGGCCAAGAGCCACGTCTTGCTTGAGAAGTGTTGGACAGTGCGTGAGATAGATTGTGTCAACTGCCTGGATGATTTCTACCAGAGTCATTTCACCCACCTGGGACTCGAACCAGCAAGGGGCTGGTCAGCCCATCGCTTTCTGCCTCTTACACTGATGCTAAGCATCTTCATTCCACATTTACACCACCTATCATCCGTTCTTTGCCCTCATTAGGAACGCAGAACTAAAGACAGATGCCATTTTATCCATCGTGGGTTGTGCCCCCCGCCCCCCGCCATTCAGGCCGCACCCATCACTCACCTTGGGCACGCCATCCAGGAGGCTCGTTCCCTTCATGTTGGCGATGTGAGCCAGCTCCTTGGAGCGCTCCGGCTACTATCTCCGGCCTCAGAAGTGAATTATGCAATGTCACTGCATGCTTCTGGCCGCTTCTCGGAAACTGAATTCCATGAAGCCCTCTGACAACACATGGGAAAGTGTCAGACAGATTCTCCCAGTAGGCAAACTTTCTGGAAAGCACGATAAGAGTAAAATGAAAGGGGCGACGGAGGTGGGGACCAGAAATACGGGCCACACTCCCTCCTCGGTGCCTGACGCCTCACTCTGTCTATAAGTAGAGGCTGTCACTCATTTGCTGTGTGAAACCACAAAAGAAGAAGAAGAAAAAGCACCCTTCTGTTTTGCAGGGTAAAGTTCCTACTTCAAAAGACTGTGTCTGAACCCACAGCGTCCCTGTCCCTTGAACACGGTGGAGTAACTCCTGTCAAACAGACCAAGCTCATTGCCCTGATGAGAAACCCTGGGACCACACTTTGGAGGGTCAGCACATCTTCCTCCGTGCTCCCTGAGACTCGCCTTACAGCAGCCAGGACAGAACAAGGCAGGCGGCATGCCTTGAAGGACAGCGCCCGCTCTGTCTGTCCCTCAGTTGCACGCTCTGCTGCTCTGAAGCCCTTGCCCACCTCCTGGCCTTTGCACACAATACTTGCTGACTAATGTTTTCTGAATGCTGACTCGGCACCGAGGACCATGCTGAGCACTGCCCAGGTTATCTCTGAAATCTAACGAGCCCGTGGCCTGTGCTGGAAACCACCATGCTAGCTTGCACAGTTCGTGGGCTTCCAAGTCTTTTTCTCTCACTCTCTCTTTTTTGCTGTAAGCCATGTGTACTCACTGTAAAGAGAGAAAGTGGAAAAGCACCCCCTAGGGGTATGACAATGTTGCAATCCCTTTTCTATTTCTGCCTCCTTTCAAGATTTTGGGCAGACACGCACATGTGCCTGGCATGTTTTTCTTTCTTTCTTTTCCTTTTTTTTTTTTTTTCTTTAAGAGGGATTTTTGCTATGGGGCACATGCGCTAACCAGAGAAACAGAGAGATAGAAAGGGAGAAATCCCTGGCGGGGGTGGGGGTGGGGTGGCCACACCACACAATCCCTTCTTTTCCATTCTCCTCTTGGGATTTTGGGTACATATGCCTGGCGTGAGTTTTAAGCTATTGGACCTGGGACTCGAACTGCAGTTGACTGCATGGGAGTCCAGCAATGTAACCATTATGCCATCTGCTGGTCCCACCTGGTGTGTTTTTTAAGCCACCAGATCTGGGACTTGAACTGTGCTGTTGGCCATGTGGTAACCAGTCACCCCCAACCACCATGCCACCTGACTGGACCCCAAGTCTTTACTTTCTCAAAATTCAGACCCAGTATCTGGATAGGGCCCGCAGCTAGCAGATTCTGTACGGGGGGGGGGGGGGGGAAGCTTGCATTTTCATTTTATTTAAACCAAATGAGACCAATTCTTCCCAGCCCGGCTCAAGTTCCATCCCCAATAGCTCTGTCTCTTCTTGCCCTTATGGCACTTACTGCCTTGTCTTCTGGTTGTCCCAGTACAGTCCCCACGTCTGATCTCCAGGATGTATTGACTGATTGGTTTCTGGCCGAGACAGCCCATATTCTGCCAGTGTTGGAAATTTACCTTTGGCAGCGCGGTACTGGCATGCTGCAGATGGTGGCAGGTAACGGGGAAGGAACAACGGCCCACAGAAGGAACCCAGCACACAGAGGCCACATGGGAAGCCTGGGTTTGACTGGGCTCGATTCCTGGCCCATCCTGAAAGCGGGGTGCAGTGGCACACCATCTGTGGTCCCAGCTACTTGGGGGGATCATGACACATCAAGGTCTTGGCTACAAGAATGAAAAACCTCAAGTCCAAAGTTCCTCCCGTTCCCTTCCTTCAGGGAAAGTCCTTTTTCCAGCAGTTAAGTCAGGCTGGAGGGGCTGTTCCAGCCTGTGCTGGCCTCTGCACCCTTACCCCAGACAGGGATCGATTTGCAGATGGGGAAGCAAGAATAATCCCAGCCAGGGTCAAATGGCTTTGGGGTGCTGGGAGGAAGGCTTCCTGGCTCCTGAGATGGTGTCTGGTGGTCGGCCTGTGGGAAGCTCTGCCACCTTGGGAGTGTCTGCCAGAGGAGCCCGCACTTGGATGGGGCGGCAAAGAGCCAAGGACCCAGGGCTGCTGAAGCTCCAGCAATGGCAGGGCCTGCAGGGCCACCTCTAGGCATGCCAGTCACCTTTGGGCCGCACTCCTGGACCCTGAAAGCAACAGCTTCTACTCGCCCTGTGCGTCCTGTGTTCCAGGCGCTGCTCTGCTGCACACCACAGAGACGGAACTCAGATCGTCCAGCCTGTAGCCTTGGAAGGTGGCCACGCGAGTGCGATTCCCATTCCCCCGGTGAGGAGCTGAGGGGAGAGAGACAGCAAAGAGCAGAGAGGGAGAAGGAGAGAGAATGTCGGCTCTAAAATCAACCTACTTTTTTCAACAAATAAACTCCAAGGGGAAAAAAAGAAGTGGGATCTAAAGGTGAAGACACAAAACACACCAAGTCATGGCATGGGGTCCAGGTTTGCTTCCTGGCCTCGTCTAGAAGCTAGGCTTAGTGGGCCTGAGCCTGGAACCTCAGCAGCTCGAAGGGTGAGGCAGGAGGGCCAGAGCAGAGACCTTGTGTAAATAAATGCATACGTCCCAACGCCTGAGCCGCATTTGGGTCCTGATTCAGAACAAACCATTTATAAGGAAACTTGAACACTGACTAGATCCGTGACAGTGCAGTGTTTCAGATGTAATGTTACCGTGCAAGAAAGAGCAAAGTTAACGAAGCTTGTGAAGTTAAAGTTGGGGATACACTGGGATTCATTGTACTATAGACATTTTGCAGAAATTAAAAATATAAAAGCTTTATTATTATTTTTAAGAGAGATTTTTGCTATAGGACACGTGCATTCGCTGGAGAGACAGAGAGATAGACAGAAAGTGAGAAATCACTCCCCAGGAGGGATGTTCACGGTGCAATCCCTTCTCCTCCATTCTCCTCTTGGGATTTTTGGGCATGCAAGCACACATGTCTGGAGTGAGGGTGAAGCCCCTGAGTCCAGAACTTGAACCGCATCTGGCCATGTGGGAGTCCAGTGACATAACCATTATGCCATCTGCTGGTCCTTGCTTTATTACTGTTTTTAAAAATGTTGTCAGCAGGTACACGCACTCACTGAAGTCAGAGAGGAAGGAGGACACACTCCTCCCGGGGCGTGGCCACACTGCGAGCCCTTCTCCTCCGTGTCTCCATCCCGTCGAGACATGGGACACACACGCACAGGAGCCCGGTGTGCTTTTCAAGCAGCCAGGGCCAGATCTGAGACACGTGGTCGGCCATGAGGGATCCCATTCGTTTTACCAGGAGGCCGCAGAGCACCTTCAGAAACAGGCTTTATTAAGAACTAATCCAGATACCATAAATAATACACTCTTTTCCCCCCCTTAAAACATACTTCCTTTTGGGACCAGCAGATGGCATAATGGCTACCTCGCTGGACTCCAATGTAGTCGACCGCGGTTTGAGTCCCGGACCCAGTGGTTTTAAACTCATGCCGGGCGCGTGTGCGTGTGTGCCCAAGATCCCGAGAACAGAATGGAGGTGAAGGGATTGCAGCTTGGCCATCCCTCCTTGGGGGTGATGTCTCACTTTTTGTCTCTCTGTCTTTCTGGCAAGCACATGCACCCTATAGTAAAAACCTCTCCAAAAACAAAACAACCCCCCCAAAACCCCCAAAACCCTATTTCTTTCTTTCACAAGAGGTATGTGGGGAAGACAGGCACCATCGACACCGGATCCCCTTCTCCCAGTCCTCTAGCTACACAGGATCTAGGCTGCGTGTCTGGCACATTTCTGGTTGACTTAGGATCCCAACCCGAGGTTGGCTGTGTGGCTTCCGGCACCGCAGATCAGTCACTACTGCCTGCACCATGTGGCTGTGTCAAAAGTCACCCTTTAAAAGGTACAATCCGGTGGTTTCAGTGCGTCCCGTTGTGCAGCCATCACCACTATCTCACGTCAGAGCATTTCATCACCCCAAAAAGAAACCCAGCCTCGTCAGCAGCCGCTCCCCACCCTCCCCTCCCTCTGCCCAGGCAACTCATTTCTATGTACTAGCGACTTGTGAACTCTTGAAATAACGCGAGAAAGAGAGGATGGACATACTTGTTCAAGGTCACACAGGGAAGTGACAGCCAGACTGAACCCAAGCCTCTAGGAAAAGAGACTTCCTGGTAGCTGTTTGGACAGTTCCCACGATGATGGCAAAGCCCTGTGGTGATCCTCCCAGGCACTGAGGGCATGCTATAATCTCCATGTCATTATAGACCAGGAACAAAACTGAGATACAAAAGTAGGATTCGACCTTGAAACAGAATGGACTAACTCCTCCCTAGATACCTAAAATATAGAATTTTTTGAATAAGGGGCTCATGTTTTGTCTGGCATTTAATCCCTTTGTGATTTTTCTGAATGGAAGGCATCAAGAAAATACTTTAAGACTTTTTGCTGCAAGTCATTCACATCTTAAGACAGGCGAGTCTTGGGACCAGCAGTTGGTATAATGGCTATGTCACTAGATTCCCACGTAGTCGACCATGGTTCGAGTCTCAGGCCCGGTGGCTTAAACTCACGCAGGGGAGGGGGGGCATGGGGGGGCGTGTGCCTGCATGCTGAAGATCCTGAGAGGAGAATGGAGAAGGGATTGCGGCGTGGCCATCCCCCTGGGGGGGGTGATTTCTTGCTTTTTGTTTCTCTGTCTCTCTCTTTCTGGTGAGCTCACGTGCTCTATAGCAAAAACCTCACAAAAACAAACAAACAAACAAAAAAACAAGACAGGCAAGTCTCTTATGTGCACAAACATGGCAAGAGCTGACTCTTCTAGGAAACGGCGTACTTTCGTAACATCCGACTATCTGAGGTTGAGACAGCTAGAGTTCTAGAGTTCAAGAGAACCACGTTAGGGAGCCTCCAGTGAGGTAATCATCACAGCTTTGACAAACGTGTTATGGGGAAGAGTATTTCAGACTAAATTTTCTTTTCTGAGCTGAGTGAGTCTGACACAAGTTCTGCAGAGCCTGACAAATGTGTAGGAAGGCCCACTGTGTTTTTCTTCTATGCCTTTGTACTGTGTTTGTGTGACTTTCAGCAGTCAACCTCCTCTGCAAGTACGTACACAGTACAGAATTACAAAGCACAGCTGAGCAGCAGTCTTCGTTTTGTTGCTTTTAAAAAAATGTGTGTGTGTGTGTGTGTGTGTGTGTGTGTGTTTAATTTGCTAAAGAGCATGTGCACTCATCAGAGAGAGGAGAGTGAGAAATTATCCCCAGGGCGGATAGTCACACTGCAATCCCTTCTCCATTCTCCTCTCCAAGATTCTGGGACGCATCCACGCCCAGTGTTTCCAAGCCGCTAGGTCTGGGATCCAAGCAGCGTAGTCGGCCACGTGGGATTCAGCTGCCTTCACCACCACACCACCAGCTGGCCCTGAACATCAGGCTTTGAATGTCCCAAACACCAGTGGCCTGGCAGAGGGTTTCAGACTGCACTGCTTTGGAATCATCTGAGATCATCCAGCAGATTTTAATCTCAGGAAGGTAATTCATAAAAGTAGCCTCTTGGGGACCAGCAGTTAGCGTAATGGCTATGTCGCTGGACTCCCACGTAGTTGACCGCGGTTGGAGTCCCGGACCCGGTGGCTTAAACTCACGCCGGGCACGTGTGCGTGAGTGCCCAAGATCCCGAGAGGAGAATGGAGAAGGGATTGTGGTGTGACCATCCCCCCTGGGGGGTGATTTCTTGCTTTCTGTCTCTCTGTCTCTGTCTGTCTGGCGAGCGCACATGCCCTATAGCAAAAACCTCTCCAAAAAAAAAAAGTAGTTTCTTGGTCAAGTAGGCTTTCATGGGACCAGCAGAAGGCGTAATGGTTACATCACTGGATTCCCATGTAGGCGACTGTGGTTCGAGTTCTGGATCTGGAGGCTTAAAACTCACACCGTGCGGGTGTACGTATGTGCCCAAGATCCCGAGAGCATTTCTGTCTCTCCCATGAGCGACATGCCCTATAGAAAAAGTTATCAAAAGACAAAAACAAAGTAGGCTCCACAAACTTCCAACAAATGCAGCCACTATATGAAGAGGTAAAACATGTATGGAAAATGAGACAAATCGATTCTGGTGTCAAGTTCTGAAATCCATGTACAGGTTTTTGGTAACATTTTCCACGAACTTTTTGAAGATTCTTGTAGATGATTCAGGGTTAAAACTCGATTTGTTTTTCTACAGGGTATGTGCACTCACTGGAAAGGAGAGAGACAGTGGGAGGGGAAGTGAGAAATTGCCCACTGGGGGTTATGGCCATGCCGCAATCCCTTCTCCTCCATTCTCCTCCTTGTACCCGGCCTGTGTTTCAAGCTGCCAGGTCCAGGACTCGAACTGCAGTTGGCCATGTGGGAGTCCAATGCCTTAACCACTATGCCACCTGCTGGCCCTCAAACCTGAATCTTGATCTCTAGGTTGGGAGGAAAAAGGAATCACAGCAAGAATATTAAAAACAGGGACCAGCAGTTAGCGTAATGGCTATGTCGCTGGACTCCCATGTAGTCAACCGTGGTTTGCGTCCCAGACCCAGTGGCTTAAAACTCACGCCGGGCGCATGTGCGTGTGTGCCCAAGATCCTGAGAGGAGAATGGAGAAGGGATTGTGGTGTGACCATCCCCCCTGGGGGGTGATTTCTTGCTTTCTGTCTCTCTGTCTCTGTCTGTCTGGTGAGTGCACACATCCTATTATAGCAAAAATCTCTCCAAAAAAGAAAAAAAAAGAATATTAAAAACAAACAAAAAAAAAGATGCAAAGGAAACACTGTGGGTACAGAGGGGACAGAAGGCTGAAAGAAAAGGCTGAACGCTGGCAGAAAAAGAAAAACCAGGGCAGAAGGGTTGGCAGGCAGCATGGTGGTTAAGGGTGCTGGACTCCCACGTGGTCGACTGTGGTTCGAGTCCCAGGCCTGGCGGCTTGCTTTCTCACTATACCTCTCTCTCGCTCTGTCCCTCTTTAGTAAAACTGAAATAAATATGTAGATAAATAAAGTTGAATAATTCTTGAAATAAAAAAAAAAGAAAAACCAGGGCAGAAGTGACACCATGAGCACGTGGTCACTATGGGGGAACGCACAGAGTAAGAAGGGGCAAGGCACGAAATCAAAGAGGCTGAGACAAAGGCCTGGTGAGAGGGACACACACACTGCAGAAGCATGGGGCCAGAGGACAGAAGCCCCAGAAAGTGGCCAAAGGCAGAAGCACCAGGGGCTGAGAAAGTTGGTGGCAGAAATGGAAGGAAAGCAGTTTATTTGGGATCAGCAGGGCAGTACAGTGGTTAAGGCACAGGACTCCCACATGGCTGACTGCGGTTCGTGTCCCAGACCCTGAGAGGAGAATGGAGAAGGGATTATGGCGTGGCCATCCCCCCGGGAGGTGATTTTTCGTTTTCTGTCTCTCTGTCTCTGTCTGTCTGGTGAGTGCACACATCCTATTATAGCAAAAATCTCTCCAAAAAAGAAAAAAAAAGAATATTAAAAACAAACAAAAAAAAAGATGCAAAGGAAACACTGTGGGTACAGAGGGGACAGAAGGCTGAAAGAAAAGGCTGAACGCTGGCAGAAAAAGAAAAACCAGGGCAGAAGGGTTGGCAGGCAGCATGGTGGTTAAGGGTGCTGGACTCCCACGTGGTCGACTGTGGTTCGAGTCCCAGGCCTGGCGGCTTGCTTTCTCACTATACCTCTCTCTCGCTCTGTCCCTCTTTAGTAAAACTGAAATAAATATGTAGATAAATAAAGTTGAATAATTCTTGAAATAAAAAAAAAAGAAAAACCAGGGCAGAAGTGACACCATGAGCACGTGGTCACTATGGGGGAACGCACAGAGTAAGAAGGGGCAAGGCACGAAATCAAAGAGGCTGAGACAAAGGCCTGGTGAGAGGGACACACACACTGCAGAAGCATGGGGCCAGAGGACAGAAGCCCCAGAAAGTGGCCAAAGGCAGAAGCACCAGGGGCTGAGAAAGTTGGTGGCAGAAATGGAAGGAAAGCAGTTTATTTGGGATCAGCAGGGCAGTACAGTGGTTAAGGCACAGGACTCCCACATGGCTGACTGCGGTTCGTGTCCCAGACCTGGCAGCTTGCTTTCTCATTTCCTCTCTCTATCTGTCCCTCTCTGGTCAGATGAAAATAAATCAAGTTAAATAAAATAATCCTTAAAAAAATTTTTAGAAGGAGGAAAATCACAGCAGTGCGTACGTGTGTGTGTGCCCCAAATCCTGAGAGAATGGAGGACAAGGGGCTCCGGTGTGGCTCCCCACCGGAAGGCGATTTCTCACTTTCCTTCTTGCTCTGTCTCTCACTCACCCCATGGCAAAAACCTTAAAAAAAAAAAAAAACACCAAAAAACCCCACAAAAGTATTATTTTATTCTGGTACAAAAAAAGAAAAAAATGAAGTCTGTGGAATTTTTCATATAAAACACAATTTTTCCATGAAACTTTTGAAGACCCTCTTGCATGAAAACTATAGAAAAATTGAGTTAGTATAGTTTGCTACAGGTTTTATTCTGAGACCAAACTACTCTGCCACTTTGAGTCTCTTGATCTTTGGTCCCATTCTAGTTATCCTTAAACATATTCTACAAACTTACTTTCTGCACCTGATCATTCTAGTCTTTGCAAGTCTGACTCTTGGTTTTTGTCGATTCTCATCATGGTGACATTCCATCGTGAACGCTAATGTCAGAGCTGTCTGGGAGAATCTGAAGGCTGGGGTTAGCTATTCTTCCACAGGGAATCTGCAGGCTTAGTCACTGGCAGCTCCCATCAGTCGGAGGTGGTTTTAGTTCCCCGCTGGATTTTGTCTGAGCAGCACAGGTGGTGTGAATGTCCGTGGCTCGAGGAACACTTTGTGGACTAAATTCTCAAACAAGACCGTTTCCTGGGCCAGCAGGTGGCACGTAGGTGAAGGTAGCCAGAGCCCACATGGCCAACTTTGCAGTTTGAGTTCCGGGCCCAGCAGGTTGAGAATTATGCCAGGTATGCATGTGAGTGCCCCAAATCCAAGAGAATGGAGGGACTGTGGCATGGCCACCTTCCCTGGAGGGTCATGTATCACCTCCTCCCAGCCATCCGCTCCAGCAAGTGCGCATGCCCCATAGCAAACTAAAAAAATTGTTCTGTACTAACGTTGTGTATCTAGTCCTTGCAAGCCCCTGTGGGGGTGTGCCTTTTTGGGTCCTAGACTTTCTGGACTTTGATCAAAGTTCTTATCCTAGAGACTCAGAGCTGTGGCTTCTTGTAAATCATTAGGCTACAAAGAACTGACCAATGTCCCTGCTATAACCGTCTGCTCTGTGAACCCTCTGATTTGTGCCCCCATCACTTTTTCGGCAGTTTAGCTAGCTGTTTACAGATCAGAGGTGAGTTCTATCCAGATGGGTACTGAAAAGGCTCTCAGGTTTCTACTCTTATTTTCAGAAACAGAAACTCCCTCCTAAGAGCAAGTGTCTTCCCACTTTCCCAACTCAGCTTATATCATGATGCATTCAAAAAAAGGTTTAAGAGAGTGATAAGGCTGCTTTGACTGAGTCTTAACCACAGACTAGGAGGCTGTGCCCTAAAAGAGAAATGACTTGCCTTACCAAGTCAGTAATAGTGGAGACTGGACTCCCCCCTCATTGCTCTGCCTCAGGAAAACCAAAGTTTAAATCAAATGATAGCTTTCTATGAATTTTTTTTTTTTTTTTTGAGAGGTTTTTGTTATAGGGCATGTGTGCTCGCCAGACACAGAAAGTGAGACATCATTCGCTGGGGGGATGGCCATGCTGCAATTCCTTTTCCTCCATTCTCCTCTTGGGATCTTGGGCACACATGCACATGAGCCCAGTGTGAGTTTAAGCCACTGGGTCTGGGACTTGAACTGCAGTCGACTACATGGGAGTTCAATGACATAGCCATTATGCTAACTGCTGGTCCCTAGCTTTCTATGAATTCGAAGAAACTGAATTATATCCCAGTTCTTTATATTCATAGAGAGAAGAAGAGTACAGAGAATTAATGGTGATTCAGTTACAAACACTGAAGAGAGTGTGAAAGTTGTGATCGCCATTTGAGAGCTAATGCTCAATTTTGAGAATGTTCAGAAGAAGACTGAGTCCGCCGCCATGAGAGATGAGATCTAGTGATTTCAGAGATAAGGCAATGAAGATGTTCTGCTGAGAATTTAGCCTGTTTTCTGTTCAGCCTCTACCCACTGAGTGTCTAGACAAGTCTAAGTGAAAAGTTGCCAATATCCGAATACTATTTGGGTCCTCATACTCCTCAACTCCCACTGAATCTGCATCACAAAGGGAAAAAAAAAATGCCAGAGTTTGCAGACCACCTCCTCCTGTGCACCTGTTTGCTCAGTTTGATCTTCTAGAAATTAGGAAGAAATGAATAACCCATCAGATGACTAGAAATCACTGCAGGGGCACAAGAAGTATGGGAAACCAAGAAAATACCTCACTCCCAAGGGAAAAGAATAACTCGTCTTCATCCACAGACAGTACAATGGAACTCATAGAAATGTCTGTTAAAATGCTGGTAAGTTACAGGAGATGAGGAAGTTTTGAGAGAGCTGAAAGAGGAAATACACACCATAAAAAGAATCAAATGGAACTGCTGGAGATGAAGGCTATAATACAGGAAGTCAAAACCTCCTTTGAAAGTATTAAAAGCAGACTAGATCATACAGAAAATCGAATCTCAGATGTAGAAGACAAGATCGCTGGACTAGTAAAATTCACCATGAAGACTGAGATAATAGTCCAAAAAAATGAGAACAATTTATGACAAATACTAGATACCATTAAACATCCGAACATCTGGATAATCGGTATCCCAGAAGGTGAAGAGACTAATAAGGGCATTGACAATGTATTCCATGAAATCCTGGAAGAAAACTTCCCAAACCTAGAGAGGCATTCAAAGCTTCAGACCCAAGAAATACAAAGGACCCCAAATAGGATCAACCCAAGAAGATCTTCTCCAAGACACATTATAGCCAGATTGACCAAAACCACAGACAAAGAAGATACTCAGACTGGCAGGAGAGAAATGTCAAGTTACCTACCGAGGATATCCCATCAGGCTAACAGTGGACCTTTCATCAGAAACAATGTGAACAAGGAAAGAATGGGAAAATACATTCAGAATGTTAAGTGAAAAACCATTTCAACCAAGAATTCTGTATCTGGCAAGATTATCCTTCGTATGGGAAGAGAAGACAAGAACATTCTCAGGTAAAATCTGAAAGAATTTACCAACACCAGATCAGCTCTCCATGAAGTTCTGAAGGGAGTGCTATCCCAGGGAAACTAAAGTCAAACACACAGAAATAAGAGTTCTAAAACAGCTAAGAAAATGGCCAGCTTAATGGTCCAGAGTTGAACGGAAAGATCAGACCACAACAGAAGATAAAGTACATGAGTTTGAAGTGGTGAAATAGAATGTTATGACTCTTGACTAAAACATCACTGACAATCTATGCTTTGTTTTCCAGTGTTAAGGAGTTTTGTCTTCTTTTGAGTTGTGCACAGGTCCATGTACCTACTATTTGAACAGAAACCTAACCTGTTTCCTGGCTTTCAGTATTAGGCAAATTTCTCTTAACATTTTTTGATTTTGATTTATTAAAGCTAAAACTGCCTTTCTTGAAATTAAAAAATATATTTAAAAAATACCTATTTAGTAACCACAGTAAGCTATATAGCCTCAGCTAGGTGCTATTTTGTAGTATATTCATTCTACCCAGTTTTATGCCTAAAGTCTACTTTAAAAAAATTATTTCTTTTATTTTACTTATTCATTCATTTATATTTTAATTTGACCAGAGAGAGACAGAGGGTGAGAGTGAGAGAGAGAGGAAGTGAGAAAGCAAGCCACCAGATTCAGGACTTGAACCCTGGTCGGCCATGTGGGAGTATCCAGTGACTTAACCACCACGCCACCTGCTGGCCCCCGCCTAAAGTCTACTTTTGTTCACAGGTATGTATATATCAGCTGAACTTACTATTGAAAGCATTTAGATTAGTTAAAATATTTTCTGAAGCAATACAATGCGGGGAAAAAAAAAGGAATGGAAAGCAACCACAGATACCAGACACAGGATGGGAGGAGGATGGGAAGTGGCAGAGGGTGAGAAATGGGTGGGGGGAAAAAGAAACAAACAAGAAATGGAAAATTATTTGTTGACAATAACAAGTATGATTAAGCCACTTTACAGTGTATTCTGGCTGGAAAATCACATTTGGTATGCTGTGGTGATGTTCAGTGAAAGTATGTAAAATAAATAAATTAGGGATCAGCAGGTGGCATGGTGATCAGCAGGTGGCGTGGTGGTTAAGGCACTGGACACTCCCATATGGCCGACCACGGTTCAAGTCCTGAATCTGGTGGCTTGCTTTCTCACTTCCTCTCTCTCTCAGTCTCACCCTCTGTCTCTCTCTGGTCAAGCTAAAAATAATAATAATGAATGAATGAATAAATAAAATAAATAAATAAATAAATAAAGAGGAAAAATATATGACAATGTTCAAGGCAAGATTCAAAAAATTAACAAGCTTTAAATGACCATTGCATACAGAAAGTTTATATTGGAAATCTCAAGTCTTTAAAAAAGTAACAGAAAATATAAGTTAATTTTTTTTTAAGATTTTTTTATTGGGAGAGGTTTTTGCTATAGGGCATGTGTGCTAGCCAGAAAGACAGAGAGAGAGAAAGCAAGAAATCATCCCCCAGGGGAGATGGCCACACCGCAATCCCATCTCCTCCATTCTCCACTCAGGATCTTGGGCACGCACGCACACACACTCGGCATGAGTTTAAGCTGGGTCTGGGACTTGAACTGTGGTGGGCTACATGGGAGTCCAGCAACATAGCCATTATGCCAACTGCTGGTCCCAGAAAATTTAAGTTCTTACCTAACTGGATATTATCCATCACTCAAATGTCAGAGCGCTATGTAGTACAATGAGTTGTGTATACAAAGTGAATGTAATATTCTTGGTATTTACATCGACTCAAAATATTAATATGAATTTAATTACAAGGGGAAAAAAATGGGTCAGCAGGTGGCATGGTGGTTGAAGTGCTGGATCCCACACAGCTGACTGCAGTTTGAATCTGAACCCAGCAACCTGGGAAGCACGCTAGGCGCATGTGTGTGCATGCCCGAAATCTCAGGAGGGACTACAGCTTGGCCATTCACCTGGGGGTGATTTCTCATGTTCTCTCTCCCTCTGGTGAGTGCATGTGCTCTATAGCAAAAACAAAAACAAACTATCTTGGGAAACACATGTAAGTTATCTTGATCTTGTAAATATAAATCTTGAAACTATAGAACCATTGCTGACTACTTCAAAAACTATAAAAAGCAGGGATTGTTTTAATTCGTCGACACTGAAAGGACCAAGTGGAACCTGTATCAGAAATACGTGTCACTTTAGTACCTGAGCTAGAGCAGAATTACAGAAATGTTAAAGCTGTTTTTACAACTTTATAGATTAAAAGCAAAAGAAGTTAAAAAAGAAAGTGGAAAGTTTGAGTTAGTAATTTTTTTTCTTGGTAAACTGCTATCTTTGCCCATTCAATAGGTTTCTTTTCCTTTTTTTTTAAAGAGAGAGATTTTTGCTATAAGGCATGTGTGCTCACTGGAGAAAGAGAGACAGAAAGTGAGAAATTGAGAAATCTCCCCCTGGGACGAATGCCATGCTGAAATCCCTTCTCTTCCATTCTCCTTGGGATTTGGGGCATGCATGCACATGCACTCAGCATGAGTTTGAAGCTGCCAGGTCCAAAACTTGAACTGCAGTCAACCATGTGGGAGTCTAGCATTTTAACCATTACGCCATCTGCTGGTCTCTCAACAGGTTTCTTTTAATCCTACAAAAGTAGCACCCACAGATGGCCAAGTCCAAATATTAGAGAGCCAAGACCAAAGGTAAACTTGTAAATTCACGCCCACTGTGGATAAAAAATTACAACTCTTTAGAAATCCGAGCTACAATGATGTGATTTGATCCTTAAGCATGCTTGAAATGGCTTTACGGACCAAGAAATTAATATGATACTCAAGGATAATAAGTGAAGTATAATTTTTACTCAGTAACTTTCATAAGTTCTTATAACATAAAAATGTTAAGCGGATTAAAAGTAACTAACTGCTTTATCAAGTGATCCCACATTATATTTCTAGGTACTGCTACCTAGATCATGAGATTTTTATTTTTTTCCTTGGGTAAATATAAAGCTGTCTGTTTGTGTAAAGGGAGTTCTGAGACCTTTGATCTATTGAAAGCTAAATCCAAAGGAATGTTGCTATCTTCTAAAAAGTTTCAAGAAAAGAAAAGTTGTATCATTTGGATAGCTGCCTAAATCTTCTCAGAATGCAGTTACTGCGAGCCCTGGAGAGAAGTTCCGATTCTCGCTAAAGTAAAGTGCTACGAAAGTACCTAAGGACAGTAATCGCTTGTGAAGACAAGCAACACCTGTGAGTAACAGTGGCTCATCTACTTTTGTTTTTAGTAATCCTCATTTAACTTTATTATTATCATTACTTTAATTTGATGAGAGAGAGAGAGAGAGAGAGAGTGAGTGTGTGTGTGTGAGCCGCCAGGTCCGAAACTCCAACTGCAGTTGGTGGGAATCCAGTGCTTTAACCACCGTGCCACCTGCTGGCCCAGCTCACGTACTTCGGATTAGATAAGCTACCTTTTCAATTATGTTTCCCATCACATTGCAATAATCTTAGCGGAAATAGTTTTTTAAGCACTGGAGGTATTGAAAGGTTGGTGTGATAGGAAAGATAACGGCTTCTATCAATCTTTAGAAAAAGCTGATCACTAACTGCTTTGAAGGAGGGCCAGCAGGTGGTGTGGAGGTTAAGGTGACTGGATCCCACATGGCTGATGGGAAGTTCAGTCCTAGACCCCAGAATACACAACCCCAGGGGCAGGTATGTGTGCACATGTCCATGCCCAACCCCAAGAGGAAAGAAGGGGGTGCAGTGTGGCCATCCTCCCTTGGGACTGATTTTTTTCTTTCTTTCTCTGGCAAGTGCACTTGGCCCCGTAGGGGAAAAAAAAGAATAAAGGAAAAAAACTCAAAAAAAGTCTTACTGAAGGGAAACTGTGTAACACTACAGTTGCAGATCTGAGCTTTATTATCAGAATGATGTTGTTTCAGGACAAAATTGAGAGGTTCTCTAAAATGGTTTCAATATGGCACAAAAACTAGCTTCTCAGGGCTGCATGCCTCCTCGTCCATCGACATGTACTTGGAAAGGAAATACACAAAGAGGGAACAGCAGGACGGGCACGAAAGTTGACAGAAGGACCGAGTGAAAATTCCTCATGAACAGGTTCACTTGAGAATAGAAAGCACTTTAATACTCTAGCCTTCTTCAAACCTTGAGAGATGGAGAAGAACCGGCACGTCCTGCATTTACAAACTGATGAGAAGCACACTAGTCATCAGTGAGTGCAGATCCGCAGCCCTGCGTCTCCAGCTTTGCCCACATTCTCCATCTGTACAAACCCGAGAGGGATGCAGCAGAGCGGGCAGCACGCCTGCCAGCGATGGTACTGACTGACTACCGGAGCTGGTGACAGGGCACAGGGGCAGGAGGGCGGGTCCTGGAGAAAAGGACCTCTGGGCGAGGCGGCTCAGTCAGTGGTGGACCTCCGGTACCAGAACCGTGCCCGGAAGTCGTCGCTGCAGGTCATGAAGCCGGGGTTGGTGGGCGAGTGCACTATGCAGCGCACGATGTTGTTGTGGCCCAGAGACAGCAGGTTCCTCCGCTCGGCCGTCCGCGAGTCCCAGCAGCACAGACTGATCGTCCTCTCATCGGGCAGCAGCACATAGTCCTCCGTGTGGTTGAAGACGGCCTGTGTCCGATGCACCTGCCGTCCACTCAGACCTGCACCTGTTGAAGAAACCAAGAAGGTAAGGGCCGGCCCTCGGGAGGCACTTGTGCTGCGGTTAATCCTACACAGAGCCAACTCTGTGAGACTGGCAAAGCAATGTTTTTCTAGTTTTGGAAACTCTAAAAAAGTCCATTAAAAAAAATCACCTGTTAATGTTCGGACCTACTTCTAGGCATGAAAGCACATTCAAAAACTGACTCCGTTATATGGACTTTTTCTATCACACTTTAAGCCAATGATGTTGGCTATGTTTGCCCACGGTATTACTCGCTATTACACGGTATTACAAAGCATCCTGTTTAGAAGCCCCACTACTCATTGCATTTAACAGTGCTTTCACTGCTAGTTTGGATCAATTCTGAGTAATACTGTGATAAACACCCTTTGTACAGAAAGGATTATTTCCTTAGGCTTAAATTTCTTGGAATAGAGTTACTGAGACAGAATACAAACATCCATTTTCCAAAAGAGGGCTTCAACCTCTTATGACTATGAATAAACTACTACATAAAAGGATAAAAAGAAAAACAGAAACTGACCATTTCACCACCAAGACATGACACTGTTGACACCCGTTTTTCTAGTTTTGGAAACTCTAAAAAAGTCCATTAAAAAAAATCACCTGTTAATGTTCGGACCTACTTCTAGGCATGAAAGCACATTCAAAAACTGACTCCGTTATATGGACTTTTTCTATCACACTTTAAGCCAATGATGTTGGCTATGTTTGCCCACGGTATTACTCGCTATTACACGGTATTACAAAGCATCCTCTGTTTAGAAGCCCCACTACTCATTGCATTTAACAGTGCTTTCACTGCTAGTTTGGATCAATTCTGAGTAATACTGTGATAAACACCCTTTGTACAGAAAGGATTATTTCCTTAGGCTTAAATTTCTTGGAATAGAGTTACTGAGACAGAATACAAACATCCATTTTCCAAAAGAGGGCTTCAACCTCTTATGACTATGAATAAACTACTACATAAAAGGATAAAAAGAAAAACAGAAACTGACCATTTCACCACCAAGACATGACACTGTTGACACCCTGACAGGTACCCTTTCCAAATCTCTGGGCGTGGCCCCTCGCCTATGCAGCACAGAGGTCACAGTGTGTGCCGCACACTATACACCCCCCAGCATGCAGTGCAGCTATGTGACGGGCAGACAGCTCAATGGCTAACACCAACTGTGTGAGCTGGGATCCGAACTCATTAGAGCTCTGACCTTGGGCAAATGAACTATAAGTCGACTTTGGTGCAAACAAATTTTAAAGCCATCAAGTTTTTTTTTTGGAGAGATTTTCGTCATAGGGCACATGCGCTCGCCAGACAGACAGAGAGAGACATTAGAGATAGAAAATGAGAAATCACCCCCTAGGGGGGAAGGTCACGCCGCAATCCTTTCTCCTCCATTCTCCTCTTGGGATCTTGGGCACGTACGCACACGCGCCCGGTGTGAGTTTTAAGCCACCGGGTCCGGGACGCGAACCACGGTCGACTAGGTGGGAGTCCAGTGTCATAGCCATTACGCTAACTGCTGGTTCCCAAGTTTTTTCATAATGTGCATTTTTCATGAGCTTTTTGAAGACCCCTTGTATGAATATACGTGTGAATATTTTTCTTTTTGGCATAGCATTTTAATTGCTTAGAGTTTTTAACTAACTCCATCATCAAAATTTTGGATGTTGGGGACCAGCAAGTGGCATGGTGGTTAAGGCGCTGGACACTCCCACATGGCTGACCAGCGTCCGAGTCCTGAATCTGGTGGCTTGCTTTCTCATTTCCTCTCTCTCTCACTCTCACCCTCTGTCTCTCTCTGGTCAAGTTAAAAATGAATGAATAAATAAAACAAAATAAACAATTATTTAAAAAAAGAAAAAGAAAAGAAAAAGCGGCAGTGACTGGGGCTGGCAGGTGGTGTGGTTAAGGGCAGTCAACTCCAACATGGCCGCCTGCGGTTCAACCCAGACCTGGCGGCTTGCTTTCTCACATTCTCTCGCTCTCTCTTTCTGTCTGTCCCTCTCTGGTCAAATTAAAAATAAGTAAATGAATAAGTAAAGTTAAATAAAATAATTTAAAAAAATTTGGGGGGGATGTTTTCCTGATTATTTTTCTTTTCCTTCATTACTTCAAGACCCTTTGAAATTCTAACTAAATATTAAAACTAAAAAAAGAAATTTCAATGTGCTGATATAATAGGGACTTGACCTGTACATTAGGAAAACAGAAAGAGGGGATTTGTAATATAAATTCAGTATAATCCCTTTTGGAAAGACCAAACTGCAACTCTCCAATAAAACATGCCAACCAATTGTATATCATCAAAAAACATTCTCAACATCCCTGACATAACAGGCCTTCAAAATGGTCTTCAAGAAGCCCAATGGTGGGAACCAGCAGTTAGCGTAATGGCTATGTTGCTGGACTCCCACGCAGTCGACCGCGGTTCACGTCCTGGACCCGGTGGCTTAAAACTCACGTCGGGTGCGTGTTCGTGCGTGCCCAGGATCCCGAGAGGAGAATGGAGGAGAAGGGATTGCGGCGTGACTATCCCCCCTGGGGGTGATTTCTCGCTTTCTGTCTCTCTCTCTCTGTCTGGCGAGCGCACGCGCCCTATAGTGAAAACCTCTCAAAAAAAAAAAAAAATGAGTCTTATGAAAAAACCACACGTGGATTTACCAATTTGCACTAAAATAAACTCGGACTTTAATTCCATTTTCCACAGAAGTTTGGAAGTCCTCTCGTAGAAACGTTCTTGACAACAGTCTGGTGTGTACCTGCCCACAAACTGCGTGCTCCCTAAAACAGCACTGCTACGGGGGCACTTCCACACTCCTGGGACAAACTGCGTGCTCCCTAAAACAGCACTGCTACGGGGGCACTTCCACACTCCTGGGACAAACTGCGTGCTCCCTAAAACAGCACTGCTACGGGGGCACTTCCACATTCCTGGGACAAACTGCGTGTTCCCTAAAACAGCACTGCTACGGGGGGCACGTCCACACTCCTGGGTCAAACTGCGTGCTCCCTAAAACAGCACTGCTACGGGGGCACTTCCACACTCCTGGGACAAACTGCGTGCTCCCTAAAACAGCACTGCTACGGGGGCACTTCCACACTCCTGGGACAAACCGCGTGCTCCCTAAAACAGCACTGCTACTGGGGGCACTTCCACACTCTTGGGTCATCCTGTATCTCTTTCTGGAATAAGTACACAGCTCTTTAATAGTAATGAGGCATTCTCCAAAATAGCTTATTATAAAAGTGTTTCAACAAAGTCACCAAGGATTATGATAAAGCGACTCTGCAAGACCTGCTAGTTGTATTTTACTACCTTCCCCAGAAGCCAGGACGACAGGGAAGCAGTGAGGCAAACCCGAGGCTGTGCTGCACCCTAGTGGACAAGTGTCACGTGCTCCAACTCTCTGAATTGCTCACACACGCAAAGACCCTTTCCATAGCGTCTTCTCATGAGTTAATTTTGAGTTGTGCTCATAGCAATTTCAGTTTATATACAAACATACCCCACAACAAAAAAATCAGTGAAAGTTTCTTGAGAGCTTTCTACAGAACAGCAGCCTTTGGTGCTACAAGTGACAGCAGAGTGAGACACAGCATTTTAACAAAGCTGTCAAATAACCAGACCTGAACCTTGCCTAGTAGCAACAGGATGAATCTAAACAATTTGGGTTAAATTATTCCCCAACTACAGAGGTGAGCTTCACCACCTGGAAATGGATACGACATGAACTTAGAATGGAACATTACCTGTCTATGACATATTCTCAGTTACCGAATGCAAAATTTAAATTTAAATAGATCTCCTTATAAAAAGAAACAGAGGCACCACTGCTACCAGAGATCCATTATGAATGAATGAATGAATGAGAGGATTCAATAAACTTTATGTGCTCCTGCCTTAGTACTAAGCCCTCTCTACACCCAGGTTCAGAATTTGCACCCTCCTTCTGCTCTCTTGGACTGGACCAAGCAAGATCTTCCCCCTGGACTGTTTTCATGTTCTCGTAGGACAGGCCCTCTGTCTACAAATGGACCACCGGGTTCTCAAGTGTTCCTTGCATGGGATCCAGACCTAGTCTATGCTGCAACATACTGAGAAAGGCAAAGTGAGGAAACCAGAGTTCGAGCTCTGGTTCTACCACCTCTAACTGCAGACCTGGCTAAATGATTTAACTCTAAGCCTTTGTTTCCTCTTGCACGAAAGGGTAACATCTGCCTTGCTCAACGTATAGGTTGATGGTATCCCAGAAGATCTGAAATACTTCTGGAAACCATGACACGCTACAGAGAAATGTTATATAGCATTAAGTTCCCACATACCCGTGTATCTGACCAGTGTGCGTCCTGTTGATATTTCCCAAAGTTTAGCCACAGAGTCTTTTCCACTTGAGAGAATGTATTTGGAGTTTTTGGAAAATATTGCAGAACAAACTTCAGCACCATCATGTGCTTTCTCAAAAGTCGTGATGCAGCGGTTTGAAACACCATCCCACAACTTGATGCAGCCGTCCTTGCTACCAGTCACATACATATTGGCACTAGGGTTGTAACTAACGGAACATATAGCATCGGTGTGTTGATCTTGAGGGTTGCAAGAGACAAAACACTGAAAGGTGTTGATGTCATAGAGGCGAAGCGTGGGGTGCTGAGTTCCAACAAGTATGAAGTCTCCAGAAGGATGGAAAGAGATGGAGCGTAACATTTCTGCTTCCTGTTGAGACAGAAATGTTAACATAAGTAACCAACGGGAGGACTATTACATAGAGGACGTGTGGAAAACAACTGGTTGATGCGAAGAGCTCACAGAACAGTTATCAGATATTAGAGATACCGGAAAAAATACAAGCACTTTATGGAACATTTGGAAGTAATTTTGTTTTATTTTGTTTTCGTTTTTGTTTTGGAGAGGTTTTTGCTATAGGGCATGTGGTCTCGCCAGAAAGAGAGAGAGAGAGAGACAGACAGAAAGTGAGGAAAACACCCCCTGGGGTTGGGGAATGGCCACGCTGCAATCCCTTCTCCTCCATTCTCCTCTCAGGATCTTGGGCACGTATGCACACACGCCTGGCGTGAGTTTAAGTCACTGAGTCCGAGACTCTAACCACAGTAGACTACATGGGAATACAGTGACGTAGCCATTATGCCATCTGCTGAATGGATGAATGAATGAGAGGATTCAATAAACTTTATGTGCTCCTGCCTGCTAAGTCCTCTCTACACCCTGGAAGTAACTTTTGAACAAAACTCTCTTTTTATTGGTTAAATTATTCCCCAAATACAGGAGTGAGCTTCATTATCTGCAAATGGATAAGACATAAACTCAGAATGGATCATTACCAATCTGACACATTCACAGTTACTGAATGAAGAGGAACACAACTTCGATGTACACTGGCTTCTGTAAATATTAAATAAAAAAGTGTAATTATTCAAAGATGGAAGTTACTACTAAAATGTCAGATTTTTCTGCAATACATATTCAAAATAGGGTGCCAAATGTTACCTTTCCAGTAAACATTCAATAGCTTCAACTGAATAGTTTTTTTGACATCTATAAGTATACTTTAGTAATTATTATTATTTTGCTATAGGGCATGCGTGCTCACCAAAGAGAGGGGAAGTGAGAAATCACCCCCCCTAGGGGGAAGACCATGCCACATTCCCTTCTTGTCTCCTCCTGGGATTTCGGGGATGCATTCACATGCACCTGGAGTGATTTTCAAGCTGCTGAGCCTGGGACTCAAACCATGGAGTCAGTCATGTGGAATCCAGCATTTCAACCTTCATGCCACCTACTGGCCCAGTTATGTTTTGTTTTTAACAGGGATTTGCAACCTTTAAAGATATGGGATTCTGAACCCTGACACGTGAACTATGACTAGGGAACAGTGCTGCCCGGGAACACGACAGGACATGAATCCCGTGTCCAGGAAACCCTATCCTCACGCCACCCAGCATGCACCCTGGCGGCTATGTTCTTGTTTTACGGTGTGGTTACTGAGATCACTTTAAAAAAGAGAACAGTCGCACAACAGCTCACACTGTATTTTAAGAAGAAAACATAAAGCTCCTTCCCAAATCTTCCTACCTGAATGTACTTGAAGGCTCTTTTTGCGGATGGCTTGGAATAATCAAATAATTTAAGAGTATAGTCCCTTGAACCAGAGGCCAGGATCTGTTCTGTTGGGTGGAAAGCGAGACACGTGACTTCATCCACATGGTCATAGAGAGTTCGAATCACGGGGTGGTTTTCCATGTTCTGCTGTGCAGTCTCATTCATCATGACCTGGACCAACAAGAAAAGCCGTGCTGACGGTACAGAGCCTGATCAAAGTACACAACCCACAGCGGTGGTGAACGAAACCTGACTTAACCCATACTCTTGTTCTTTCAAGAGTGGACACCCAAAGGCAGAGTGGGGCCTGCTGGAGGTGTAGTGGTAAAGCAATGCTCTGCAATGCTTGACCCATATGTGGAGGTCCCGGGTTTGCATCCTGAGGCTTCCCTGTGCGTGCCATGCATATGCCCGGGGTCCAGCCTGGCTGAGGACGGTTTTGGCATGAGGATCCTGCTAGGAGTGCCCGTATATCTCTCTTACTGAGGACATGAACAAAGGACCCTCACTAAAGAAAGGGCAAATAGTAGACACGCTGCTGGGGCCCTCACCTCTATTGGCATGGCACTTTTGGCCAACATTCTCTCTGTGTCGAGTATCTTTATGGAAGCATCAGCAGATCCAGTAGCTATTAGCTGCCCATCTCTACTGTAGGTAGCTACACGGCACGGTCCTTTATGGGATGTGACATAACATGTTTCATACTCAGATGCCTCTGGGGACATAGTCTGGACATCTGCGTCAAATTCCAGGTCAATCCCTGTGCCAGGGGCAACTGTATCTGAACGACCAATTGCATACTGAACTGCAGTGTCATCATTTTCCATTCCTGAAAGAAATCAAAATTGAGGACATGAACAACTTTTTTTTAAAAGAACAAGACAAAATTTTAGATCCAAACTTGAGAGATGTTTGCCACTACTGCCTCATTATTTTTTGAAATTGTAAGACACCTAGTGCTTCACCAAGTTAAGTTCCTTGCTGTGCTAGTCAAGGCTCACCATGCTGCGACGCACCATGGGCTGATGGGAGGTGAGGCTCCAATAGACAGCTGTCCCTCCAAGTTCTCGCCTCCAGTGTGTACCACTTTAACCACAAGTACAGAAACTAAAAAGTGTTCTGTAGTTAGTGAATTCATTTCTTCCCCTTTCAAAATTTACTGTTTTCAAGGCTTAGATCTATTTAGTAGCAGCTCTGAAGCTCATTAAGGCAACTGTTAGCCTAAACATCAGTAAGTCATCTGTGAAAGGCTGATATTCAAATAGATAGAAGTTGACAAAAGTATGCATTTTAAATTAAAACTAACCTCTCATTTTATATAAAGATTATAATTATTAGGGGACCAGCAGTTAGCGTAATGGCTATGTTGCTGAACTCCCATGTAGCTGACTGTAGTCTGAGTCCTGGATCTGGTGGCTTCAACTTGCACCAGGTGTGTGTGTGTGCGTGCCCAAGATCCCCAGAGGAGAATGGAAAAGAAGGGAATGTGGCGTAGCCATCCCCCCGGGGGATGATTTCTCGTTTTCTGTCTCTGTCTGTCTGGTGAGCACACGTGCCCTATAGCAAAAACCTCTCCAAAGGGTAAAAAAAATATATATGATTATTAGCATAGACAAGAAAATAAAAAGGGCCTTAAATTTTACTACTCAGAGATAATTATTGTCAATATTGTGGTATGAATTTTTCTGGGCCTTTTCTCATGCATACAATTTTCGTTTAATAATACAAAATAAAAATCTGTCCAGGCTAATCAACATTTATCTACAACACCACTGTGCTGTAGTGTTACATTTGATGAGTATCCAAAAATGTATAGCTAATTCCATATTGTTGGGCATTCGCTTATCCATTTTATTTCTTTGGAAGAAATGCTCACATTGGCATTGCCAAGTCAAATGGCAAAAACACATTGTTAACTCAGTATTTTTTTTTAACAGACATTTTTGCCATAGGGGCGTGTGTGCTCGCCAGAGAGATAGAAAGTGAGACATCACCACCCCCGTGGGAACGGCCAGGCCACAATCCCTCTCCATTCTCCTCTTAGGATCTTGGGTACACATGCACACACACCTGGTGAGTTTTAAGCTGCCAAGTTTGAGACTCGAACCCCAGTTGACTATGTGGGAGTCCAGTGACGTAACCATTATGCCACCCACTGGTCCTGCTAGTTCTGTATCGTATTGAGTGCTATTAGCAAGGTAGCACCAGCATGTATCTCCGAATAAGGTAAGGTCCTGATCTATACTGAGCTTGTGGGTTTTTCTTTTTTTTGGGGGGTGGGGGTGGCAGGACTGTGTGAGAAATAATGCAAAAGATAAAGGAAATTTCAGATAGTGATTCTGTTATGAAGGAAATGGGATCATTGTGATAGCGGGATTGCTTCATTCTGAGGTTTCTGAGATGATGTGGAAGTTGCGACTTGAAGGAAGACAACCACGTGATAACACAGTGCCCCAGATAATGTGCACAGTAACCCTGAGGCTAGAAGTAGTTACCAGTCCTCACAATCTGGAATTCTCTTACCCCTCCCATTCCCAGGACTGGTCGTGGCACTTACTAGGCACCAAAACTAAACAAAAATCATCGTGAAAAATTCTGCTGTGTGAAAATATCCAAAACCTCACACAGAACTACGAATCCGCGCTGGTAAGCTACCTAGCTTGATGAGATGCAGGAGCTGCTCCGAGGGTGCGCACACAGACTGAGGCTTGATTTCATTGATGAGGCCGTTGGCGATGCTGATGTAGCCGTCGTAGAGCAGCTGGCTGATGATCAGCTTGTAGAGCTGCTGGCGGTCCTTCAAGCCCACCTTGGTCCTGTACATCCTGGAGAAGTTAGGTTCCTTGCCAACTGCAGAAAAATAAATTAAAAAAAGAAATAGATGGATACTGAAGGAAGAGGTAAATCACCAGTAGATCACAGAAGCGGCACTCGACTCTCAGGTCTGACGTATCTTCCAGGATTAGGTCTCACTTCTACTGGCTGCATTCTTTCTGGTCAGTGACCTCAACTCCCTAGGCTCAGGTTCCCTGGCTGTTAAATAAATCACCAGCGTTAAACAAGATGGCGCATACAAAGCACTGAGCACAGTGCCTGGCATACAGAAACTGTTAAGGTCACATTGGTCGATACTTACAGAATAACCTTATCAACTTTTGTAGTCTCTGCCAAACTACTGACCTGTGATTTTTATCCTTTCCTGCTATCCCAGGACCTTTTACTTCTTCTATTAGCGAAACACTGACTGGTGTTTAAACAGGTAAAAACAGTCATTATCTTGTCAACTGTCAGGATTACTTGGTTTCCACCAGCTGAGCTGTGTGTTGTTTATTAATGTCCCTTATGTTGATTTCTTTTTTTCTTTCTTTTTCTTTTTTTGCCAGAGGACATGTGCCCTTGATACAGGGCAGGAAAGGGAGCACACTCCCCAATTGGGTGTGGTCATATAAAAAATCCCTTCTCTTCCATTTGTCTGTCCTGGCTGAATTCTGGGCACACATGTGCACTGAGGGGACAGGATTTGAACCGTGGCTGGCAGTGTAGGATCTGGTTTACTTAACCTCTAGGCCACAGGTTGGCCCTCATTATGTTGATTCTTAAAAACTGTTTCAAGGCAAATGATGTAATTGTAATGATAGTAAAATGTTGCCAAATAAGATAAAGCCCAAACAATGATAAAAATGGGGGGGGGGTGTCATAAAAACCGGAAGGACTGCTTTATGCAAAAAAAAATAAATAAATAAAAAGAACTGCAATTGGTAGACACAATTAGATAATCTGTCCATTAAAAATTATTATCTATATGCAATCTATATGCATGTGCACATCTGGACAGAGATCAGAAGGCCGCAAGTGTCAGGGGATAGTAATAAAGAATAAAAGCAACACGCAGACCCTGCATTCTTCCACACTGTGTGATACTGATGGGTGCTAATAAGAAGAACTAGTACTTATTAACCACTTTTTACACGTTGGAGGCTGTGGAGACTACTTTTAACCATAATCTCATTGAATGAATTATTAACCATAATCTCATTGAATGAAATAATTCAATGAATTCAAGTATACCCAGTGGCAAATGTGTATTTATAAACCTAAGATTGTCCAAATGATACTGGGTCATAAGACGGGCTCCAAGAGATTAGGACACCCACTCAAGGTAAAGCGTGGCTGAGTAATTAATCTCCAAGGTTAACGTGGCCGCCAGGATTGCCCACTCCACAGCCCAGAACTTAACCACCAATCCATTCCGTCTCTTTACTCCTGCTCAGCTCGTTACCGGATATAGAAGGAGATTTGAAAAAGCAAGTGATCGAGCCCTCATTTCTCAACTGCCAAAGACCTTTCACTTGGCCTGGATAGGAAGAGACTAATGACCATCCCTAATTTGCAGGTGCGGACACTGAGGCAAGAGAACAGGAAGAATCCGATCCAGGACGGGTTACACGCGGGGTGTAAAGGAGACCAGGACCTGAACACCGGCTCCCTCTCATTGCACTCGCCGCCACCATCCCAATGCGGAGGCGAACTAAGCATGGGGCCGGAGTGGGAGCGAGGTTCTTGGAGGAAGAGGGGGCGTGCAGGCCCAGTCTGGCAACTTGGGAAACGAACTCCGGGTGCATGGGCACCTTTCTTGCCACCAACCCTTCCCGCCCCGCCCTTCCCGTGGGCCTAGTCTAAAGGACCCAGCTGACCGCCTCAGGCTCTCTCGGTATCCCGGATCCCCGTACCCGCTGGTCCGGCTCTTTCAGTCCCCGGCTCTCTCCCAGAAAAATGGAGGCGCGAATCCTGCCCAATCGATCGCCCCGAGAGCACGTTCACTGCGCACGCGTAAGGGCGCCAAGACGAGCGCGGCGCTATCGATGGCTCCCCCTCTCGCTTGCCCTTCTCGCCATCTTACTTACTGGCACGTTCAAAAGGTTTGTTCACCTCCTCCGATTTTATCTCCTTTGCGACAACCCTGACGCCAAGGAGTTGCCTCACCGACCAATGTTCGACCCCGGACAGCACCGCAGGGGTTAGAACAGCCACGGGTCTAATGGGCCGTTGGCTGCCCTACTTCCGGGGTCCTGCGGCGCAAGTGCGCCTGTGCGAGTGTGCGCCTCGGAACATGACTCAAGTCGTCGCGTTCGCTGTGAGCCAATCACAAGGCAGCTTTTCTGTAGCTCGGGCCAATCAGCTTTCGGATCAGAGGGTTTAACTCCTATTTAAAAAGAAGACGCTTTGAATCCTAACGGCTGAGCTCTTGGCTGGACTCTGCGGCTGTGGGTCTGTGGCGGGAGCCAACGGGTGGGTAGATCAAGGACGCTGGCGCCGTGCGGGGGGCGAGCGGGTGGGAATGAGGCTTGGCTCGTGAAGCGGCGGGACCCGACCGGGAGAGGGAGCAGTGACAGGTCCCCTGCGCTCTCCCAGCACCTCCGCACCCTCCTGGGGACGGAGGCGCCCTGTAAGTTACAGCCGGAGGGGGAAGAGGCTGTTGAGTGGCACCGGCGCGGAAAAAGCGCCTTTTCGCTGGGTTTTGTATTCGCCAAGCACCTGGATAGAAGGCGTGAGGTCGGTCTTTGCTGTCTTGGAGTTGACGTCCCAGTGGGGGTGGGGAGGCAGACCTAACCCGGTATCACTCGCAGTTCCGGCGGGTGTTTCGAAGGGAAGCAGGCAGTCGTGTGGCTTGCGAAGAGCCTGGGAAGGCCCTTGTCCTGGCTGGCTGGGGAGGACCTCCTGGCGGAGGTCTTTCAGGGCTAGTACTTCTCAAACCGTAGACCTTGGGGCAGTTACGTTGGAATTACTTAAAGGCCTTGTTAAAGGTACATCCCTACGGCAGACTCAACACACGGAAGTCTCTTAGGGATAGGATTCTGGTGTAACGAGCTTTCCAGGTGATTCTAGTAATGCAGACTGGCACATGCCTATCACCTGGGGATGGTAAAACGTCTGGTTTGTTAGATCTGGAGTTGGGCTTCGGAGTCTCCCTTCTAGCAAACCTAAGAGGCAGATGTAGCTACTGTCCTTGAGTTCTCAGGTCTCCTAAACCATTCTTGGTCCTTGCACTGGACACTTTCCTGTAACATACTCAGTCCCGTGTCCTTCTCCTTCATCTCTTCTGACATTCCCAGGTCTGAAGGAGGGAAAAAAGCATGACCCCACTGTGCTATTAACTGAACGGCTCTTTACTCAGAAGAATAGAATGCTAGGTTTGAACAGAGTAGATCCTGTGAAGGTCACATGGTTCTTGAATCTGGGTGTAGATCAGAATGGGTTGATGAGCAGTTTTCCCGATCAGACTCTTCCTCCATTTTATTACTCACCTTCCCTAGAAAGTAAATATTAAGTTGGAACAACCTTCTGTCACAAGAATGTGGAATAAGTGTCCTCAGGCCTATGTGGTCTCTGTCTTCTATTTGGCATTTGCTTAACAAACACACATTTCCTTTCTATTGTTTGTACTAACCCACTGTCTCTTTGCTCTGTTTTTGCCAGAGGATGCTTGTGCTGGTCAGAGAGAAAGCCCTCCCTGAAGGCATTATCTTGGCACTGCAGTCCTTGCCTCCATTTCTCTGTCCCATCAGGATTTGGGGCATGTGTGCACGTGTCCTGGCATGTTTTTCATGCCGCCAGGAATCGATCAGCGGTCGGCCGTGTGGGACCTGGCTCCGTTAGACCCTGGGCTCCAGGGCTGGCCCAACCCAGTGCACCTTGTTCCTTTCCTTTTTTTCCTTAATTGTCAAAAGGCATATGCTCTCCAGAGAGAGAAGGCATCTCCCAGTAGGATCCTATAAGATGTGCTGATAGATCAAATGTATATCAGATGAGAGAAGATATTTCCCTTATCAGTTTTCTTTGGGCAAAGATAAAAATATAGATTCTTGGTGTTGTGGAGACCTTTTCATTTCATTAGAGAGCTATAACTGCCCAGCATAACAACACTTTGAAGCAGGTGCATTTGTTTAAGTTAAAGCTCTCTTTTTCCTTTCCAGGCATCATGGACAGATCTAAAGAGAATTGCATTTTGGGACCTATTAAGGTAAATTGAATAATCCTCAATCTTCTCGGTCACATTGTAAAACTCAAATCGGGACCAGCAGTTTGGTGTGATGGCTATGTCGCTGGACTCCTATGTAGTTGACTGTGGTTCGAGATCCGAATCCGGTGGCTTAAACTCACGCAGGCATGTGTGTATGCGTGCCTAAGATCCCGAGAGGAGAATGGAGGAAAAGGGATTGCGGTGTGGCCATCTCCCCTCCCCCCCCCCCCGGGGGGGGGGGGTCTTGTATCTGTCTTTCTGGTGAGCACATGCACCCTATAGCAAAAAACCTCAAAAAAAAAATCATTAAAAAAACCCCTCACATGGAGGATATTTTCCTGTATGCTTTAGATTGTAGCAGTGCCTCCATGCTGCTACACAAGAATTGGTTGCCTCTGTCAGCATTCGGTAACATTTTGCCGACTCCCTCACTGTAGCTGTTGTTTGTTCTACCTTGTCTTGTAGTTAGCCATTGACGTGTGTATCCTCCATTGTATGCAGGATAATAATGATAATATGCCAAACAGGAGCCTGAGACTTGCCTTACTTTCTTCCTTGCCAGAAACTATTGTTATTTATTTGCATACTTTGTTCTGGTCATAACCTGGGGAATGGTAAACTCAGGAATGAGTGTCCAGTTGCCTTTTAGTGGGTTTCCTAGGAACCCACTTTGAGCCAGGTTGTGTGTCAGATGCAGGGATCATGGTGGTGAAAAGCACGTGAGTCTTGACTTTAAAGAACGTGAGCCCCTCTGGGGGGGCAAGTGAGCCAGTACCATTCCTTCCATATATATGGGGCCTGTGTGGTCCTGAGGAGGGTTGCTCAGGGAGGTCGAGGTTGGCTGGAATCCAGGAATCCTTCCCCAGAGAGAGAGAGAGAGACCTCTCACTATTTCATGGATGTCTGTAGAGCACTGGGTCAGTATCTCTGATAACAAAGATCCTTTCATAGAATTAACTCCAGGGTTATTTTTCATGAAAGTCAGCATGAAAATATATTAATAAACATCCTGTGGAGACTCTAGTACATGCCCAGATTTATACTTTTAAGAGTTCTTCACTTGGAGATAACCACTGTTGAACATTTTAATGTTATTTCTTTCAGTCTTTCTGAATCTGTATCACCAAAGAAATTTCAGTGGGACTAGAATTTTGATGTTTTTGTATTGTAGCTTTTGCTAGAAGATAAATTTAGGCTTATGTTCTCAAGTCATGAGCTTCTAAGTGTTAATGTCTTCCTCACTGGGTGGAATTTTAGTTAATGTTTAGTTACTGGAGCATGACAGAGTGGTGAGGAGTTGGGCCGGGAAGGAGGTGTCACTCTGTTCCTTCTGCTACACACCAAGTGCTCTGGAAGTGCTAATTACAGCCGTGCCTCCTCTTCCATCTGTCATTAGTGACTTGAGCTTCTTTTTTCTCCCAACCTAGGCTACACTACCCCTTGGGGATGGTCCAAAACGTGTCCCGGTGGCTCAGCAGTTTCCTTCTCAGAATCCATTACCTCCAAGTAGCGGCCAGGCTCAGCGAGTCCTGTGTCCTTCGAACTCCTCCCAGCGTGTTCCTAGGCCGAAGCCGGTCTCCAGTCATAAACCTGTTCAGAATCTGAATCAAAAGCAGAAGCAATTACCAGCAACCAGTGTTCCCCATCCTGTCTCCAAGCCACCTAGCAACACACCAAAGAGCGAGCAGCCCCAGCCATCAGAACCTGGTAAATGAGCTTCTTGAGACTCACTGGATAAGCACTCTTTCTAATTGTTGCTAGAACAAGCACCTGTGTCGGCTCGCGTTTATTGCTGGGTGCTGTAGCTTTTACATCTGATCTGTTGAGGATGGGGAGAGAAGATATGGTGTCCAGGTGAGAGTCCACTGCAGACCTGGCCTATGCTGAGTATGCAGACCTAACTCCCACCTTCTTGGAAGAGTTGGCAACTGGGGAGACTAAGCACGAGTCCCATGGCTGTTTGATTACGTATCAGTGGGTCGGGCGTAGGGTGCTTGTGGCAGGTACATTGGAAGGACTGAAAAGCTTCACAGCTCTGGCAGGTGAGAGGAAATCTGGGGGATGAGTGAACTGAGGCAGGCCGGGTTGGGGCACTGCTGGCCGCGGCAGTATCGGGAAGCTGTGGAGGGTGTCTGAGCAGAGGAGGAACTGGCTTGCTTTAACAGGCTGACTCTGGATGCATCGAGTGGCCTGCAGAGCGGCACCACTGGACCCAGCAGAGCAAGATGGGAAGGAGGGTGGGTTAGGGGTGGCCCAGATTTGTCCTTCTCAATGTAATATTAATATTTTGGTGACCATTCTTTGATTCATCTCTTGCACTGCTTTTTAACTCATAATTATTCTAAAAACAGGTTTTCAATTTATTCCATATAGGAAATAATGCCGAAAAGGAACTGGAATCGAAACAGAAAAATGAAGACTCAAAAAAGTAAGCTTTTGGGACCAGCAGTTGACGTAATGACTATGTAGCTGAACTCCCATGTAGCTGACTGCAGTTTTAGTCCTGGACCCCGTGGCTTAAACTCACTCTGGGCACCTGTGTGTGCGTGCCCAAGATCCTGAGAGGAGAATAGAGAAGGGATCGTGGTGTGGCCATCCCCCCTGGGGGGTGATTTCTTGCTTTGTCTTAAACATTGACTGTTACATCTTCCCCAGACATTTCTAAAAATCTGCTCTCAGTCCAAACTGGGCTCTAGAATGGAGGAGGAGGAGCTAGGAACAAGCCCCCAGACATCTGTGCTTTCAGCAGCCTGTCGGAGTGATTTTTCGTGCCCACACTGGCCTGTGGGGTCCCCTCTGCTTCTCTCAGCATTAGCAGCTCAGTGTCTGCCCACAGAGTGGCTCTCTACCCCAGAGTTACCACTTTGGGGGACGGATGGATGTGGCGGTGGCAGTGTGAGGAGGCCCTCGGGGTGTCTCATAGCCTCTCCCCTCCAGTTGCTTGTCCTCCTTTATGGTCTTCAGTGTTGCCAATAGGACTGTCTTGAGCAGAGGACAGCCTTGGCCACTTTCCCACTGAGCGTTTCAGCTCTGAAGGTCCTTGCCCGATGGCAGCTGGGAAGTCGGGGTTAACGTGGGGACTGCTTGGTCGTGGTCACTGACTCGGTTCTTACAGAGGGCACGTAACAAGCACAATTCCAAACACAGGGTTTTGTAGAATGTGTTATTATTCAATTACTATTCATACAGTGTTAGGAAAGATTTGTTGCCTTCACATTTTGAAATATTTAATTAAAACCTTTCCTAGGAGACAGTGGTCTTTGGAAGATTTTGAAATCGGCCGTCCGCTCGGTAAAGGAAAGTTTGGTAATGTCTATTTGGCAAGAGAAAGACAAAGCAAGTTTATCCTGGCTCTGAAGGTGTTATTCAAGGCCCAGCTAGAGAAAGCCGGGGTGGAGCACCAGCTCCGGAGGGAGGTGGAAATACAGTCCCACCTTCGGTGAGTGTGCGGGCCACGTTCAAGGGGAAGGTGCAGATTTTATTTTCTTCTTAGCTTGTTACATTCCTTTACTGACATGAAAATGAGCTTGGAGAGATGTGCACACAGATAAGGGAAGGGCGCTTCACCTCAGAATAAGCCGCAGTGTCTTGATTTACATTTGTCTTTTTCACAGAAGATAAAAAACACATTCAGGGATGTCATTAAGGGTAAAGAAAGTATGTAACTATTCGGGAATTGTTAGAGATGATGGGATTATTCTCTATCTTGTTTGTGGTATATGGTATTAGCTTTACAAAACTATACATGTTTTAGCATTTATAGAACTTATATAAAAAAAAGTCTATTTAATTCCAGCTTGGGCAGGAGGGGGGAGGGATTGGTGCAGAGAGATCTTAAAGGTGTTAAGAGTATACATTTCTTTCCAGAGGGCCTGCTTCAAAGAAACAGAAAGGGTGATTAAATTTGGCATTTTCTAAAGGTTGATTTAGATTTGAGTGCTATGGTCTTAAAAAGGAAAAAAGCAGCCACCAGAAGATTAATGTTCTGTGAATGCAGTAATTCGGTGGGCAGATCTTTGCGAGGAATGAATGTCGGCTCTTTTGGAGATGAACAGAGCCTCGGAGTTGGCCATGGGCAGGTGGACTGTGGCCAGTGGGTTTTTTCATTTTTCCTGTTGTTTTTTTTTTCTTACTGCGGCTTTCAAATTTGAATTGGGGACCAGCAGATTGTGTAATGGCTACATCTCTGGACTCCCATGTAGTCGACCGGGGTTCGAGTTCCGGATCCAGTGGCTTAAACTCACGCCAGGTGCGTGTGTGTGTGTGCCCAATATCCCGAGAGGAGAATGGAGGAGATGGGATTGCAGTGTGGCCATCCCCTCTGGGGGTTGATTTCTTTCTGTCTCTCTCTGTCTTTTTGGCAAGCGCACGTGCCTTATAGCAAGAACCTCTCCCAAAAAAATTAAATAAATAAAAAATAAAAAATCTGAGTCAGCTGCTAATACTTAGAACTGGGTGGCATCAGGCCCTCATCCTAACCTGCTGACAGCAGCTGAGGCTGGGAAGGACCCACATCTGCCTGGTGTGCTCTGTCTTGGCAGCCCACACTCGTGGCCCAGTTGGGCACTTGCCTCCTGCCCATACAGCACACTGCCTTTATCTGTCCGGTACCCGGGCATCAGACCAGTGTGGGGATGCCATGTCCTTTTGTCTTCAATATGCAGAAATTACTATTCTCCTAAAAATAAAGATGCGTGAAGGAAGCAGGGAATAGTCTTAATTGAACCCAAGGCCCTCTCATACTGGGAAATCCACTTACAGTGGTATGTGGGTGTGTGTGTTTTTCCAGGAATACATTTCGAATTTCAAATTCTCAAGTGAGGTCGGGAGGGGTTTTCTGTGCAACACCATGGTTTTTTACACAAGGGGTTTGTTCTGACAGTTAGCACATATTCTTGCATCAGCTCCAAAACAGGTGTTAATATCTTCATGCTTTTTGCAGGCATCCTAACATCCTTAGGCTCTATGGTTATTTCCACGATGCCACCAGAGTTTACCTGATTCTAGAATATGCACCACTCGGGACAGTCTATAGAGAACTACAGAAACTCTCCAAGTTTGACGAGCAGAGAACTGCGACTGTAAGTTTTCATTTGTCGTCCAGACTCATTCTGTTTTCCTCTGCCCATTTTCCATAGCGGTGACACTTTCATTAGAATGGAGTGGGATTTGCCTTATGGGAGAGTAGCCTAATAGGAGCAAATATCTGGAGTGGAAAAAGCGAAATAGCTTAGTGGTACTAAAGGCGCAGATAAAATCGGGGACCAGGCGAAATGGCACGGCTGCAGTTTTTCTGTGAAAATGTGTATGGAAAGTTGCCCTGTTTTTTTAGTTTTTATTTTTTTCTTCTAAGAGAGTGAGCGAGCACGCATGCACGCATGTGTGTGCACACCCCAACAGGGCCTTGATGTACAGTCCAGCCCCAGCCTGGGTCGTGGGCACGTGTGCTTTGTGTGCTCAGAGGTCTCGCTGCGAACCTGGGATCTCCCTGTGTGGGTCTGCCTTGCAGAGTGACGTATTTTACCACACATCAACGCCTTCTCCCCTTTTCAAGTGATGATTTTGGGGCAATAGTTTTGGATTTACGTAGAAATTGGGAGATAGTCTCGTGTACCCCACCCCTAATTCCTCCCCCACCCCTAATTCCTCCCCTTAACATCTTGCGTTACTACGGCGGCCTTCCCCACAGCTGATGAACTGTGCCGACGTGGAACTACTGGCTGGGTCTACCCGTAGTTTTTCCCATGACAAGGTTGGGGTTGCAGGCATTTGGGAGGAAGATCCCCGGTGAGGTGATCCTCCTCACATTGGGGGTATGTTCTGTGCAGGGGTTAGGCTGAACACGCGCCAGAGACGTGTTTGAGGTTTCTCCACCTCGGGATCCTCTTCCCTCGGCCCTCCCTATGCTCTCAGAAGAAGGCGTGCACAGGGGTGGAGAGTGGCCAGAGCGTCTCCCTGTCACTTTCTGTACCGAGCCTCGTCTTCGCTCCCTTATTTATCCAGTCATGTATTTAGAAACATAGGCCCAGGTGTTTTTCATACTAAGAGCTGTTATCTGATTCTGCTTGGCTTTGCCCCTCACACCGTTCCACTGTGACCACAGGAGTTCCTTCACACGGTTCCTGTGTCGGTCGCTGCGGTTCTCATCCAGCGCCCCCACCGCCGCTCCTCATCTCAGTCCAAGGTGCTCAGGCCTCGTTTTGTGTATTTCCTGCCCCGTCCAAGGAGCCTTGGTTCCTTTTATCGGAGAGTGATATTAGAACCCAGGGCCCGGGTGCCGCGTGTGCTCATGCTGCCGGGGCATCAGTACGTCTCACTCCCCGCTGACGGGGTCGGGGCTGCGTGTCCACTAACTCACACCCACGTCCACATGGTAACCGTGTCCTTATCCGACTGTCTGTTAAGCAGAACGTAAGTTGATAACAGTGTCTTTGACTCTAACCGTTACCACGTGGGCCATTCTTTTTTCCCCTTGGCTTTTTTTTTTTTTTTTAAAGTTTATTTCTTCCATGAGCAAAAGTGACAGACAGATCACAACCCAACAGTCTTAATGCCGTGATGCTCCGCCAGCCTTTGCCAGCCTCAGGTCATGGGCATGTGTGCAGAGTATTGAAGAGGTCCAGACTCGGACCCACAGCATTTCCATGTGGGTTAGCCACACGGGACGTGGCGTTTCACGGCTGTGTTTCTTTCACATTTGCATCCTAAGAGTTACTTTTTGGGCTGTGAGATTCTACGGATTTTGACAGGTGGATAATGTCCTGTATCCACCGTTACAGCACGTAAGTGTCACTGCTTCAAAAGGAGAAGCTCCTGTGTTTCCGTACTCAGCGTCCCGCCCCAGCCTCTGGCAGCAACCGCGGGTCGGTCACACCTCTGCCTGTGTTCAGCCTTTTCTCGCCGATCATACCATTGGAGTCCTCACTGCGCACAGCCTTTGATTGGCTCCTTTCACTTAGGAGTGTGTGTTTAGCACTCAGCCGTGTCTCCGAGGGCTTGGTAGCTCGTTTCTGTCTGTCACTGAATAACGCTCCATCTGCGTATGCACCTCGGTTTACCCATTCCTCTACTATGGAGCGTCCTGGCTGCTTCTGGCGATTACAGGCAACTTGCACGTGGGCTTTTGTGGAGACGTAACTTACAGATCAGTTGGACAGAGCTAGGAGTAGCTGGCTTGTGCGCTAAGACTTGGTTAGCTTTGTTAGGAGCATTTGTGTGCCATTGTACGTGACATGGATGCACCACTTTGCATTCTAATCCGTGAATGGCCCCTCATCCTCACCCACAGTTGATGTCAGTTTTGGGGATTTAAGTCACTTTCCTAATGACACGTGTAGCAGCTTTATTTGTCATCTGTGTATCATCTTGAGGTGCCCTTTTTTTAATTGGGTGTTTTGGTTTCTTACTGAATTTTAAGACTTCTTTGCATATTCAGGACACAGTTCCTTTATCACGTTTTGTCAGTGTGTGTCCCCATTCTGTGGCTTGACTTCTCATTCTCTTACTGTTTGTCTTTGACAGGCAGTTTTAATCTTTATAAAGTTCATGTAGTTTTTTTCTTTCATGAAAGTGGTTTTCATGATCCTTTTTATTATTTTTATTTTTTGGAGAGGTTTTTGCCCTAGGGTGTGTGCGCTCTCCAGAAAGACAGAGAGAGACAGAAAGCGAGAAATCACCCCCCAGGGGGGATCGCCATGCCGCAATCCCTTCTCCCTCATTCTCCTCTCAGGATCTTGGGCACACATATACATGCACCCGGTATGAGTTTAAGTCACCGGGTCTGGGACTTGAACTGCGGTCAGCTGTGTGGAAGTCGAGCAACATAGCCATTACGCTATCTGCTGGTCCTGATCCTTTTTATTTTTGAAAATAAACTTAAGATGGTGAAGAGTCTTCATTTGGGCTGCCTCCTGTTTAGTTGCTAGGTGGTGGGCTTACTGCATGGTGGTTACTCCAACTCGTTTTGTGCCTTGGTGGAGACCTCTGGGTAGTGCGTGCACTAGTTTTCTTTTCAGCCTTGATTTAAATGACCTTGCAATGCTGCTGTTTTTATTTTCATCAAATGATAACCACACCATTTTTGGTGACTGAACCTCTGGTCTTGGCTCTGCGGTGACCATATACTATAAGGATTCTAAAAATCCTTTATGGGAAGTGTGTATTAAGACTAGGTGTGGATGTCAAAATCTTTTTACACAAAAATAAATTCATACTTCTATTTTTCCACGACCTTTTTGAAGTCCCTGCCTATTTTGTACCAAATCTTAAATGTTTGCCCGTCTCATCAGTAGAAATAGACCTGCTTTATTTGAATTTTAAATATTAGCTAAGGAAACAACAAAACAAAAATATTAGCAAAGCAGGGGCTGGATGGTGGTGCAGGGTAGAACTGTGACGTTCTACAAAGCAGACCCATATGGGAAGGTCGCCAGTTCAAGGCAAGACCGACTAACTTGAGGGGAAAAAAAAATGAACAGGACTGATTTTGTATACTGCTGAATGATGAATTAGTTTACCCCAAATTTAACATGCTGTTTAATATAACAGCGTAACCACTTTTAATTTGTTTATTCTTTAGGATGATCTTTTTTCCTGATTCTTTTTTAAAGCTTATTCATTTATCCCTAACATGAGTGAGAGAGACAGACAGTACCCCCAACAGGGTCTTGATGCCTGGATCTACTCCGAGCCTCAGCCGGTCCCAGGTCATGGGCACTCACACACCTCATGTACTCAGCTAGGTCTCTGGGCAGGAGCCTGGGCTCTTCTCACATGGCCAGCCTTGCAGAATGTACTGTTTTATATCCTTTATGGGTATGCCATTGTCTGGCCCCTAATTCTCCTGGTATTCATGCAGTAAACATTTAGCTTCAAAGAAGTCATTCTGTTGTTGGATGATCTTGGTTTAACAGTGGAATCGGCTGCGACTTTAAAGGTTTAAATTTTTTTTTGTTAATTTTTTTTTAAAAAAGGCATTGTTAACACACCGGAATCCCTAATTTGTACTAGTTCTTTAGCATCATCGGATTCGCTGCTGTGGGGCTGGAAGTTGCCGTGTGTGGGTGTAGTTACAGCGTCTTTCAGCATCATAGTGCCATATTAGTACAGAGATAACTTACCACTACAAGTTGGTTCAGTCATTTTTTGTGGACTGGTACGTCATTTCTGCAAATTATCTTAAAATCTATGTTAGGTTTCCTTTATGGAGAGATGTCTGATGTTAACATGTATTTTATAAGATCTAAAACAGCCTTTTTTTTTTTTTTTTGAATAGTATATCACAGAGTTGGCAAATGCCCTGTCTTACTGTCATTCGAAGAGAGTTATTCATAGAGACATTAAACCAGAGAACCTGCTTCTGGGATCGACAGGAGAACTTAAGATCGCAGATTTTGGATGGTCAGTGCACGCGCCATCCTCCAGGTATGTAACAGCAGAGGTAGAAGTTTGGTTTGGCAAAAGCCCCAGGGACTGATGAGCTAAAAATATAAATTTGTAAGCATAGATTTCTGGCCTAGAGATACTTTGGAGTAATTTAGGCCTGACAATAAACTAGTATCGTAAGGTGATTTTATTCTGCAACTATTTGGGCTGTGTATGTTCTAGGCCTAGGGTTAAAGCTCTTCTGTCCGTAAAGGCTGATGAGGGGGCGGATAGTCAGATCTGACACGTGTACGACAAGGTGCGATGCAGGTGTGTAGAGAAGGCACTCTTCTTACTGGGAGATGGAGACTAGCTGCTTCCTGGGCAAGGAGAGGGGGAGATAGTTTGGGGGACAGGGTACGCTGATATCTGGGGTTGAGCTCACAGCGTTTCAGGGAACTTTGGAGACCGCATTGGTCTGGAGAGTTTTGAGGTGGTCGTTAGATTTTCTGGTCTGCTTTTGTCGGGAGTAGGAGGAGTCCTTTCCTGACTACTATTTTTTTTTTTTTCAAATAATTTTTTATTTTATTTATTCATTCATTTTATTTATTTATTTATTTATTTTGGAGAGATTTTTGTTATAGGGTGCGTGTACTCGCCAGAAAGACAGAGAGAGACAGAAAGCAAGAAATCACCCCCCCCCCCCGGGGGAGGGCCACCCGGCAGTCCTTCCGCCTCTCCACGCCGTAGTCCTTTCTCCTCTCGGGATCTTGGGCATGTACACACATGTGCCCAGCATGAGTTTAAGCCACTGGGTCTGGGACTCTAACCACGGTCGACTATGGGGGAGTCCAGTGACCTAGCCATTACGCCAACTGCTGGTCCCCACTGATTTATTTTTAATTTGACCAGAGAGAGAGAAGGTGAGAAAATAGCCACCAGGTCCGGGACTTGAACTGTGGTTGGCCATGTGGAAGTGTCCAGCGCTTTAATCACCATGCCACCCACTGGTTCCCTTTTCCTGACTACTCTTCAAACTGAATCAGAGATATCAAGCTAATGAAACTATTTAAATCTTAGGCAAACTTTCCAAACACAAGCTAACATAGTCTCTATTGTTCTAAATTTAATTTGGTATACCTGTAATTTGGGGCATTTTAAAGCATAAATCTACTGATTAGGTTTGTCAGGTTTGTGGGGGAAAAAATTATAGCCAGATGATTTTTAAAAGTAAAACCAGCTCAAATAATTGTGTAGCCTAAAATAGACAACATGTTGGAGGGAACCTTTTGTTTTTGTTAAATGTCACTTCTAAATGGGTCAAATCTGTGGTTGCAGTCTTTTTAAACTTGAGTATCATTAGTTGTCACTTAGTGAGACAACACTAGATGACTGTAGTCTTCCTGGGGTCGCAGGGTTAAGCTGGACCTTAACCCATCCAGTGGTGTCATCAAGAGAAAAGCGGCATTTTCCGAAGAGGTCATTTTCGTAAATGTCGACAGTCACTTGGCCTCACATCCCAAATGTTAACCATGACAGCTTCCTGGTGATTGTCTCCATATCTGGGAACTCCCTGATTTAGTCTGGCTCCTTGTTTTGGGGGTGATGAGCAGTCAGGTATCCGAAAAGGCAGCTCCTTAGTCCAGGTAACACTTCTTCGAATAAACGTGGGTGCTCACTAGGCACTAGGCTTGGCGGTGAGGTCCCAGTGCTGCCACAGTGTCCAGTGTCACAGTGGCAGAGAACTGGTACAAAGCAATGGGGCCTGCATGGCCTGCAGCCTGCCATGCCTAGCTTATGCCAATCTTTGTGATAAGAATCTAATCGGACAGAAACTGAGTTGGGGCTGGCGGGCCACCTGCCTCCCAAGTGCCCATGTTCAGTGTTTCTCAGCATTTTGCCCTATTGGCTGCATCTACTTTCTGGGTGAATGTTTGAAAATAAGCTGTGAACATCATGATGCTTCATCCCTAAGACCACAGTGTGCTTCTCCTGGAACAGGGAGACTGTACCACTGCGGCCATTTCTGCTCCCATGGAAATTCACAGCATTAATAGCCACTGCTTAGGCCATGTTCGGATTTGCCCCGTTGCCCACAAAATGTTCTGGCTGGTTTTTAGAACCACATCCCACCCACCAAAGTCCACGTTATATTTGATGGTCTTAGGGTAGAACAGTCCTTGCCCTCCCACACACACATTTTAAATGAGTTTTTCTGATCGCGCTGTGGCTTATCTTGGACCTTTATTCCCAGTATCTCTAAGAGCTGGAATTTAGGTCTAAAGGCTGGAAAAGGTGAGATTCAGATGGAATGTTTTTAGGAAGACTATTTCAAAGGCCACCTTCAAAACTTCTGTATCTCTCTTGTACCGATGACCTATCAGAAGGCAAAACTTAGCAGTAAGCTAAACCCTAGTACTTTCACAGTGGGCGACTTCTAGTTTCTTTTTTTCTGGAAGAGCACCACACCAGCAGTCTCCTGATGCCAGTCCCCTGTCCTTAGCCCTCCAGTTGGACTGCAGGCATCTGTGCATGTGCCTGGTATATTTTCAGGCTAACCTGGGGATCTGGGCCCCTGGTCAGTTGTGTGGCTTCCAGCTCTGCAGTCCGTACGTTATACAGCGCATCACCTAAGCTGGGCTAGTTCCCTGTCTTCGATGCTACTTGGCTCTGAAGCTCCTTAGCATATCTCTTTAAAAATCTCATGGGATGAGAAAACTATGCATGGATTAATTGCACCAAAATAAACTCATACTTTAATATTTCCACAAACTTTTTGAAGTCCCCTCATAAAAATAAATCCCTATCATTTTGACAGAGTTCTGCATGAGTTCAGAGAACATATGCACTCATATATTAATTGTGATGCTTCAATTCTAGACAGTTCAGGGGAGTTCTGGAGTTTGACAGATTTGGTGTAAAACTTGGTTACTAGCTGTATGACCTTATACAACTCCCTCAATCTCTTCTGTTATCTCTGCGTTGGGGTGTATACTAGAACCTGCTCCATACACAGGAAGTGGCCTGGGAGCACTCAGTGCTAATGCAATTGTCAGTGATTTTTGGCAGTTGCTTGAATCAGAAAACAAGCGTGTCAAGCTGAGCCTTTACTTTTAGGAGAACCACCCTCTGTGGCACCCTGGACTACCTGCCCCCTGAGATGATCGAATGCCGGATGCATGATGAGAAGGTGGATCTCTGGAGTCTTGGAGTCCTTTGCTATGAATTTCTGGTTGGAAAGCCTCCTTTTGAGACAAACACATACCAGGAGACCTACAAGAGAATATCAAGGGTAAGATGAGCCTGGAAGGGCCCCTGCATGCTGTCAGAATTCTTTCCTCACAGCCCAAACTAGGTCGAGATCTGAATATTTGAATCTTTTGGTCTAAGCCATGCATTGTGACATTCTGTCCCTTACTTACTCCAGGTTGAGTATACCTTCCCTGATTTTGTCACGGAGGGAGCCAGAGACCTCATTTCCAGACTCTTACGGCACAATCCCAGCCAGAGGCCAACTCTCAGAGAAGTTCTCGAACACCCCTGGATCACAGCCAATTCATCAAAACCAAATTGCCAAAAAGGCAAAGAATGAACCAGCAAACAGTCTTAAGGCCCTCATTTCCAGACTCTTACGGCACAACCCCAGCCAGAGGCCAACTCTCAGAGAAGTTCTCGAACACCCCTGGATCACAGCCAATTCATCAAAACCAAATTGCCAAAAAGGCAAAGAATCAACCAGCAAACAGTCTTAATTAGGAATCATGCCTGGGAGGAATCCCAGAGCCAGGGCTGCTGTGTAATCTGTCAGGACTTCGAATAAACGTGGGTGCTCACTAGGCACTAGGCTTGGCGGTGAGGTCCCAGTGCTGCCACAGTGTCCAGTGTCACAGTGGCAGAGAACTGGTACAAAGCAATGGGGCCTGCATGGCCTGCAGCCTGCCATGCCTAGCTTATGCCAATCTTTGTGATAAGAATCTAATCGGACAGAAACTGAGTTGGGGCTGGCGGGCCACCTGCCTCCCAAGTGCCCATGTTCAGTGTTTCTCAGCATTTTGCCCTATTGGCTGCATCTACTTTCTGGGTGAATGTTTGAAAATAAGCTGTGAACATCATGATGCTTCATCCCTAAGACCACAGTGTGCTTCTCCTGGAACAGGGAGACTGTACCACTGCGGCCATTTCTGCTCCCATGGAAATTCACAGCATTAATAGCCACTGCTTAGGCCATGTTCGGATTTGCCCCGTTGCCCACAAAATGTTCTGGCTGGTTTTTAGAACCACATCCCACCCACCAAAGTCCACGTTATATTTGATGGTCTTAGGGTAGAACAGTCCTTGCCCTCCCACACACACATTTTAAATGAGTTTTTCTGATCGCGCTGTGGCTTATCTTGGACCTTTATTCCCAGTATCTCTAAGAGCTGGAATTTAGGTCTAAAGGCTGGAAAAGGTGAGATTCAGATGGAATGTTTTTAGGAAGACTATTTCAAAGGCCACCTTCAAAACTTCTGTATCTCTCTTGTACCGATGACCTATCAGAAGGCAAAACTTAGCAGTAAGCTAAACCCTAGTACTTTCACAGTGGGCGACTTCTAGTTTCTTTTTTTCTGGAAGAGCACCACACCAGCAGTCTCCTGATGCCAGTCCCCTGTCCTTAGCCCTCCAGTTGGACTGCAGGCATCTGTGCATGTGCCTGGTATATTTTCAGGCTAACCTGGGGATCTGGGCCCCTGGTCAGTTGTGTGGCTTCCAGCTCTGCAGTCCGTACGTTATACAGCGCATCACCTAAGCTGGGCTAGTTCCCTGTCTTCGATGCTACTTGGCTCTGAAGCTCCTTAGCATATCTCTTTAAAAATCTCATGGGATGAGAAAACTATGCATGGATTAATTGCACCAAAATAAACTCATACTTTAATATTTCCACAAACTTTTTGAAGTCCCCTCATAAAAATAAATCCCTATCATTTTGACAGAGTTCTGCATGAGTTCAGAGAACATATGCACTCATATATTAATTGTGATGCTTCAATTCTAGACAGTTCAGGGGAGTTCTGGAGTTTGACAGATTTGGTGTAAAACTTGGTTACTAGCTGTATGACCTTATACAACTCCCTCAATCTCTTCTGTTATCTCTGCGTTGGGGTGTATACTAGAACCTGCTCCATACACAGGAAGTGGCCTGGGAGCACTCAGTGCTAATGCAATTGTCAGTGATTTTTGGCAGTTGCTTGAATCAGAAAACAAGCGTGTCAAGCTGAGCCTTTACTTTTAGGAGAACCACCCTCTGTGGCACCCTGGACTACCTGCCCCCTGAGATGATCGAAGGCCGGATGCATGATGAGAAGGTGGATCTCTGGAGTCTTGGAGTCCTTTGCTATGAATTTCTGGTTGGAAAGCCTCCTTTTGAGACAAACACATACCAGGAGACCTACAAGAGAATATCAAGGGTAAGATGAGCCTGGAAGGGCCCCTGCATGCTGTCAGAATTCTTTCCTCACAGCCCAAACTAGGTCGAGATCTGAATATTTGAATCTTTTGGTCTAAGCCATGCATTGTGACATTCTGTCCCTTACTTACTCCAGGTTGAGTATACCTTCCCTGATTTTGTCACGGAGGGAGCCAGAGACCTCATTTCCAGACTCTTACGGCACAATCCCAGCCAGAGGCCAACTCTCAGAGAAGTTCTCGAACACCCCTGGATCACAGCCAATTCATCAAAACCAAATTGCCAAAAAGGCAAAGAATCAACCAGCAAACAGTCTTAATTAGGAATCATGCCTGGGAGGAATCCCGGAGCCAGGGCTGCTGTGTAATCTGTCAGGAACACGCTACCGAGATCCGTTTTGCTGTTGACCACGGGCCTTTCATCTAGAGCGCGCCTCGCAGTGGGGTTTGTCTTACTGGGCGGGCTGTGCCTCTTCCTCCCTCCTTGGAGCTCCATGTCGATGAACAGGACACTGAAGGGAAACTGGCGTCTTGATGGGGAGGCCAGGTCCGACTGTAGCTGCCTCCACAGCCTGTGCCAGGCAAGGGGACATTGCTGGAGACAAGCCTGGAGTCTGATTGTGGAGAAAGTGACCACTGTGCCCCAACTTGATCACTTACGAGCTGTGCAATACCTTTCCAAGTACCCAGGTGTGTGTGTAACTTATTGGGTGGCTAAGCCTGGCAAAGCTGTTGAAATGAATGTGATTCTTTTAAATGTTAAAATAAAGATTTTTGTATAGACTTGTATATGTCCTTCCATGGCATCCCCTCAAGAATGCTCTGTGTCTGCCTGTTAATCCTGCCTGGGTTTCTAGTCCTGAACTACTCCTGTGTGAGACTTTGTCAAATAGGAACGTGTGCTCTACCTCCACCTCGGACTTGTTGGGATGCAGGAGAGACGTGGGTCTCAGCCATTCCTACATGTTGAGCTGATTTTCTTACATTGGAGTTACAGCATGTGTGTAAACTTTAAATACACGAATAAATACATATATCTACCTGGAGTACGTGGGTGCTTCTCTCCACCTGTTTGCCGTTGGCCTAGAAGTGAGCAAGGGCCTTGAGAGGAGCAGTCTAGCCTTCTGGTCGCAGGCTGAGTGTGTGCCTCACCGGTAAACCTACGTATTGGTTTATAGCTGCCAGCAGTCATCTGTCAGGTAACCAAAGATACTGTGAACTTGACAGTGATGAAGGGAAGGTACAAAGTGCCGACCTTCGAACTTGCAAAGTGGCTCCCATGACCAGTTCAGTGCCAGAGACTACACAGGTAAGTTTTCATGTAAGGAAGTGACCAACGTAGACTTCCGGTCTAAGTGACAAAAGTCTTTGAACTTTAAAAGACTCATGATGGAGTTAAACTACAGTGGTCGGTGGTTTGGTGCTCCTGGTCCCCAGTCTTGCACTGAGCCAGGTTGACGTTGCCAGAGTGGGATTTCATGTCCGTCCACCCCAGCTACAGCTAACGTGAGTAACTTCACCAGTGATACCAGCTAAGCTTGGGACGTTTGCCCAGACCATCCCACACCAGCAAAGAAGCAGCTCATTGTGGTCGCGCATTAACACACCAGTCACACAGGCTGCATCCCATAATCCACGGCAAGTACGGCTCACCAGAACGAGAGTACACACACGTTACACAGATGTTTATTTGCTTCACAATTTGAGCTGCTCACTTTGTCATATTAAAAAAAAATACAGGTGAACAATGGCTTCCACTTTAAAAATAGATTACTTTTATTCCCCTAGTTCCATAAAAATGTAAACACAAGCATTCTGTACATCTTGCTGGTGAACCGACACAATTCCCTGATCCTTGCACCTTATTCTCTCCAGTTATTCTTAGGTTTGCTCACGGGAGTGGAGTGGGGTTGGGGCTTAGAAAATAGCCATGTGGCTATTTGGTAGGGGTAGTTTATTGCTTGTCCTGGTCCACTCCCATTATTCCTAACACGAGGTCTGAGACGGAAGCCCACAGGAGGACCCGGGCTCGGCACTTTTTGCGTGGGCCTTCACCAGGGATCTGAATGGGAGGTTGGTAGAGAAGGTGATTAGGGGCTCGAAGCCAACGGCCACTGTGGAGATACAAGAGAAGGAAATGCCCTGTCCATCCCACACAAGGAGTCACTGAGCATGTATCAGGCACCTCCCTGGGCTGAGGAGACGCCCTGGCATTAGATCCAGGAGAGGCGGTTCTTTAAATCAGTAGAGCCTGCCTGGCAATGGGCCACTCGCTTTAAGAAGAAACAACGGTTCACTGAGGATTTTGCAAGTAGAGAACTTGTTCCATTAAGATTCTTTCAAGTGTCGAGTGCGTTAATGGACTGACTGTGGGTAACTATGGGCCAACTGGTGAATGGTCAGCAGCCAGATCTCAGTAAAACCAATGTGGTCAGTTACTAGTTCCTTTAATTTTCTGATTGTCACAGAAGTCACTTTTAAAGACAGGAATCAGGAGTCAGATAAATGCAACTCCCTTCACCGAGAGGCAGTGCAGACTGCTGAACTGGATCCCCAGAGTAAGGTCACCATGTATCGGCCACGGCCCTGAGGGGTCTTCCACAATGCCAAATAACTCAGGATGGAATTCCTTCTCCAGTCATCTGCTCCTGACTCGCTTGAGGAATCTCTGTGGGTGTGTGCGCTTAAATGTCTATTTAACTCATCTTCCAACACATGCCCTTTGCTGGGTGAGCTGGCCTGGCAGGCTCTTAGCCATGCCTGTCCCCCCTCGCTCCCCCGCACGTATCACTTCACAGCGCCTGCCCTTTACCGTAAGGACAACTAATTTCCTTTTTAGGAAGTGGTTAAAAGATACTTTTAAACATAATTTGAACCAAAACATGGTGGTATAGTGTGAACATTTTAGCAGTTCTGGAATGTCTGAAGTTTGAGAGAACTGAGCAGAGATTGTCTAGGAAAAACTAAGGTGGTCTTCTCATTGCGTGGTGCCCAGATCCCTCTGTGGAGTGGGTGTTTCAGGAGCCGATACTACTGGACAGAGTTTCCACCTTTTACCTAAAAGCAAGCTACCCTGGCCTGCTCTAATGAAATTTCAGTAAAACCCCCTGAGCCCATAGTGTTCTGACTCAAGGGTGTTTGGGGAGCAGTGAAACACACCCAGAATACGCCCTCCCCCCTAAACAGGTGCAGTAGTGTCAAGTGGTGGCTGCTCATTTCGATTATGATTACATATGGTTACGTCTTGCCTTATTAATTGCGGTACTGGCAGCTATTTTGCCAATATTGCATATTAAACTGCAGGTAGCTGACAACAAATAGCAGCGGAAAGAGAATTTTTAAAACTAGATTTAAAAACCAGCGATTAACTTAAAATCAATCACTGATTCGTAAGAACTCAAGCACTGGACCCTTTTGGGCTTTTGCTGAGGGCCCCTCCCTGGTGATCTTCCAGGAGGAGTGTTCTGAAGGCTGTTTTGTTTCGAGATGCTCATTCACTGTGATGTCTTGCTGACATTTTAGGTTATATAGATAAGCCCTAGTGAATAGCATTAACAAAATTTATATAGCAAAAATACCCCCAAAAAACTAGTTATTCAAAAATCTGATTTTTGCTGGCAAAGATAAAATTTATCCATGAGAACAAAGCAATATACTCCCTGCCCTCCCCCCAAACCTAAACCCTAAAACCAGTCCACATCGTGTAATTTAGAAGGAACAGGTTTTTGGTGCCCACACCTGGAGAGTTCATCAAGGTTTTGCAGCTGGAGGTTTAAAAAATCCCACCTTCCGAAAATACCGGACAATCAGTGGCACGGAGACTAAGGTAATGCTGATCCTCACGGGGGCGAACAGCTTGTGGATTGCATAGGCCACCACGAAGGTGCTCGTGCCTGCGGCCATCTTTGACTGTACCAGCGACTCTTTAAATCCGAGTTTGAGCAGGATGGCGGACATGTCCACACCGCTGAGGGGAGGGGTGGGGGAGACAAAGAACACAATTACTACAGCACGGGATGACATTTCACAGAAAGAAGAAAAGCTCCTGTCACCTGGCATCTCACAGAACAGTACACAACAGGTACATATTACTATTCAAAATCTTACCTTGAAACAACCATGTAAAATATGCCCAAGGAGATTAATGAGATTCCAATGTGCAGTGACACCCCAACAGCACCGTATTCTTGAAACACCTTTCTCAGCTGCTGGGACTTGCTTGGCTTCTGCTCCTCTGTGCTGCAGACGCCGCTGCCCGCCGTCCCCACGGTTTTGCCGGGGTCCTGTGTGCAAAGCAGGGAGGGGAGTAGGAGGGCTGGAGCGGGAGGCTGGTGGGCGTGGCTGCCTTCACTTGCACAGGGTCTGACCCCCATCTTCTTTCTTACTTGGTGAGCTGAGGATGCAGCCCAGTTACTCCCCGAGTGCGACAAAAGGCAGAAACTAGGCGTGGTGGGCAGGAGGATGGGCCCAGAGCCCCGAACCTGTGAGCATGCTGCTTGTAGGTACAAGGGACCTCGCAGGTGATGAAGTTAGGAATCTTGAGGTGGGGAAATTATCCTGGATTAGCTGGGTGGGACCAATATGCATACGGGTCTAAGTGGAAAGAAGAGGCACGGTGCCAGCTGAGCCAGGGGTCTGAAGCCGATCCGCTCCTCATGGAGGGAACCCTGAGCCAAGGAATGAGGTGGCCTCGAGAAACTGGAAAGCACAGGAAAGGGGCCCTGCCCTAGAGACTCCAGAATGAAGCAGTCCTGCGGACACCTGGACTCTTGTCCGGTAGGACCCACTTCGGCCTCCTGACCTCCAGAACTGGAAGATAACAAACGGACATTGTTTCAGCCGCCAGGTTCACGCTCATCTGCTCAGCGGCAGCAGTGACGGGAACACTGGGGTGCTTGGCTCAGGGGTGCAGTGACACCCCGTCTGTGCCGTCTCTGAGCCCGCAGCCCTGCGGCTCCCTCTCTACCTGCTGTCTCCACGCATCCTCTTCACGACCTTCTGGAGCACATACTTTTGTTCCTGCACTTCACCCAGGAACAGCATGGCTTGGCGTGCTCCAAGTACTGACCCAGAGTCACGGAGCTTGGAACCTCGGCCACCTGAGCCCACGACCTGAGCGTGTAACAGCTGTGCCGTGTGCCACAGGAAAGGCCAGCGTGTGCACAGCGGCCTGGGGCAAACACTGTCAGAGCTCCTTCTGGAATCAAGATCACACGGGAGGTCGGAAACAGAGGGAGGGAGGACCACTGCCTAGAAAGTACACTGACCAGGGCTGGTACAGAAAATTCTCTGCACGGGCATCTGTTAACGTCTACTGAGTACCTACACAGCCAGGAACAGAAACCAACACACAGATCAGGAAAAAACCAAACCAAAAACCCCGTCTCCATCTCCTTCCATACTAATAGAAAGGTTTCTTTAGCCCAGTCCTCAGAGTTCCCGGCAGGTGGTGCGCACCTGGCCCCAGGCAGGCTGGTTACAGCTCTGCGGCTGGATGGCTTCACTTCTTCCCGGTGGTCCGGTCTGTGCCTCCTGTGGGTGTGTTTCAAAGCAGAAGGAAGGACCAGGATAGCCCAGGATCCCCAGGACAGAGTCGGGACTCCCCAGAATGGGAACCAAATAATACAGGGGCCAGGCAGTCCCGCACAGAGCGGCAGCCCCACCCGGCAGCCCCACGGCACCACGAGGCACCCCCCGCCCCTGGCTGCCCCGCTTGCTGTGGAGCCTGCACGGAGCAGGGGTTCTGGCTGAGCGTGTCCGGGGCGATGCCGAGATGCTGCATTGCACACTGCACACAGGTCCCAATTGCTGTGGGGTGTGCATCACATCGAGTGGCAAGTGTCTAGAGAGCTTTTCTTATAAAAAGTTACGTGTTTCTTCCACGAGGGAGAAAGGCGCCCGACAGGGTACCGAAACCCTGTGATCCAGCTAGCCTGGGCCAGCCAGCACCGTGGGCACACACACGCACAGGGAGATGCGTGCTGAAAACCGAGGACTTCCGGATGGCCTCAGCACCACTGCAACGCCACTGAGGCGGGCCCAGAGAGCTGTTCCATTGGTACTTCTGCCGGGGTGCCAAGCCTCTGACCTTCTAGGTCTGGGGTAAGGCCTCCACACTGGGGATTGCCAGCAGTTCCCCGGGTGATTCTACGGCCAGCAGCCAGGGTTCCCGGCAGGCCCTGCTCACCTGTCCAGCCTCTGGGCATAGTCTCCAGGCTGCCCCTCTCCTGCCTGCAGTTTGTGTGTGGATCCCCCCCATTTCCCAAATCTCAGATGGAAACACAAAAGTCACCTCCTCCGGGAGGCCCTCCTCTGCCCCCCAGCTGCAGCTGCCCACCCTCCACTGCCACCTGCAGGCATTTCTCAAACATCATCTCAAAGAGGCCTTCTGGGCTGCCCTTGTTAAACCAGGACATGGCTGTGGTGCCCGAGTGTTTGGTGCCCACCCGTCTCACAGTGGCTGAGTATGGCTGCCTTTTCATTTCTCTTTGTTTGCTAAAGGCCTTTTGCTAGAGAGAGGCTGTAAAGAGAAGGGCCCTCGGCTGAGACAGCTGGGCTGGCTGAAAGGCGACTGTGGCATCACTGAATGGTCGGGCCAGGTGTCAAAGGTGGGTGGTGGCAGGGGCTGTCAAGGCCATCGGCCTCCCTGGAAGGGTCTGTGGGCCCCACCATCTGTCCGGCGCACTCCCATCTGCCGGACTGCCTCAGCAGCTGAAAGGTGGGCGGGGCTTGCTGATCAGAAAGGACCAGAGCTCTTGGCAGGGCCTTCTGGTGGGGACAGGGCCAGCTCAGGGCTCCCAGGACAGGCGAGCTATTGCTGGAGGCTGGTGACAGATTTCCCTCCTCCCCCTCCAGAGTCTGGAAGTTCTGGAAAAGTGTCTTCCTTTAGGAATCGTCACTGCAGGACAAGAAGGCACCTGTGGAGATTACCGAGGCCGTGTGGTCTGGCAGTGACCAGCCCAGTCCCCAGTCCCGGCAGCCAGTCAGCTCTGCACCTGCCTCCCACTGTCAAAATGGGAGCGACAGAGAACTCCGTGTCACGGGCTCATGAGGGGTCTTATGAAATAACACTCAATCCCTGGGACCAGCAGTTGGTGTAATGGGTATGTCACTGGACTCGCTTGTAGTTGACGGTGGTTCGAGTCCCGGACGTGGTGGCTTAACGCACGCCAGGCGGGTGTGCCCAAGATCCCGAAATGAGAATGGGGGAGAAGGGGCTGTGGCGTGGCCATCCCCCCTGGGGGGTGATTTCTTGCTTTCTGTCTCTCTGTCTCTGTCTTTCTGGCAAGTGCACATGCCCTGTAGCAAAAACAAACAAACAAAACAAAAAAACCCTCTGCAAAAGAAAAGAAAAGAAATAACACTCGATCCTGAGGGCGTTGGGGTCTCAAACCTTTCATGAACTCTTAAGCCTTACTGACCATCAGAACATAGTCTCTGGACCCCGTGACCCGGTGTTTGATTTCATAGCCCGTCCCTTCTCTACGTGTTTTTAAGTGTCTGGAAAAAACACACAGATGTTCCCCTTCACCGCCACCCTTATGCAGTCACTGAGAACATAGACTCCATGGGGACGGGGACGGGGACAGGGACGGGTCCACCTCTCCCTCGCTGTGTCCTCTGGAGCAGGCCCTGGTTCAGACTAACTGCTCTTCGTGTTTCTTCCCCCTTCCAGAAAGGGGCCACCCATCTTGGCGACTGCAATGTATTGACACGCCGCTTACCAGCTGTAGGGCTCACTGTTGTACGTGGCTCAGTGGTTTGCACAGCTCACAGCTGGCCGACCCTCATCACCATCCACCTTCGGTGCATTCTCCCCCCCAGTGGTGGCTACTCCCTACGCCCCGTGTCCGCCCTCGCTGGGGGGAGGAACGCCAATCCTCCTCGTCCCTAGATGTGCCCCTCCGAACAGTTCATGTCACCGGAGGTACCCACATCTGCATCTGCCTTCTTCCACTCAGCACCAAGTTCTCAGGACCACTCGTGATGTGGGTGGTATGTATCCCTCCCCTCATCCCTTTTTATAAAGCAGAATTTGATTCTACTCAGATTCCAAGTACAAATTCTTTCTTTTTTTTTTTTTTTGGAGAGGTGTTTACTATAGGGTGCATGCGCTCTTTAGAGAGACAGAGATAGAAAGCGAGAAATCACCCCCCAGGGGAGATGGCCACGCCACAATCCCTTCTCCTCCATTCTGCTCTTGGGATCTTGGGCACACATGCACACGTGCCTGGTGTGAGTTTAAGCCACTGGGTCCAGGACTTGAACTGTGGTCGGCTACGTGGGAGTTCAGCGACATAGCCATTACGCTAACTGCTGGTCCCCCAAGTACAAATTTTAAAATGTGCTTTGCTGGGTAAGTTGTGAGCACACACTTCACTCCCTCTTGAGACCGTTGTCCTGCAGCTGCTGTCCCTGACGCCCTCTCAGCGGGTCGTGCTGATGAGCATCAGAGCAGGACCGACCGGCAGCCTGTGCTGGGGAGATAAGCCGCAGTGGGTGATAAGGAGGCCACGGAGGCAGCCCCTGCGCTTGTCCCCGAGGGGCTCACCCTTGCGCAGGCCCAGGTTCCAGGTCTGGGGAGGAAGGGTCTGGATGAAAGGCGACTGTGGCATCACTGAATGGTCGGGCCAGGTGTCAAAGGTGGGTGGTGGCAGGGGCTGTCAAGGCCATCGGCCTCCCTGGAAGGGTCTGTGGGCCCCACCATCTGTCCGGCGCACTCCCATCTGCCGGACTGCCTCAGCAGCTGAAAGGTGGGCGGGGCTTGCTGATCAGAAAGGACCAGAGCTCTTGGCAGGGCCTTCTGGTGGGGACAGGGCCAGCTCAGGGCTCCCAGGACAGGCGAGCTATTGCTGGAGGCTGGTGACAGATTTCCCTCCTCCCCCTCCAGAGTCTGGAAGTTCTGGAAAAGTGTCTTCCTTTAGGAATCGTCACTGCAGGACAAGAAGGCACCTGTGGAGATTACCGAGGCCGTGTGGTCTGGCAGTGACCAGCCCAGTCCCCAGTCCCGGCAGCCAGTCAGCTCTGCACCTGCCTCCCACTGTCAAAATGGGAGCGACAGAGAACTCCGTGTCACGGGCTCATGAGGGGTCTTATGAAATAACACTCAATCCCTGGGACCAGCAGTTGGTGTAATGGGTATGTCACTGGACTCGCTTGTAGTTGACGGTGGTTCGAGTCCCGGACGTGGTGGCTTAACGCACGCCAGGCGGGTGTGCCCAAGATCCCGAAATGAGAATGGGGGAGAAGGGGCTGTGGCGTGGCCATCCCCCCTGGGGGGTGATTTCTTGCTTTCTGTCTCTCTGTCTCTGTCTTTCTGGCAAGTGCACATGCCCTGTAGCAAAAACAAACAAACAAAACAAAAAAACCCTCTGCAAAAGAAAAGAAAAGAAATAACACTCGATCCTGAGGGCGTTGGGGTCTCAAACCTTTCATGAACTCTTAAGCCTTACTGACCATCAGAACATAGTCTCTGGACCCCGTGACCCGGTGTTTGATTTCATAGCCCGTCCCTTCTCTACGTGTTTTTAAGTGTCTGGAAAAAACACACAGATGTTCCCCTTCACCGCCACCCTTATGCAGTCACTGAGAACATAGACTCCATGGGGACGGGGACGGGGACAGGGACGGGTCCACCTCTCCCTCGCTGTGTCCTCTGGAGCAGGCCCTGGTTCAGACTAACTGCTCTTCGTGTTTCTTCCCCCTTCCAGAAAGGGGCCACCCATCTTGGCGACTGCAATGTATTGACACGCCGCTTACCAGCTGTAGGGCTCACTGTTGTACGTGGCTCAGTGGTTTGCACAGCTCACAGCTGGCCGACCCTCATCACCATCCACCTTCGGTGCATTCTCCCCCCCAGTGGTGGCTACTCCCTACGCCCCGTGTCCGCCCTCGCTGGGGGGAGGAACGCCAATCCTCCTCGTCCCTAGATGTGCCCCTCCGAACAGTTCATGTCACCGGAGGTACCCACATCTGCATCTGCCTTCTTCCACTCAGCACCAAGTTCTCAGGACCACTCGTGATGTGGGTGGTATGTATCCCTCCCCTCATCCCTTTTTATAAAGCAGAATTTGATTCTACTCAGATTCCAAGTACAAATTCTTTCTTTTTTTTTTTTTTTTGGAGAGGTGTTTACTATAGGGTGCATGCGCTCTTTAGAGAGACAGAGATAGAAAGCGAGAAATCACCCCCCAGGGGAGATGGCCACGCCACAATCCCTTCTCCTCCATTCTGCTCTTGGGATCTTGGGCACACATGCACACGTGCCTGGTGTGAGTTTAAGCCACTGGGTCCAGGACTTGAACTGTGGTCGGCTACGTGGGAGTTCAGCGACATAGCCATTACGCTAACTGCTGGTCCCCCAAGTACAAATTTTAAAATGTGCTTTGCTGGGTAAGTTGTGAGCACACACTTCACTCCCTCTTGAGACCGTTGTCCTGCAGCTGCTGTCCCTGACGCCCTCTCAGCGGGTCGTGCTGATGAGCATCAGAGCAGGACCGACCGGCAGCCTGTGCTGGGGAGATAAGCCGCAGTGGGTGATAAGGAGGCCACGGAGGCAGCCCCTGCGCTTGTCCCCGAGGGGCTCACCCTTGCGCAGGCCCAGGTTCCAGGTCTGGGGAGGAAGGGTCAGAATTCAGCCTTGGATTAAAACTCACCCAGAATCCCCCATGAGGTTCAGTTACCACCAGCAGCCACACGCTCGCCTCTCCTCTGGGCAAGTCTGTACAAAACTCAGGTCTGTTCGTTAGGATGTCTTCTTGACCACTTTTCCTCAAATAAAACAGCATCTCCTTTGTTCCCAAACTGTCGTTGGTACTGGGATGAACAAAAACCCAATCCCACCCAGAAGCGCTGAAAGTAAATCTCAGTTTCACTGAAGGCTGCTTGAGTCCCAGGGAACGAAGGGTTAAGGCCACATGGTTGGGGACGAACAAGGTTTAGCTGTGACTTCTGTGTGCTGCTTTGAATGCATGAAACAGAAATGAACCCTCGCAGGCTGGCAAGTGCTGATACGATGACAGTCCACAGACCCTGCCAGACGCTGTCCTGAGGCTGATGACGCAGACAGCTTCTGCGACCTCCCACCTTCACACTTGGCCGACCACACTCCACGCCCCCTGACTCCGCTGGGCCCTTTCCTTTATGTCCCTTCTTTTGGCAAAAGGTCTTTAGGCTTGAAAAGAAAAATGAAAGGCAGCTAGACTTGAGCTACTGTGTGACCATGGCGGGGACAGAACACTCAGACATGACGGGTCGCGTCCTGGAGCGGGCAGCTCAGTTACTGCCCGGCATTCCAGAGGACACCAAGGTGCGTGGGCAGTTTCCTCCTTCATCCTGGTGGGAAGGAACATTTTTAGGCACGAAGAGCCAGGCAGGTCTCCTCCTAACACTGGAGGAGAATAAAGAAGCTAAAACAAAGGAATTTGTGAGGGCGTGACTGGCAAGCAATGGGAAATGCTGATTTCTCTGAGAAACAGAAATCTGCCTTCCACACCGATGATGTGTGAGGTACCGCCGGATGCACGTGACGGCAGTGTACACTCGCAGGTGCTGTGCTCTCACACGTCTGTGTGAGTGTGTGATGCTCCTGTGCCCTTCCCAGTACTTATTAAAGTCCAAAGAGAGCAGTGCAGGAAGGTCGGAAGGAGCCAGGGACCTGAACCCTGCATCGTCACATTGTCTGGAGCGCACCTGTTTTCACCCACTTGGTAAACACCAATATGAAACAATGTGCTGTTACTTTGTACCATGCACCTTCTAAGTTCTGGAAAACATAATGCATAACATCTTCACAGCGCTGCAAGGTGGGCTCCACTGCCCTCACTTAACAGAAGGGGATCCTCAAAGCCCAGAAAGGTTGATTTCCTCTCTGAGGATCACACAGGGACTAGCCGTCAGAGCTGGGACCAAAGCTGTTGACCTGATTCAAGGCCTTTGCTCTTCATATGTCTATATATTTAAAGATTATTTATTTTATTTGTTATTATTATTATTTTTTGGAGAGGTTTTCGCTATAGGGCGCGTGCGCTTGCCAGACAGAGAGAGACATAGAGACAGAAAGTGAGAAATCACCCCCCAGGGGGAATGGCCACGCCGCAATCCCTTCTCCTCCACTTGCTTAGGATCTTCGGCACGCACGCACATGTGCCCGGCATGAGTTTTAAGCCACCGGGTCCGGGATGCGAACGGCGGTCGACTACGTGGGAATCCAGTGATATAGCCATTATGCTAACTACTAGTTCCCTGTTATTATTATTTTTTAATTTGATCAGCGAGATATAGAGAGAAAGGGAAATTGAGAAAGCAGGCCACCAGGTCCAGGACTCAGGCTGAGATGAGCCATGTGAGAGTCTAGCGCCAACCACGCCACCTGCCAGCCCCATGCTCTTTTTGTTTGATTTTTTTTTGGAGAGGTTTTTGCTACAAGGCGTGTGTGCTCTCCAGAAAGACAGAGACAGAGAGACAGAAAGCAAGAAATAATGCCCTGGGGGGATGGCCACGCCGCAATCCCTTCTCCTCCATTCTCCTCTCGGGATCTTGGGCATGCACGCACACGCGTCCGGCATGAGTTTAAGCCACCGGGTCCAGGACTCAAACCGCGGTCGACTACATGGGAGTCCAGCGACACAGCCATTATGCTAACTGCTGGTCCCCTTAGTCCCACGCTCTTAACAACTTTACCAGGCTCTGTTCCACATAGGGGATGGAGACTGGACAAAAGTAACCACCCTGCTACCCGAGGGGCCTATGGTCATATGGGAGGACAGGGACAATAAGCAGAAAAGTAAGAGCCAGTCAGGGCTAGCAGAGGTGAGCAGTGTCATGGAGAAACACCAAATAGAAGAGGGTGCTAGGGAGACTACAGACTTAAACAGGTCATCCGAGGTCTTCCTGCAAAGGCAGCATTTGCACCCAAAGTGGTGGAGAGAGGACACTGTTTGAGAGACCCGTCCCTCCTGGTAGTGGCGAGTGGTGTAGGCAGGCTGGCTACATGACCTGAGTCACAGTGAGTGTTTCACCTCCCCCTCCCCACTGCGGTGAGGGCCCTGAAGACAGAGGTGGGTGTGTCTCAGGAACTTAATGCACTGCCTTGCACATCTGGAGACCCTGGCTGGGCACCGTGCTCCTGCAGGCAGGCAAGGTGCTGGGCTCTGGCCACAGGTGGGTCTCCCTCCACTTGCTCCCAGGCCCTGCCCGGGAAGAGTCTTCTCAGGGGGGTGAGTATCTTCTGTACTAACCTCCTGGGAGATTCTGAGCCTACCTGGATTCCGCCTGTTTATCAGAGCGCAAAAGAAACGAGGTCAGCTCATAGGCCCGGGCCCCCGTGACTGTCTAATTTTACTGTGCGTCTAACAGTTGCTAACCCTAGTTTAGGGGGTTCCAGAAACCAGGTAAGAACACTACGTCCCTTTGCACTCATAATCCACACAGTTTGGATGATTAACATTTCATCTCACAGATGAGGAAACCAACCACACAGCACAGTGAGAGGATTTGATCAAGGTCACAGCTGGTGAGCACAGACAGGAACCCAGGAAGGCTGAGACCACGCGTCATACTTGACACACACTCCTGCCAGTCCAGGGCCTGGGCTAGGGTCAAGGCTGACAGGACAGGCACGTCAGTAGAGAATTTCAGTAAGTGCAGGGAAGATCCACAGCCATGGGGCTAGGGTAGGGGGCACAGTGGAAGGATCTAAGGCATCATAGTGGTCAGGGAAGGCCTCCTGGGGGAAGGGGCAGCTGAGTTGAGCCATGAAGAATCACTAGGAGGCAGCCTGGCGTATGCAGAGTTCTAGACTCATGAGGACCCCAAACTATGTTTGGAATTTGCCAACAGGACCTACAAGGGACTTTGAAAAGCTCACACAAAGATGCAATTCAAGTATGAGTTTGTTTTGGTGCTACAAAAGGTTTGAAATCCATGCATAGTTTTCCATAACATGCATTTTTTAAGACCCCACCCCCTCTTGTACATGCCACTTGCCCATGGGAGAGAGTGCAAGGAGGGAACGTGTTCATCTGTGTGGGAGGCATGGTAAGGGCACGGGTCAGCTCCTGTTCTGCCACTTGCCGAACCACAGACTCGGAAGCACTGACTGGAGACATGGCACCCTGGGCACCCACGTCAGCTCCTGGAGCTATCCCCCAAACTCTAACCGGAAGTGCTATTTTTAGCCCTCTGAAAGCTCAGCAAACAGGTTCAGAGGCCTTGGTGCTGCATCTGAGGCCACAGGCTGGTGAACGGAGGGGTGGATCTACACCCAGGCAAGGGGACTCCATGGTTGGGGGTGCTCACATGGCTATGCTGTTTTCGGGTCCCAGCTTGTCACACCCACATCTGCAGACTCCGCTACTTGCTACTGCTTTTCTTTAAAGAGACCCACTTAAAACAAAAATAAAAACAAAAAACCGGGACCAGACAATGGTGTGGAGTTTAAGGCAGCCGGACCCCACATGGCCACTTGGTGGTTTGAGGTCCTGACCCAGCTGCTTGAAAAACACGACAAGCATGTGAACGTGAGTGCCCAAAATCTCAAGAGAGGGAGGAAAAGGGACTGCAGAGCGGCCATCCCCCCTGGAGGGCAATTCCTCCCTTTCCTTCTCTCTCTCTCTAGCAACCACAGGCACCCTCTAGCAAAAACTTAAAAAAAAAAAAGAAAACAACACCCCCCCTTGATAGTTATGTTAACTGTTCTGAAAGGAAACGCGTTTTCACTTGCACCCATGGAAGACAACCAGAATGAAACATCATAAACAATCCGCAGTAGAGCTTGCCAAAGAAGCTTGCTCTTCCAGTGAGCAGCAGTGTGCCTTGGGAGGTGTCAGATTCAGCGGTACCCGGGAGGGTTTCTCCTCATCCCAGCAGGTGACAACAAAAGGGAATGAAACTGAAGATCAAGTTCCCAAGTCCGGGCCCCAACTCCATTTCTCTCGCCTACACCATGGTCCTGGCGACGCTCTGGACAACTTGGGCTCCACCATAAACCGTGTGACCTTGGTCAGAGCACCGTACCTCCCTGAGCCTCAGTTTCTCCAGTTGTCAACTGGAGGATCGCTTCCTGGGCTTGTAGGAATTTGGAGCCTCGGGATCCCGGAGGTCCTCGGTCTCGAGCAGCTGCAAGTGCAAAGCTGTCCTTGCGGCGAAGGCCCGCCCTGGTACGGCTCTCCGGGACCGTGTATGGGGTGCTCTCCCCGGAATCAGGGTGGGAACGAGGAGCTTACCTGGCGGCCACGGCAGTTGCCGTGGGCGGTGCGCAGCAGCCGGGGGTCTGGCCTGGGCCGGAGCAGGGCCAGGGCCAGGGGCGGTGGGGCGCAGGGGGCAGCGGCGCCCAGGAGCCAGGTGGCGCGAGGCCCGGTCCGCCCCCCAGGCCCGAGCCGCCCCAGCTGCCCCGCCATGGTGCGTGACGAGGCGCTCGGGTCCGCACAGGAGACTGGAGGAGCAGAGGCCAGAGCAGCGTGGGCGGAGCTGGAACCGCGCGCGTCCCTCCGGCTCCGCCCGCCGGTTCCGCCCCTTTAGCCGCCGCCCGCGCGCGGGGGGCGGTGCCAGAGGCCGAGCTAACCTCGGAGTAGGCGGGGCCGGGCCGCGTGTGCGCGCGTCCCTAGGCCCCGCCCACCAGCCCCGCCCTTGAATCAGCGAGTGGGCGGGGCCCGAGTCCAAGCCAACCGCCGAGGGGGCGGGCCCAAATCCACGCCCCTTCCCCTCGGCTCCGCCTGGTAATCCCGCCCACCGAAGCGGGGGCCCGGGTGGGGTGGGCGGGGCTGGGGTCCGGGCCCGGCGCGGGTGGGCGGGGCCAGAGGCGTGTGCCTGCGGCCCCGCCCCTCCTGGCGCGACCCGCTTTTTCTCCCCTTCCAGGTGAGTCTTCGCCGGTCTTTGTAGGGGTCTTGGCCTTCCAAACTAACCACTTGGTGTAGGTGACGAGGTGTTTTATTCTGTGGTCTAGCGCCTCAGCCCGTGAGCTTTCCTCCTAGAGAAATGGGTGAAACCCGAGAAATGTATAGATAGATACGTAAAGGAAAGTAAGGGAAGGGACATACTAACGCATGTTTGGTTAAAAGTCCTATAAATGTCCCTTGTACATCATTTCTGTGACTGTGAAGCGGTGCACACTCTGGAATACTTCGGCAATTTCTTAAAAAGTTAAACATGGCGCCAGCAGGGGGCTCTTTCTCACTGTCTGGCTAGCGCATGTGCCGCATAGCAAAAAGGAAAAACGGTGAAGCGCGCACTAACGTGTAGCTTAGCAGCTCCACCACTCGAGCTGCTCCGGAGAAAACAGACTCATTCTCATCTCAGGGCTAAATGTGAAGACACCGATATTCTCAGCAAGTCCGTTCATCTTAGTGAAAAACACACACACACATTGGGAGCAAGCCAATGTCCGTGCCGGGAGAGGCTGGCCCTACCCAGTCACCCCTGACTGAATGCACAGCCCTCCAGTCAGGGACCACCAAGGCCACAGGAGGAAGAAAGTTCCCATGCACAAGTAACACGGGTGACTCTCAGAGCCTTGTGCTTAGTGAAAACATCCAGGCACAAAAGCCGCATATGGTAGGATTTCATTCACACAAAATGTCCAGCACAGACAAAACTGGAGACCCAGAACAGATGAGGGGTTATCTGGGGCGGAGCGTGGCAGCTGGGATGGACAGCGAAAGGCGTGAGGGAAGGACCCTAAACACAGATGGTGAGGATGTAGCTCTGCTATGCCATTAACCAGCAGGTGGCATAATGATTACATTGCTGGACTCCGGTGTAGTCGACTGCTGTTCGAGTCCTGGACCTGGAGGCTTAAAACGCACGCTGGGTGTGTGTGTGTCCAAAATCCTGGGAGGAGGATGGAGAAGGGATTGTGGTATGGCTGTCCCCCCCGGGGGGTGATTTCTCACTTTCTGTCTCTGTCTCTCTGGCAAGGACACATGCCTTATAGCAAAAATTTCTTTAAAAAAAAATAACCAGAATGTACACTTAAAATGGGTGAAAGTTATGCTGTATAAATTATACCCCAAAGAAACTGTTTTTAAAAGACCTCAAGGGCCAGCAGATGGCATAGTGATTAAGGCACTGGATCTCACATGGCCGACTCCATGGTTCAAGTTCTGGACCTGGGGGCTTGACAAACATGCTGGGAGCATGAGTGTGTATGCCAAAATTCTGAGAGAAAACAGAGAAGGGATTGCAGTGTGGCATCCCCCCGCGGGGGAGTGATTTCTCACTTTCCCTCTTTCTCTGTCTCTCTCTGGTCAGCGCATGCACCTATGGCAAAAAAAATCTGAAAAAAAAAAAAAAAAAGCCCTCAACATGTTTTTCAGCTCAACCAGGCATGGAAATAAATCATCTTGCACGTGTGAGCATTTGAACGTGTTTATTGTGGTCTGCAGGATGGGGTGCAGTCCAGCTGCTTGATCTGGGGCTTGTGACTCAACCTTTCTGAGCTGCAGTCTTTTAATCTGTAAAATGGATTGTTGGGGCAAACTCCGACACTGTCTTTGGAAAGAGCCTCTCCCAGTGCCTGGTACAGAGACAGGGCATTCATGTGAGTGCTGGTGTCACAGAGGAGACTTACCGGAACCTCTGTGTCACCCAAGGGCTGGGCTGACCTGACCCGAGGTCCTCACAGGTCCCACGTTTTCTCGTCACCAGCCTTCTTTGTTTAGGTTTCCTGTCCTGGCTTCACAGGCAACCGAGTTTGCAATTCCTACTGTGTGCGTATTACAACAGAAGAAAAACACATTTTCATTTTTCCCTGTAAATTTGACAGTAGCTATAATACTGTAATGATCGACTTTCAGTGTTTTTTTTCTTCTTTTTCTTCTAAAAGTGATGAGAAATCTTTCTTCCTTTTTACAAATTGTATTCAAGCTGCTGCCTGTCTGAACCCGAGACATGTCCCTCCCGTTTTCCTATTGTCTCAGTTCTCTTTGTCTCTCTGGAGTGGTAGCTCATGTAGGCGGTCTATTCATTTTGATTTTCTTCATTTTGATGAATACATAATGTATTCTCATGGCTCAGCTTTTATTCCCCCAGCAGGCGTATTTATTAGCGTTAAACAGAAGCCCCTTCTTTCCTCTGACACCAGGAAGTCACACCTGTGCAGTTCCAGGCTCCTGAGCGGGGTCCCTCTCCCCCACTTCTCAGCAGACTCAGCCTTGGCGGTCGCCGGAGCGGCCCAGGGCTGCCAGACTCTGTCTTCCCGCTCGTCATTTCCATGGTGCCTATTCTCAGCGCTCTCCTCGTCCAGAGCTGGCTGGATTTCCTCCATTTGCTCCGTGAGTCTGTCTTCCTCCTGAAGAAGGCCTTGCCATCTTCAGCCATCTTCTTTACATAGTGCCCGATTCCTGCGGTGATGAGCATGTGTTCCTCGCCCTGTGAGTTCCTGGTGACGTACACAGAACTCGTCAATGGGACGAGGAATTCTTGCCCCTTCTTGCTCTTGCTCGGTACGTTCAGATAGTCCTTGGCTTCTGTGTCCTTAGTCTGTCCCACCTTGAGCTGGGCCGTGGACATGGATGAGAACTCCACTCCCTGGTCCAGCTGGTTCTTGAGAGTTTCTAGTTGTGGGAGGTTCAGCTCCGAGATGTTAATAGACTGCGCCGTTCTGGGGAGGAATTGGTTCAGATGTTCAAAGGTACAGAAAGGGCTGGGGTCCAAGCCTGGAGTGGGTGGGCAGGGCTGGAAACGTGTGCACATTGGTTCACCCTCTAGCTCCCCCACTGGAGCCGGAGTTCAGAGCAGAGTGGGCAAGGCTGGGGACACACTTCCCTGGATACCTGGGGTGAGTCTTTGCCTGTCTCTGTAGAGGTCTTGGACTTCCAAACTAACTGTGGAGTATACAGTGAAAAGTTTCTTTCCTGGGCCAGCAGGCAGCATAGTAGTCAAGGCACTGGACTCCCACATGGTCTACAGTGGTTCAAGTCCTGGACCAGGCAGCTTGAAACTCTCTCCGGATGTGTGTGTACACATTCCCAAAATCCCAAGAGGAGAATGGATGAGAAGGGATTGTGGCATGGCCATCACCTCTGGTAGTGGGGGTGACTTCTCACTGTCTCTCTACTCTTTGGTGAGCGCATGTACCCTATGGCCAAAAAATTAAATTCCTTCTCATTCCATTCCCAATTCCCCAGTTTTACATGGGTGCAGGTGGGTTCCTACAAAGGTTTCCATTCCTATTATCCAAATGGAGCATAGTATTGACAGTGTTTTGTGCCTTGCATTTTTTGCTTCGAATGTATTTTAGCTTTTTCTATATCTGTACATGAACACCTTCCTTATCCTTTAAAAAAGTTGTTTAGCACTTCAGTGTTTTCTAGAATACTGTAATGTATGCAGCCAGTCCCCTGCTGTCGTCAGTCTATTTTCAGTCTTTACACTCACAAACCGAGCTGCAATGAATCGCCTGTTAGTTTTGTCATGTCCTCTGCCGAGGCATACCTGTCTGGTCGATTCCCCGAAGTGGAACTGCTTAGTGAGGGTATACGGGTATTTGTGCATTCGAAGAAATGGCAAAGTTGCACCCCATAGAACCTGCCAAGCGTGAGAGCAGCTCTCTGCCCTCACTCCCAGGTGGTGGCTTTAGCAGGGAGGGGGTGTGAGATGGGCTGCTGCTGCTGCTTCTGCTGCTTCAGTTTGAGCGTCTGACATCAGAGACAGCCATGCGAATAATATTGAGAGCTGTATTAGTTTTCTTTCTTTTTTTAAGTAATTGTTTTATTTAACTTTGTTTATTTATTCATTTTTAATTTGACCAGAGAGGGATGGGGAGGGGACCCAGAAAGGAAGCCACCAGGTCCAGGACTCGAACTGTGGTCAGCCATGTGGGAGTCCAGCATCCTTAACCACCACGCCACCTGCTGGCCCCAAGAGTTGTGTTAGTTTTCCCAACTGCCTTGAAAGATTTTGAGCTTTAAACATACACATTTATTATCCCATAGTTTCGGTAGGAGTCTCAGCATGGCTTACCCAGGACTTCTGTTTAGGATCTTCCTGGGCTGGCTGGGCTGTGGTCTCATCAGAGATTCAACTGGGAAGGATGAAGCTCCAAGCTCCTGCAAGCTGTTGGCAAGGTTTATCTTCCCGTACTTATAAAAGCGAAGGCCTGAGCTTCTCACTGGCTGTCAGCTGGAGTCCTTGGAGGCCCTGGAGGGTCTGACAGTTCTCTGTCATGGGCCCCCATGGGCTTTGCTCAGCGTGGCTGTCGGCTCTTGAAGGCCAGCAGGAGTCTTTGCATTAATATCTTCTCTCTCTTTCTCCCTCTCCCTTTCTTCACCCTCCCTCTTTTCCCTCACCTTCCCTTTCTCCTTCTCTTTCCTTTCCTCCCTGTCTGCTAAGATGGAGTCTTTTTTTTTTTTTTTGAGAGATTTTCACTGCAGGGTGTGTGTGCTCACCAGACAGACAGAGAGAGACATAGAGACAGAAAGTGAGAAATCACCCCCCAGGGGGGATGGTCATGCCGCAATCCCTTCTCCTCCATTCTCCTCTCGGGATCTTGGGCACGCACGCACACGCGCCCGGCGTGAGTTTTAAGCCACCGGGTCCGGGACACGAACCGCGGTCGACTACATGGGAGTCCAGCGACATAGCCATTACGCTAACTGCCGGTTCCCCTAAGATGGAGTCTTAAACAAGACAGTGTCACCATGGGCATGCCATCCTGTAATCTTTGCCACACCCAGTCGTCTGGAAGCAAGTCGCAGGTTCTGCCTGTATTCTGGGGAGGGACTATATGGGTCACTGTCACGGGTGTGGCTCAGTGGGGCTTACTCTCCAGCACATCATGGCACTAGAAACAGGTCCCTGTGTCAGAATTCATTACAGAGGGATGTGGGGGTGGGAGTCGTCCTATGGAAAGAAGGAAGCAGCTTTGGACAGTGACTTTGGAAAACAGGTATGTTCTCAGTTTTCTTGTCTGTTGAGTGGGGTGAGCACCTCTCTCTTAGCTTGTAGGGTTGTTAAACAATGACTGACATGACTGCTGTAAGTTCAGCTACGAAGTCAGGAGCTATTAATAGCATGTCACGGGCTGGGAGGTGGCAGAGTGGTTAAGTGCTGGACCCTCATGTGACCGACTGCTGTTTGAGTCCCAGACTTGGGGACCTGCTTTCTCACTTTCTCTCTCTCTTATTCTGTCCCTCTCTGGTCAAATTAAAATAAATAAGTAATGTTAAATAATATAATTCTAAAAAGAAAAAAAGCACATTGTCAGGGCTTATCACAGATCGGCGAGGATGGGTTTGGCATCAGGACAGAGCAATGCTAGGAGGAGGGTGTTTGAGAATTCCTGGGGCTCTTGGCAGTGCACACAAGGTGCCTGGCTGGGAGAGCGAGTCCTGACTATAGGAGAGGCCCGTGACAACTCTTAGAGGGGGCTTTGGGGCTGGGGTTGCAGTTGGGGCTGCTGAGGGTCTCTGCTTCAGATTAAGCAACGTAATCTTCCTATTACGCGCTTTCATCTGGATCCATGGGGTCTGGAAGCCTGGGGCCTTCCAACCCATCCCACAGGCACAACTCCTGAGAGCCCTAGCTTCTGCTGTGAAATGACCACACATTCCAGCACACCAACCTGGGGCATGACTTTGAGTGTGACTCACGAGAGAGTGACGTGAAGCCAACATGGGCCATGGCCCCTTTGCTGGGCGCTAGTGAAGATGAAAGCACCAGGCGGAGCCTGTTGGTTGGGACTGGGTGGCGGGATCTGGCACTGCTTGTTACGGGGTTAGGGAACTAATTTTCTTCTGTTCCTGATAATCCGTTCTCCAGGAAGTTCTCCTGGGTCACACTTTTCCAGATTCAACAAGTCATTATGATGAGGATAGTAACAATCCCTTACGAGTAGCTACTCTATGGCAGGCAAGGTTGCTTTTTCTTTTCTTTTCTTTGTTTTTTTGTTTGTTTGTTTTTGAGAGGTTTTTGCTATAGGGCATGTGCGTTTGACAGAAAGACAGAGAGAGACAGAGAGACAGAAAGCGAGAAATCACCCCCCTGGGGAATGGCCACACCTCAATCCCTTCTCCTCCATTCTCCTCTCGGGATCTTGGGCACGTATGCACACGTGCCCGGCGTGAGTTTAAGCCACCGGGTCTGGGACTCAAACGACAGTCGACTACATGGGAGTCCAGCGACATAGCCATACGCCAACTGTTGGTCACTGTTTTTTCTTTTAAAAAGTATTTAGTATAATTTATGAGTTCCATATAATCATTGCACACCTTCGTAGGCAAGGTTCTAAGCTGTTCCATATTAGTCCGCCGAGGACTCCGGGGGCAGTGGGCGTCATCCTCACGTGTGGAGGAGTCAGGGCTCTGAGAGGAGAGCAGTTTGCCCGAGGTCGCAGCTGGGGCTCCCTGGGAAGTGGCTTTACTCCGATTCCATGCGGGGCGGGGAGGATGGTGGTGTGAGGACCAGTCGGGGGCGCTTCTCTTTCTCTTTCTCTCTCTCTCAGTGTCCCTCTCATGAAATCAACTTTTTTTTTTTTTTTTAAAGGAGATGAAGTGAGGAAAAAATAGCACTACCAAAACAAATTCGGAGTAGGAAGTGCATGTAGAAAGAGAGCCCCTGAGAGGCGAGCGGCAAAAGAAGCATAGGAAAACAAGCATCGTGACAGCCTCGCGCTTCAGCTCGCGCCTATTTGAAATTAACAGTGAAATGTGATTTCTAGGCTCCCTCTTTAAGTCCTCCGCTGGTCTAGTCATGAGGTGACAGCGACCCAGTGAGAGCCACACTCGCACGGCAGTGGGAGAGCGCCGCGCCGCCAGAGGTCGGCTCCGTGTCGCAGACGAAGTGAGCGAAGGCGGCGTGTGCTGCTGCGCTGTCTTAGCGGAGGTCACAGAAACCGCAGGGGGAAAAGCGTTTGAGAATCGGGACCCGGAAGGAGGGGAGGCTGGCTTTGGGTGGACTTGGAGCTGATTTCTCTCTCAGAGGTATTCTGCGGGGACTGGCAGTCCTCATCCCATGCAAAGCTGATGCCGGATCCAGTCCCCAGTGTGGTCCTCATAGCAGGAACCTCTAAGATGTCACGGGACCACACCCCACTGTTCACACCTCTGTGTAATCCCCTGCTCTTGAGTGTGGGCTGGACCCAGAGCCTTGCTTCTAACAAGATACTGCCCAAGTGGTGAGATGCCCCTTCTGTGGCTAGAACACAAGCAGAAAGGCTTGGCTGTGGTCGGGGTGCCCTCTCGGGGTCCCTTGCCCGCTCGCTCTGAGGGTAGTCAGTCACCCCATGGAGAGGCGCAGGTGGCAAGGGGCAGAGGGGAGCCTCTGGTCCACAGTCTAGGAGCACCCAAGGCCACAACAGCCACGAGTGGACTGGGAAGCAGAGCACCCGACCCTCGACTCGAGCCTTGGGATGACCGCAGTCCTGGCCACACCACAACTGAAGCCCGAGAGAGTGCCTGAGCCATGGCTCCCAGCTAAGCCACGCCCGGATTCCTGATCACAGAAACAGAGGGGGTAAATGTTTTTAAGCTGCAAGGTTTCGGGGTAGTTGGTAACTGATAGAGCACTCACTGTAGGTGGGACGTGTGCTGCGCTAGCAGCTCTCGGGTCAGTCTCACTCTAGTTTCTCGTCCACCTGCTACTTGTGCAGCCTCGGGTAAGTTATGCACTGCTCTGAGCCTCGCTCAGATGAGGAGACGTAGGGCGGGCTCACAGGCTGTCTCCAGGCTCTGGAGCGTTAGTGCACGGCGCTCCCCGTAGGCACAGGGGTCAGAGAAGAGCAGGCAGGGCTTAGTGCCCGGATGACACACACACGAGGACCCCTGGAGTTCCTTCATTCCCAGGACTGACCCCACCTGTCAGCTGGTGTGGAGAATGTCACCAGTGGTGGCTGCCACCACTGTTTCAGAGTGACCCTTTTCTCCCAGTGCAGGGAGCTCTGTCTCTACTAGAACTTGAGCTGACTTGGGTCCCTGCTCTCCTCTATCACTTTGGATACTGTGGCTGAGAACGTGGGCCGTGGAGACAGACAGGCCTGGGTCAACTGCACCCTGAGGTCTCAGGCCATGTATATTTTGTATGATGTCTGAATGGCCACTAATGACAGTGTCTGAAGTAGTTACTAATAACGGTTTAAGGTAGATGGGCTCGTTTCTGAGCAGCTCAGGGATTCATAGGAAATAAAATCAATTTTTGTAAAGCAAACCAGTGCCCGTTCTATTAGCAGTCATGGCACTTTAAAAAGCTCAGTTGATTTTTAAATTATAATAAGTAAGACTTGCTCATTGTACAACATGAAAGTCAAATCACAAGGGCAGTAAATTGGTTAGTTTACTCAGCAGCGTAATTTGGGGACCTGCTCAGTGCCAGGCATCAGGCCGGGCGCTTCCATGAATGAGAAAGGGGAACGGTCCCTTCTTAGCTTCTGCCCCACAGGAGAAGAGTGGCTGGACAATATACTTAAAACAGAGCCCCCTGCCAAGCCAGAGGACACTTCCACAAAAGTAGAAGGGAAAGAAAACAGTTTTACTGCCGAATGAACATTAAGTCCTGGTGCGATGCACAGCCCTGGCAAAATGTCAGGAGGCTGCGAAGACAGACAGACCGCTCATCCTTCCGCACAGCCACAGGCTCAGCGATGAGAGACTCAAGTAGGAGGACCTGAAGGCACAATTTGTCACACACAGTTTGTCTTGAACACACCCGGTAGTTGGGGCGGCCATTTGTGTTTGAATGACGAGAGCCTTTCATTGTAACTTGGAGCTAGTTACTAAAAATTTTTTAAAAAGTTTATTTTGGGACCAGCAGACGGTGTGGTGGTTACATCGCTGGACTCCCACGTGACTGCCCAGGGTTCGAGTCCTGGACCCAGTGGCTTGAAAATCATGCATGTGTGCTCAAGATCCTAGGAGGAGAATCGAAGGGCAGGGATTGCTGCATGGCCCCTGGGGGGTGATTTCTCACTTTCCCTCTCACTGCATCTCTCTCTCTCCGGTGAGTGCACGTGACATAAGGAAAAAACCTCTTTTTGCCAGCTGGGCACAGGCAGTGTGCACAGAGACCTTGGGGCGAGCGCTCAGGGGCCGGCATTGCAGAGTGCTGCGTCGCTGCTGTGCCCCTGTCCAACCCCTAGTCATCTAAACTTAATTCTCACTGGACTAGACATAGGGGACCCTCTTCCTTGGTGGTGTCATTTCAAAAAGAAGGCTCTTAGACTCTTAAGAAAGATAATCCTGGCAAGAAAAACTGGCAGAAGTTTAGCCTTTAGAGAGATTTACGTACATCCCGAAGGTCAGAGGCAGAATTTACAGTGACGAGGGAGATGCTCTAAGAACAGGAGGGGGTCTTTTCCTTTCTGCACCAGGGACAATTCTTTTTTTTTTCTTTTGTAGTTAGTGCATGCCCTTACAGACAGGCATTAGACACACTCATATATACTGTGATTGTCAGATGGCAGCGAATGTCATGAGGAATAGACTGAGGGGCAGGAGAGCGACAGGCGTGACGTCAGGCAGGGCATTCTGGTGGGTGGAACTCTCCCTGAAGAGTTCCACCTGCTGAGAGCAGAGCAGGGAGGCAGGGAGGCAGGGAGCCAGGGAGCCAGGGCCACAGCAGGCAGCAGTGGAGTCAGCGCTCTCTGTGCGCGTCCCCAGGGTGTTTCTATGGAGTTTGATCTCCCCACCCCACAAATGGGATTAGGAGGTGTGCTCTTCATTCGCCTGTCTGCCCACCATCCTATCAGAACACCTGTCCACGTGGGGAACACACAGCAGCCTGATCTCCCTGACCCTCTGCGCTGTATCCCTGCCACTTGGAAGCTGGGCTTGGCCCACCCCTTTTCTTATTTGATGGCCAGGTCGGCACTCCTGTGGAGGCGGGAGGTGTGAACGCGGAGAGAAGCTGAGGCTCGGACTTGAGCTGCTCCACACACTCGTGTGACCCTGGGCGGGTTATTTAACCTGCGCCTCAGTTTCCTCACGTGTAGGAAGGGGATGGGAACGCCAGGTCCGCGACGCTGTTGTGAGAATGGGGTGTCTTAACAGATGTAAAGCCCTGAGACTAACGGGGGCTCAGAGCAGGCTGTAGTGCTGTTAGCTGTCATTAAATACACTGATAACGTGGATCATACATGAGTCTGATTCTCATGGGAGAGTAAGGGTTTATAGTCATTTTCTCATTAGTTCAGTCGCTGAGTGTCTACTGAGAGTGTCTCATCTGCCTGATGCTGTCCCGGCTCTGGTGACACTGGTGGGCAGTGGGCACAGTTCTCTGCTGTCAAGGAGAACTCAACTTTGTGGACCAATTTTCAGGGACATTTTAATGTGACGGTTCTCAGATGACAGGGAGTGCCCGTCTGCGCCAGTCTCCTGCCTGCCCCCAGTGATTGGGCCTCACCCAGGAGCTGAACACTGGCTCCCAGCTCCTCCGGCCATGGACTGGCTGCAGGGCGTGGGAAGCAGGTGATTCCAAACTGTTAGGCTTACTCAGCTCCTTTGCTTTCTCTCTATAGGACGGGGACAAAGGCCCAGGGCCACCTGCTAACCAAAGCTATTTGATCTGTTTAATTTCTTCTTTTTAATAGATTACCAAGAAAACAAAGGTGGAAAGTGGGGAGAGATTCAGCCTGCCATTCTCCGTCCAGGCGGAAAATTGGGTTACTTCCAGATGTGGGCCGCTGGCATTCGAATTCTGGTCCTGCTACCTGCTTGCTGCTAGTTGCCCTTGGACAAGGTACTAGATCTGTTTACTTCCCTGACAGTGAGTTGGGACAGCAGTGTTAGTCACTTTCTGGGAATACGGAGATTTAGAAATGTTTCACACACCGACGGCTCTTGGAGCCGCAGACGCTGAGCACAGAGTGTGGCCCAGCTCGGCGTAGCTGCTCCGTGTAACAGCGCTGCGGAGCTGCTGAGCGGATGGGAACTACCAGCTATTCTGATTGCCATTCTGCTGCTATCATGCAGAGGAGGTCCAGGCCTAGTATTAATAGCTGCCCGTTACCGGGCTGTCCTGCCAGGCTCATTCTCCCTGTGAATAGTCACATTTGCAGCCATGGGGTTGTCATTATCATTGTTTTCACTTTGCAGATGAGGGAATTGAAACTTAGGAAGGATGGGGAGCCCCTGGGCCCTATCAGATGTGGGAGGCTTCCTGACCGTAGCAGGCTCCAAAACAGTTTTTTTCCTGGCAATGCCTGCTAAATGAAGTAATTTCCATCCGCATCCTGGGTGCGCTTTGAGGCCAAGAGTTGCGTGCTGGTGCATTACAGTGACCTGGGTCCAAGGCTGCTTTGGGCTCAGGGCTTAGCCCCAGAAATGGGCGTTAGGGAACCCGGGCTCCTGGGTTTCCAGCTCCATGATGCCTGTGGCTGTGATCCCAGTGAGGAACAGGCCCAGGCACCGGATGACCTTGGGCTGGGAGTCTTTGCCCAGCAGATGGCGCTGCAGGCCCTCCCAATGTATGGATCGCCAAAGGAGAGTTGCTGCCGGAGGCTGAGGTTTCCGGGAGAGTCACCGTGCAAATGCGGACTGCACGGGGCAGTGGAGTCTCTGGACCCATCCACTAACCACTTTTGCATGCACCATGAATTAGTTTTTGCAGGAAGCCTTCCCTAAACTGATCAGGTTCAGGTGCTATAGAGACAAACGGGGAAATAACGAATACCACTCTTCCGGGTGTTTTCTTTTTCCTAAAATTTTTTTGTTACATCAAACTGGGTCCACACTTAGGCAGCATGTATACGTTAATTAGCATAACACCTTCAGGGGAGTATGCAAACAGAGCAGGTACTGCGTCACAGATGAGGGACCTGAGGCACAGGGAGACCAGGAGTGGAATCAAGTGGAACCGAGATGGAACCCAAGGCTGTCTGGTTCTCCAGTCGCTCCTTTCCTAAATTTTCAGATTATTAAATGATTCCTCTCCATCCTTCCCTTTGCCTGCACATCCTTCCACCGGAAACAGGGCAAGGGAACAGGAGAGCTTTCCCGAGAGGTGACGGTGATTCCGGGCACTGTACAGCAGTTGGCTTTTGGTTAGGCATGACTCAGGGATATATTGGGCTGGGAGGTCATTCTGGGGTCAGGAATGGCACATTTCCCGTGGCCACGGCTGCGTGCTTGTGTAAATGAGTGAAGTGTGAAGGGTACACCTTGTGTGGAAGGTTCACACCTGCTTGGGGCAGCTGTTTTGAGCTCTAGCATATCAATGCCACGTGGCTACTTGTGTCCAAAGTGGCCACAGCTTTTGCTTTCTGGAGATAAGCTGTGTGGTAGGTTGCAAGTGTGGTCATGGATGAGCCCTCCCCCACCTGGAGTGGAGCCTGTTTCTCTGCCCCTGATATCTCTGCCAGCCTATAGCTCACTTTGGCCAGGATGCAGGGGAAGTGATGGTGTGAGTTCTGAGTCCAGGCGTCAAGAGGCTCTGCAACTTCTGCTTTTGTTCTTAGCATGGTGACCACCTCGTGGACTAGTCTAGGCCGGCCTCCTGGAGGATGAGGCTATGTGGAGCAGAGAGAGTCATCCCATCTGAGGACATCCTAGACAAGTCAGCCCCCTTGTGATCTGGCAGGAAGTACGTGGACAAGCCCAGCTGAGATCAGCTGAGCCAGCCCCCATCAGCAAACCATCTGGCTGAGCCCAGCCCAGATCACGGAGCCCCAGGGACCATGAGCCCAGCCCAGATCACAGAGCCCCAGGGACCATGAGAAAATGTTCATTTTGCAGAAAATGCTCACTGATCCAAGCTGGATATCTGGATTTAAAGAATGCAAAATATTCTGACTTTTAAATGTTAATAATGAATTAGAAAGGAAAATCCACAGATTAAACCAAACATTTCTGAGTGCCGTGAGAGATTTTTTTAAATTTTGCTATAGGCCACATGCACTCGCCAGAAAGAGAGAGACAGAGAGACAGAAAGTGAGAAATCTCCCCCAGGGAGATGGCCACGCCACAATCCCTTCTCTTCCATTCTCCTCTCAGGACCTTGGGCACGCACGCACATACGCCTTGCATGAGTTTAAGCCACAGGGTCTGGGACTCAAACTGCAGCTGACTACCTGGGAGTCTAGCCATTATGCCAACTGCTGGTCCCACTGTGAGAGATTTTCAACCCTTTCTGTGAAAGATATGTCAGCCCTTATGAAACCAAGTGGGAAAGCCATATGTAAAAGCCGTATAGCTTTCTCATGCTAGCATAGTGATAACCTAAGGAACTCTGCCAGAACCAAAGGCCACTGCACAGTGACCCCTCAACCACACACAAGGACTGCTTCTACAAGGACGTCCGCATCGATGAGGCCGAGACTGTGTCCAACCTTGGACTGACACCACTCTTGTTATTGATTCTCGTTGCCAAGGAAAATCGCTCCCAAATGGCTGGTACGATCTCCACCCCCGCCTCTCTACCCCCATTGTGGTTTTTGCCTTTAAAACCTATCCAGAGTTTGTAAGACCTTGGTGAGCTTGTTTGGGGCTACCTGAATTATACTCATCTGGGCTGCAATGCCAGATGCAGCCATTAACTCTGGTCCAAATTAATTCCTTTTTCCTTTACATATTTTGCCTCCGTTTACCTTGTTTCGATGCTCAGCTCTACACGGGGCCCAAGGATCACCAATTTGCATAAAGTCTATGGAATAGAAATGAATCTTGGTTTGCCGCTTACAGTGATCTCAGCACATGGAAATCTCAGTACATTTTGAAATACTCACTGAATGTCAGTGTAGAAAATGACTTATTCTGACTACTTTCTAAGAGCTTTCTTCTGTGGACTTTCATGTTTGTACCTGTGGGTTTCTTTGTTCAGGTTGATCTCAGTTCCTGTTTTAAACAGAATCTTTATGCTTCAGTCACTGCAAAGTCCCCCTCCTGACCCGCTGCAGCCAGCCTGGGGGACAGCAGCACGGTAGCATCTCTGCATATTGATGAGTGGTATTAACTTGAGCTGGTGCATAAAGAATGGATATTGGGACCAACAGCAGGCGTAATGGCTATGTCTCTGGACTTCCATGTAGTTGACCGCAGTTCGAGTCCCAGATCCGGTGGCTTAAACTAATGTCAGGTGCATGTGTGTGCGTGCCCAAGATCCTGAGAGGAGAATGGAGGAGAAGGGATTGTGGCGTGGCCATCTCCCCTAGGGGGGTGATTTCTTGCTTTCTGTCTCTCTGTCTGTCTGGTGAGTGCATGTGCCCTATAGCAAAAACCTCTCAAAAAAACCAACCAACCAACCAACCAAACAAAAAACCCAAAATAATGGTACACACACACAAAACAAACAAACAAACAAAAACCTAGTATTGACGAGTGCTAGGAAATAAGCAATTTGAATCAGTATCCCCCAGAAGCACTAGGCAAGGTAGCAGAAGGAACGAGCTCTTCAAGATTGCCAAGCTGTTCTCCCCACATTGTCTGTGAGTCTTGAAAAAGCCATTAAGAACAGTCTTGGTCCTAAAACTGCAGCGTAATGAAACATGTAATTCCTACGGATTTGTAAAATTAGAATGGAAAATAAAAAGCTGAAGGGAGGTAGGCGTGGCCATTGCTGCGTTCAGGTGGATTTTTCTCTGAGTTCTTCCCTGGGGGGTCTTTATGAGAGGCCGGGAAGGATTGTGGTTGGACCAAATCACACAATAGAGCTCAGCGTGCAGTCCCCACATCCAGACACAGAGGAGGCCGGTCGGCTCGGTTGTGCCCCTCAGTGCTTTCAGTGCCACAAGTTGCTCGTTCGTGCTCTTAAATGCTTCCAGTGCCCTTGTCATTTCCCAGTTGAACTAATGGACGGATGAGAGGCGACTCCAGCCTTTAGAATAGCTTTTTTTTCTGGATAAGGACCCAGGCCCACCTCTATCAGGATTATATGGGCAGGGGAGGGAGAAGGGCATCTTTAAAAGCATTTTCCCAGGTCCAGACTCAAGCTGTTGGTTCAGATTCTCTGGGGATGGGACCTTGGACTGTTGAGTTTGACCCGGTCCCTTAGGTGACTGTCTGCAGTGCGGTAGAGTAGGGGAGGCAGTGTGGTCCAAGAAGATTCTAGAAAGGCTCCTCTCTGTTAATGTCTAGGCTTAAATGTCTCAGTGGAAGGGCTGGCTGAAAGCCTAGTGGTTAGGCACTGCATGGAGGGAGTTAGCTCCCATGTTTTGATTTTGGTTTGAATCCCAGTCTTGGTAGCTTGAAAAGAATGCCATGTGCATGCATACCTAACCCTGGTGCGGTAGAGGAAGAGAAGAGAAAGTGTCGTGTTGTGAGCACACCCCACTTGGGGTGTTTTCTCTTGCCCTCTTTCTCTCTGGTAAGAACACGTGGCCCCTGCCAATTAAAAAACGTCTCAGTGAAATATTAACCTGTGGCCTAGACTATATGGATACCTGGCTTTGATTTTTTTTTTTTTTTTAAGAGAGATTTTTGCTATAGGATATGTGCACTCGGCAGAGAGACACAGAAAGACAGAAAAGTGAGAAATCACCCCCCAGGAGGGGTGGCCATACTGCAGTCCCTTCTCTTCCATTCTCCTCTTGGGATTTTGGGCATGCATGCCTGGCATGAGTTTGAAGCCTCCGGGCCTGGGACTTGAACTGTTGTTGACTACATGGGAGTCCAGCAATGTAACCATTATGCCATTTGCTGGTCCCTTGGCTTTGATTTTTAGCACTTAGAGCAAGAGAGAATTTGCAGATATTTAAAACTATGTCTCAGTAGGGCTTACAGGACTATCCCCAGTTGAGAAAACCACTTCATTATCTGAATTCGGATATTGCCACTTGAAACTAGCCGTGCACTGTGAAAAGTGGCCCTTCAACAGGGAGGCTGACTCTATGACAAGCTGTAGTAGTTATCTGTTGCCCTGTAACAAGTTACCCTGCCACTTAATGGCTTAAAATAACAGTCAACATTTATTATCTTTTATGGCTTCTGTGCATCAGGAATTCAGAAGCAACATCACTGGGTGGCTCCTATTCAAGATTTTTCACGTTTGCAGTCAGCCTGTGGTCAGGACTGCAGTCCTCTGAAGCTTTGTCTGACCTGTTTCAAGTTAGGCTCATTCCCATGGGAGGCATTGGGGGCTGACGACTGGCAGGGGGAGCTCCCCTCCCCAGAGGCCTCTCCACAGAGGAGCTTGAGTGTCCCTACAAGATGTTGGTGGCTTCTCCCAGACCAAGTTATCGGGAGAGTACCAGGCAGAAGTTGTGATGCTTTCTATAGCCTCGTTTGGAACTCACGCGCTGTCACTTCCGCAGCACCCTACTTGTCAAATAGTCCAGGCTTCTTTAGTGTGGGAGGGGCCACCACAAGTGTGACACCAGAAAGCTAGGATCACTGGGGACCGCTCTGGAGGCTGGCCATGTGGTGCACGATATTCACCTTGCCATAAAAATAGTAACAATAACCAATATTGTTTATTAAGTGCTAACTGCTGTCTTATGCTTTTCTTCCCCCACACACAATCTCATAACAATATAAATGCTACTTACTGGTTTTCAACACTTAGCATTGATTTGTAGGATGAATATGGAAAACTTAGCTTATGAGTTCAGAAGGAATTGTAAGTAAGAATTGTTAATAGGGACCAGCAGGTGGTATGGTGGTTAAGGCGCTGGACACTCCCACATGGCCAATCACATTTTGTGCCCTGAACCTGGTGGCTTGCTTTCTTCCCTCTTTTCTCTCTCTCTCTCTCTGTCTCTGGTCAAATTAAATGAATAAATAAATAAAATTAAATCATTATTTTTTCAAAACAAAAAATTGTTAATAAAAACAAAAGGTTTTTTTTTTTTTTTTTGAGAGTTTTT
>NW_006159525.1:2917242-2926932 GCF_000334495.1 Tupaia belangeri chinensis
AGGACAGAAAGCAAGAAACCCCCCCCCCCCCCCAAGGGGGGATGGCCATGCCGCAATTCTTTCTCCTCCATTCTCCTCCCGGTATCTTGGGCACGCACACACACACGCCTGGCGTGAGTTTTATCCACCAGGTCCGGGACGTGAACCACAGTCGACTACGTGGGAGTCCAGCGACATAGCCATTACGCTAACTGCTGGTTCCAGCAAAAGGGTTTTTGACAGCAGTTGTGGAGTGGCTGGGAGGGAGGAAGTGGAAAGAAGGGAGTGGAAGTTAAGGCTGTCTTACCAAGGTAGGGGCCTAGGGATGCTCGGGAAGTGGGAGGAATGAGAAATGCAGATTGCAGATGGAGCATCCTGTCCAAAGTTCTGAAGTGATCATAGACCAGAAATTGAGCTAGAAGGATCAGAATCCACAGGGGGAGCTGCAAGCTACCTCCTCTGAGGGGAGGCAATCCATGCTGACTGAATACAGAAGTGTTGGTATACATATTACTTAAGCTATGGAGGTGAACCTGGGGGTTGTGGTAGGAAGTGGGCATGGTGGGCTCAGATGGACTGATTCTGCCAAGGCAGAAGGCAGAGACTAGCCAGATGCTTAGGCCTGTACCCACATCACCAGTGCGCTTGGGAAAACTGGGACATGCTGGCCCCAGCCCAGTTGCCATATCTGTAGTCCCAGGTGGTGCTAGAGAAGTTGCCCTGTAACAAATTAACTGGTTAACAAGGAACTTTCTGCCAAGTTTCTAGGTGATGCTGGCGCTGTGGGGCCACACTCTGAGAACCCCAGGCTGAAGAGGAGTAGAGGGTGTGGCAGAGCTGCTGGCCAGACTCCGAGGAAGAGCCAGTGGCTGGATCCTCTCTTCTCATCCTCGACTTCTCTGAAGATGGGTTACCTAGGTCACTCAACTCCAGAACAGCAGGAGCTTAGAAACACCCTGGCCCACTCCCAGTAGTTGATGGTGGGGAAGGTGGAACCTCTACTGGCTCTGGGGCTGATGTAGAGAGCTGTGGCAGTGGGGACCTCTCATGGCCCAGCCAGGGCTCTGACCACTGTCCCCACCTAGCCCAGTGCTATCACAGTGTGGTTTTCCATCTTGGCTCTTCTGACCTGGACTCCGGGGCACCCAGGAAATAGCTCTTGAGATGCCCCTCTCCTGCCACAGAGCGGGAGCAGAGTGTGGCACTGGGAGAGACACCAGTGAAACCTCCCCCCCCCCACTCAACCCCGTCTTAAAGCTCCTTGCCACCTTGTGGGGAATTTTTGGGAAGCCCTTGCTTTTGGGGAGCTCTCAGCCTGATGGAACGAATGATAAGCATAGGGAACATTTGATTTTTTAAAATCTTGAAAGAGAAAAGGGCACTGACGATAGAACTGATGGCTTTGCGTGCTTTATTTTTAACCTAGGATTATTATCCAGTGATGCAAGTATGTCTGAATTATGTGACTGCTTTTCCCTTTTAATCTTCCTTCAGAACAGTGGCCTCTTAGATGTCTCCATGGTACGCAGAGAAATAGTGCAGGTGCACTCGAATGCCAGGTGTGCAGGTTCACGTGCCCTGTGTGCAGCGTTCCCCTGGTCCAGAACACCTGTTGCACCTGGAGGCGTGTCACTCACTCAGGCTTGCATTCTTTCCCCAGCAAACATGCACTGGGTGTCTCCTGTGTGCCAGGGACGGTTCCAGCTGTTGGGGACACAGCAATGAATAAGAAAGAAAAACTGCCCTGATGGGGGTGACGGGAGAGGGACCCTAAATAAGGAATTCCTAAATGAGAGCGGGTGGCAGATCATGATACAAGCTCTGGAGAAGAGAGGGAGCAGGCAAGAGGGATGACAATGCGTGTTAGCCCCGGGAAGGGGCCTGGGGGAAGTCCCTAGATTGAACCTGGAACCTTCCCATGAGAACCGGCCTCTCAGATTGTCACGTTTTCCTGCAGTGAAACTGTCCAACTCCTCTTAGAAAAAGTTTTTTTAAAAGATACAGTTCACATTCCATAAAATTTACCCCTTTAAAGTGCATCATTCAGTGGTTTAGTATATTAGAAAGTTTTATAACCATCACTGCTAATTTTACAGCATTTTTATCAACCTAAAAATGAAGCAAGTTGCCAGCATTTCTCATGGCTTCTCACCTGGTCTTTCTGCCTCCTCTCTTGCCCCATCTATTTCGGCCCTCCTGTTTTCCACCAGCGTCCAGGGCAAACCTTGAGAAGGCATAGGTCACTGGTTCTGCCTAAAAATAACACATACGAGCTAGGAGGAGAGAAATTTTAGGATCTGAGGTCCTAGATGAAATCCAGAGACCCACTCTGGCTTATTTGAGTAGTAGAGTGTTTGGTCAAGGATCCTAGACAGCATGGAGTCTGCAAGACAGTGGATCTGAAGAAATAGGTTTAGGACTAGGCTTCCTGATGAAAAGCTGGGTAGAGCAGGCTGCTGCCGTTGTCACTGCCACCCATTCGCCGCCGATCGCCAGGAGCGTTGCGTTGGTGCAATGGGGCTTGCTGCCCCAGAAGGGCAGACATGCCTCTTCTTCTGTTTGTGCTAGCTATGTGGTTGGGCCACGCACGGCCCGTCTCCTCAGGTTGCTGACTTCAGAGTCAAACTCGTACACAGTGGAAGCAGGGCAGATGGGGTGCTACCTTGGGACTACAGGGCTCTCAACGTGGGAAACCACCACCTTGGAGAATGAAGAAAAAAACCTGAAAATCTGCCAGGCCACCATCACAGATAAGTGTGCCTACCACATCCCGTAGCCTAAAATCGAACGTTTTACACCAGAAAGGAGGGCAAAGGACCAGGTCACTCACCTCATTCTCATGCCCAAGAGGACTGGAACCTTGAGGGCTTCCTATACGTTATTGACTCCCTAAGCAAACAACCTCATCGTTGACTTCTGCAATGCCAACAGGGAAAAGACGTCACAGCCTTTACCATTTCAATAATCACATGAGCAGGTTGCCCTTCTGCTCTGCAGCCTAATTGCGAACTGGGAAATCACATTTTTGTGAGCCTGTCTTTTAAATACCTATTGCGTTTTCACTTAAAGAGCTCAAGGTCCTGTGAAATCTTGGACTCCCTTGCAGCTTACTTGCAGGTAAATGTCTCCTCTTTCCCGTGCTTGCTGAATCTTGCTTTCCCAGTCAGGCGGTATTCTGGAGATGTCAGGCAGCGACAAGGACAGTTAATTATCGCCCCCACACAGAGGGCCATGCCTTGCTCCCCCCTCTGCTCCTTCGTCTCTCTGTTGCAGGTTTTCTAATAGGCTGACACTTCTTGAGGGGAAATGGGGATGTAATTGAGGCAAGAAATGAAAGAGCGAACACAAAGCAATATGAACCACCCAAGCCTTGACTCGGACTGGTTTTTGTTTTTGTTTTTTTCAGTTACAACAGTAAGTTAATTTTGGCTTGATTAAAATAGCATAAGCTGAAATCTTGCCTTTCGTGTTCTGGTAACACAGCGGGAAGGGAGGTTCTTGGTTATTGTAGTTGAACTGTGTCCTTCGTTGAAAATGGCCAGCACCTCACTACGTATTCCCGCAGTCTCCCCAGCCCGAAGGTGCAGTTGCGGTCACGTCGATATCAACGGGCACCAAGCTTGTGGTCCTGCGGGGATGCAGGTCGGCAGCCTCTGCTGCAGGCTAGACACACTCCGAGAAAAGACCCCGTCTTGTCGTTCTGCTGTTGTGTTTCCCAGTGTTGACCTCCATCATTCCTCTCCTGGACACCCGGCTTGTTTCCCGTGGCCCCCTTATCTCCCTCTGTGTTACCCTCACACAGAGAGCTCTTTTTCTAAGCCTGTCCTGTCATTTATTTCACTTCCTCCTTTTTTATTTTTTAGGTTTTTGTCATAGGGTGTGTGCACTCACCAAAAAGAGACAGAGAAAGGGAAAAGGAGAAATCACCCTCCCCGTCAGGGCACAGGTGGAATCCAGTGCCTTAGCTGCCACTCTAACTGCTGGCCCCTTGTTTCACCTCTGAATACTCTCTAGTTAATGCCATTGCCGGCGTCACGAGGCCCCAAGGTGTCAGTATGGGACACAAGGCGCACTGTGCCCCGGCCTCCGTGTGCTTCTCCAGCCCCACTGGTCATTCCGCGCTTGGACATTTCACACGCTAGCCTTCCAAGCTCATGGCAGCTCTTCGAGCGTAGCATTCTGTGTTCTGCCACTACGTTTTTGCCTATGCTGTTTGCACTGCCCGGATCATTCTTTGCCTCTTGGTCAGTTGTCCACTTGGTCGATTCTTTCTTTACTTTCGAGATGCCTCTGACGTCTCTGGGCACACTAAGGCAGAGGCCAGGACCCTCAGCCCTCCGCTTGGCACTCTTCTTTCAGCACCGAGGCGGCAGACAGTTCCCTGCACACGAAGGCTGCACCGTGCATCTCTGCTTTGCTTAGTCTTTTGGAACATGCCAATCAAAACTACAACGAGGGGGCTGGCAGGTGGTGTGGTGATTGGAGCACTGGACTCCCACATGACCGACTGTGGTTCAAGTCCTGGACCTGGCGGCTTGCTTTCTCACTCACCCTCACTTTCTCTCTCTGTGTCTGTCTCTGATAAAAATCAATAGTAATAATAAAATAAAATAAAATAAAATAAAATAAATAATTCTTTAAAAAAAACCACAGTGAGTTATCATGTCACTCACTGGGATGGCTAACATAAACAAGATGGACGATAACAGGTGTTGGCGAGGAAATGAGAAATTATATTTATCATGCATTGCTAGAGAGAATAGCAAACAGTGCACTTTGGAAAAAAGTGTGGTCATTCCTCAGAAAGCTAAACATACAACTATCCTATAATCCAGAAATTCTACACCTAGATACACATGAAAAAAAAAAACTGAAAAAAAATCCACACAACTTCTTGTACACAATGTTCTTGGTAGCATTCTTCATAATAGTAGAAATAACAACCTCCTAAATGACCATCCAGTCAATGAACGGATAAAAAAATGTGCTATAACCATAAAATTATTCAACCAGATACAGAGATAAAGCACTAACACGTGTTACAACATAGATGCACCTTGAAAATATTAGAGCAAGCGAAGATGGCCAGACATAAAAGGTCAAATATTGCATGGTTCCATTTATAGGAAATATCCAGAATGCCAAATCCATAAAGACAGAGAGTAGATTCATGGTGGCCAGGAGTTCGAGGACCGAGAGAGGAACGAGTGACTGCTAGTGCGATGAATTTTCTTTGGGGAATGATGAGAATGTTCTAGAATTAGATAGTGCTGATTGTACAACCTGGTGGATATTTACAAAACCAATGAATTGCACATTTTTTAAATTGCGGGGAGCATGTGCACTCACCAGAAAAAAAGAGGGAGAAGGCACCCCCCAGTGGGGTGTGGTCACAGTGCAACACCTCGTTCTCCATTTCTCCATCCTGTCAGGACTTTGGACATGCACACGCACACACATCACACACATGTGCCTGGTATGTTTTTCAAGCTGCCAAGATCAGAATATAAACACAGTTGGCCAAGTGGAGTCCAGGACCCTTGACCACTAAGTTATGAGGCTGGCTCAACTGAGAGAGTAAATTGTACGGTATGTGAATTATATTAAGTTAGGGGGAAAAGTACCCTTACTTGCTGTTTTTACTTTGGTCCTTGTCACAGTGCTTCATTCTCCTGGATTATTAAGGCCTCTATTCACCTGACTTCTCCAAAGGAACAGGTGTTGGGCGTACTCACAATAACGGGGTGACCCTGACTTCTTAGCCGTCCTCTGCACACAACAGCCTTTGCCCAGTGGAGACAAGATGTGACTCGGGAGAAGTGTCGTAGGCAGACTCGGAGAGGTGTCTGGGGACATCTCAAATGAAAGACTGCCTCACTTCGTTTCATCACCCTAAATGACACCTGACACCCCTGGGCTAAACAGTATCGATTTTCTCTGAGGGCTCTTCGTTTCATCACCCTAAATGACACCTGACAACCCTGGGCTAAACAGTATTGATTTTCTCTAAGGGCCGAGGGCGGAGGCAGGGCAGCTTGTATACAGTCCACTGGAACTCTGACGATTACGGCAGGGAAATGATGTCAGCCTCAGAATGTGAACCTTGCCACATTGCAACCTCGAATAAGGTGAGGGCGCAGTGTTGAAGACGGTGTGAGTGTAGACTTTCGGACCATGGAGACAGGTTCAGGTTCTAGCCCTCCTATGCAATTTCATTTCTGAGCCTCTGTTTCTTTGTTGGAAACAATGCTACTTCCCTTGGAGGGCTTGGGGCTTTAGAAGCCATGAATAGAGTATGCCTAGAACAAAGCGGGTGCCCAAGTATATTCATGGTCAGGCTTAATATAAAATATGAAGTCACAGTGACCGTGTGGATCTGATATGTTAAACCTTACACTGAAATTAATTTGGAATTTGGTAGAAAGTACTGAATGCAATTGATGCAAGTGAAATTCATCTGCTTTATTTTTGAAAGAACTTTCTAATGGAAGGGAACTCCCTAACCTGTGAGACTGTGAGGCCTGGGGAACTCAGTGTAGGGTAAATTGGCTTTTTGCAGAAAAAAAGTCTAAACCCTCTTAACATTTAAATGGTACAAAGCCGTGCAGTTTGTCTCCCAGGCAACCAACAAGCCAATTCTACTTCCAGGTTAGAAAAAACTGTGAATGTTCTTCAAGAAGAGCTTGAACTTAGTGCATGTATATGTCGGGAACCAAATTTCTCAACTCCGAAAATCAGGTGCTTTGAAACGTAGACAGATTCACCAAGTCTCAGTTACGTAGTCACAGTTCAAACACTGCATGCTGGGCGTGGCTCTGAGGCTGGGCACATGGCCAGTGTGGAGCCAGTGCCCTGCATGTGTGACTCGGGTGTGCCAGGGGTAATCTTGGACTTTGATGCCACTTGATTTCCAGTTTAAGACCCACCCCCACCACAACGGCAGAATGTCGACCTCCCCTGGTATTGTGGGCATTTCAGGGGGTTTCGGTGGTGCTGCTGTCTGGTTCTAGAGATGCCTCTGTTCATTCAGGTGTCCCTGAGACTCCCACCACGTGTCCCTCTCAGGTACTGTGCCTGCCTTATGTCAGTGGGCAGAACGTCCTCCCAACTCGTGTTGCCAGAAACGAGTGCAGAGAGGTTGCTCGACGGGTACAAAGCTATATTAGACAGGAGGAGGAAATTCTGGTGTCCTACTGCAAAGCAGGTGATTATGGTGAACAATAACACACTGTATACTTCAAAAGAGCGAAAAGAGAGAATTTTGGAGATTCTAACCACAAAGAACTAGTAATTTTCAGAGGTGATAGATACGCTAATTACTTGAGACTTTTCTATAGCCTATGAAAGTATCAAAATGTCACATATATCCCATAAATACATACAATTATTATGTCTAAATTGAATTAAAAAATCCCCAGCTCCCAAGAGCAGAGAGCTCCAAATTGTTTTGGCAGAATGAGTTGATGTTTGGGGGTGGTTGCTGGGCTGAGTGTTGGCCGCGGTGGGTTTCCAGAACTTCCATTTCTTGGAAAAGGCTTTTCTTTTTCTTCTTTTTTTATTGGGTATCTTTTTAACGTTAAAAATATTATTTATTTATTTTTATGTTTACTTTACATATCAGATGAGATAAAGCATGTTCAGAGTGGTGTGGCCATAGACTAATTTACATATCAAAAATATGTGTTTGGCTAATTGCTTAGAGAAGTTTTGGCTAATTGCATAGAGAAGTTTTCTGCAACTGTAAGGTCCTGTGCTTCCCTTTACTGTAAGGTACTTCTGGGGCAGTTTCTCTCCTCTGTGTTTTGTAACGTGGTATCCACAGAAAGAGATTTTGAGCTCAGATTTATAAAGAGGAGTCTCTTCCTCTGGGCAGGAGGTCCAGTAAGGGTTGAGGATTTCTATGATACTGAAAGTATTCAGATGTTTGGCCACTGTGCACCTAGGCCTGTCTAGACACTCAATGTGTAGAGGCTGAACAGCAGAGTGAGAAAGTACAGTAAAAAAAAGGAAAAGAAAAAGAAAAAAAGGGGGAAAAAACTAGACAAAAACAATCAAAAGAGAAAAAAAGTCTTTCAAAGGTAAGAAAAACTCTGTGGCGCTTGCCAAGCAGCGTCTGATCATGGCAGGACGCACCTCCAAATTAAAATGCCTTCTGAAATTAGCAAGAGAAAGAAGAGGCCAGAGGTGAGAAGTGTTTTAAAATTAAAAAAGAAAACATTTAAAGAGGGGGGGAGAGAGAGAGAGAGGACTCAGGTCACCCTACCTGGCTGAGTGTTTCTGGGGTCTGAAAGATGGGGTTAGAGTGGAGCCTCAGGCACCTTGGTCCTGGAACATGGCAGGCCACACCTCAGATTTAAAATGCCTTCTGACTGTTTCTTCTTTTTAACATTTTGTCAGAAGAAAATGTCCCTGCACCGGAAACTATTCTCCAGAGTGTTCTGACCCAGGGAGCGCCCTGTCGTCTAAGCAACAGGGCAAGCAAAACGCTGCATGAACCCCAGCCTGAACTTTGCTGTCACTACCTGGAATAGAAAAATGTCCTGTGATCTTTCTCCTCTGATGTCTGCCGAGGAGCAGGGCAGGCAGCCCTGCAGAGGCGGCCTGGCACTTAGGATCAGAGCCTCCCCCTTCCTCCATAGGTGTTAGAGTGGAGGGGAGGCCAGCATGAGATGCCGTTTGGGACGCGGAGCCCTCCATGTTCTGTGCTTTTCCTGGCAGCGCGTTGAGAAGGTGGAATGGAGTGTGTTTAGAGAACAGTCAGAGAAGACACGCTCTTGGGGGAATGTGGTTCTGAGTGCAGGGTGGTCTCCCCGGGCCTCTTAGGATGCTCTCTGCAGTGTGCCCGCCGTTCTACTGCTTGTCCCTATTAGACACACACACACACACACACACACACACACAGCAAGAGAGAGCTTGACCTTCATTTTCTGTAACTGAGCAGGCTTTCTCGCGGAAGTACCCTCCCCTTTGTGGCATGTGGTGTGTAGTCCTGTTACTCCTGTCTCAGCAGCTTTCACTTGAAGAGTTAAATACTCACTTTAGGCTGAAATTGTTTTGTCATCTCGAGATAGGAGAAGACAGTGAAATCAAATCTGAAATCCAATCCAGGTGTTCTGGCAGCTGTGCGGTGGGCTAGTGCGCTCGGCGGGTTTTTAGGGGCCCTCCACCCCTGGAGCTCTAAGCCCCACCTGCCTCAGTGGTGTCTCGAGCTAAAATTGCCTCTGGTGGCCTGTAGAGCCCTCCTGAGTCCTTTCCCTTATTTCCTATGAAACAGAGTTTATCAATCTATACAGGAAAGGAGCCAACAGAGCATCTCGGTAACTGATTTCTTCGTCCCAGCAGGAATCTCTGGGTGTCCAGGCCATGTTTGTACAGGGATTCGGCTCTGCTGCACGGAACTCAGTGGTTCTGACGGAGGTGCGGTGGAGGGAGTGGTTTTACACAACAGTGGACGTCTTGGAAATGTCTGTGGTTGGTTCAACTTACTGTGAAGGGGAGTAGTGAGACTTGCATCTACAAAGTAGAGGCCCGGTGTGCTGTTAATGCCCTGCAATGGGAGGACAAGCCTCACAATCAAGATGATTTGGCCCTGAATGTCACCGTGCCGTCGCTGAGAAGCCAGCCCAGTAAGCATGCTCATGTATGTTGGAATTCCACACCAGCTGAGACCCTTGCTGTGTACAGACCTCTGATCTCCTCATATTTTTATGT
>NW_006159525.1:2927012-2930493 GCF_000334495.1 Tupaia belangeri chinensis
AGACAAGGGCCCTAGGACCAGCAGATGGCTGACTGCAGTTTGAGTCCTGGACCTGGAGGCTTGAAACTCACGCCGGGTGCACGTGCGTGTGTGCCCAAAATCTTGAAAGGAGAATGGAGGAGAAGGGATTGCAGTGTGACCATCGCCCCGGGGGTGGGGGTGGGGAGTGATTTCTCACTGCCTGTCTCTCTGTATCTCTGTTTCTCTGGCAAGCGCACACACCCTATAGCAAACATCTCTCTACAAAACAAAACAATGCCTGAAGGCATAGAGCCCATAATCTGCAGGGGCTCACGCTTGCCTTGTGGGGGTTCATTCTCTGTTGCTTTGTAACTCCCTCGGATTCCTTTCAGCCAGATTTCTCTGCCCCCTTCTACTCCATCTGAGTTGGGCATGACCTGGAGCTTGGGGACTTGGAATGTTAATATTTCTCTAGAAGTCTTGAAGCTGGAAGGCATCTGAAACCAATGGGAGGAACTTGGGCTTTGGAGCAAGATGGAAGGAGGTGGCTGTGCCCTTTAAGAAGCAGTTTGGTATCTTCATTGCTCTGAGTCTCACTTCCTTCATCTGCAGAATAGAATTAATAAGTACTCCAACCTCGACGAGTGTCGAGTAGAGCACATCTGGGACTCAGAAAACACAACTCTGCCATCTTCTCGCCTTGCCGGTCTCTCAGAAGCAGTTGTTTACCCACTTACATTGATTGCCTTTTTGGCCTGAGATGAATGTGAAAAATTTAACCGCTGATGTTAACATCCTGGTGACGGAGAAGCGGGGGACTAAGTAGCAAATACACCACCCGAGAGCCCTACAATGGCAAGAAGCACGTGCAGGGCTAGTACGGAGATGAAGGAGCGAACTGTGCAGACAACATCATCAACAGATGCAAAGGCTTAGAGATGGGAAAGACTGGCATGTCCCAGGGGCTTGTAAGAAAGCTGATGAGATGAGTGTTTTATGTGTGGGAGCGTGATCAGTCCTTCATTCTCATGGCTGAAAAATACTCCCTTGCATGGATATACCATAGTGTGTTTATGCTTTCGTTGGCTGATGGGCTTTCACGTTGTTTCCACATTCTGGCTGTTGTAAATAGTGCTGCTATGAAAACTTGTGTGCAAACATGTAAATACCTGTTTTTGATTTTGAACGGTTTGTACCTAGGAGTGGAATAGCTGGGTCAGATGGTAGTTGAAGGCTTTGAGACACAAGATCAGGGATGTTGGCAGTGGTAAGACCTTGCAGAAGCTCGTAGGTGTGATACCGAATTTTGCTTTAGAGGATGGAAAGTGAAGAACTGACTGTGGAGGATATGGGTTTTTCTAGCCCCTGCAGTACATCGAGTTTGCAATTTTCATCATGCCCTCTGCCCAGCTGGGTGGCTCCATGGTCTCAATTTTCACTGCCTTTGTGGCAGCTGCTTTCCAGCTTGGGTCTCAGTGTTGTTGAGCTCAGTAATTTGAGGGAGGCTGTCTTCTGCTCAGCTCATCTGGATCAGTAGGCAGTCCCTTCTCCTTAGCAAGCTGGGAAATCATAGATTCACAGAGCCTTCTGGAAAGCTCTCCTCCTCAAAGGTGTATGTTTCTAGCTTTCTATTGCTGAGTAACAAATTGTCATGAGCTTAGCGATTTAAAGCAACACCCACGCATCGTTCCCTGTTCTGTAAGTCAGCCTGGCACGGCGATACCGGGTCGAAAGTCGGTGTTGGTCAAGTTGAGTTCTTTGCTGGCTGGCTGTCAGAACCCTCCTCTAAGTTCATTCTTTTTCCTTTTTTAAAATCAGCTTCACCTATCATATCATTCACCCAATTATGGTGTAGAATTCAGTAGTTTTCAGCTTGTTCAGAGTTGTGCTCCCACGGCCTCAATCAATTTTAGAGAACATTTTCTTTCTTCCAAAGAGAAAAGAAACGCTGCATCCTTTCGCTGTCATTCCCGCTTCCTGAATCTCTCCCCAGTCCTGAGCAACCATTATCGTACTTTCTGTCTAGGACTTGCCCACTCTGGCATCATATAATTTGTGATACTTGGTGACTGGCTTCCTTCACCTAACGTGATTTTATTTATTTATTCTTTTTTTTAAGAGAGAGATTTTTTTTTTACTATAGGGCGTGTGCACTTGCTAGGAGAGACAGAGAGAGAGAGAGAGGAAGTGCCAAATCACCCTGCAGGGGGCCTAACATGATTCAAAAAACAAACATATCCTAGGCCCAGCATGACTTAGTAGTTAAGGGAGTGGGACCCCACATGGCCAACCATGTGGGTGAATTCTGGCCCCAGCATCTTGGAAAATACTCCAGGTATTCTTTGCACGCGTGCCCCAAACCCGAAAGGAAGGAGACATGAAGGAATTGTGTTGTGATCACACCCCATTGTGGGGGTGCTTTCTCCTCTCTGTCTCTCTCTGGTGAATGCACACACTCTCTGGAAAAATTAAAAAAAAAATCCAAACCCCAAATCAAGAAAGCTCAAATATATCCATATTATAGCATATATCAGTATGTCACGTCCTCCTTTCAAAGTCAATTTTTAAACATAAAATGAACTATTAACTATTTTAGTGTCCAGTGTTTTGCAACTCTTGCATTATTTCTGTCTAGTTCCAAGACATTTTCATTTCCCCAAAAGGCAGTTCCATGTCCAGTAAGCTGTCCCTGTGCATTCCCCCCTTCCCCAGGCCTGGCCACCACTCCCTTACTCTGTCCAAATAGATTGATCTACTCCGGATGTTTCCTGTAAATGGAATCACACAATATGTGAACTTTAGCGTCTTGTTCCTTCTGCTTAGCATAATGTTATTGAAGTTCGTCCATGGGGTAGCATGGACCAGTACTGCATTCTTTCTTTGTGACTGAGTAATATTCCACTGAATAGATATATCACAGTTTGTCCGTTCATTAACTGATGGGCATTCACATCTGGCTATTATAAATAGTGCTGCTACGAAGACTTGAGTGAAAATAAATAATACCTGTTTTCAATTTGGGGGATATATATCTAGGAGTGGAATAGTGGGGTCATATGGTAATTTAACTTTTTGAGGAACTGCCAAATTGCTTTGTTATGACAGGGTTGTATCACATTCACACTAGCAGTGTACAAGTGTTCCAATTCCTTTACATCGTTGTCAACATTTATTTTCTATTTTTTTAAAAATTGTAGTTGGAATCAGCAGGTGGCATGGTGGTTAAGGTACTGGACACTCCCATATGGCCCACCATGGTTCAAGTCCTGGATCTGGTGGCTTGCTTTCTCACTTTCCCTCTCTCTCTCTCTGGTCAAATTAAAATAAATGAATGAATAAATAAAATTAAATAAATAATTATTTTTAAAAATTATTATTATTATTATTTGAGAGGTTTTTGCTATAGGGCGCATGCGCTCGTCAGAAAGACAGAGACAGAGTGATAGAAAGCGAGAAATCACCCCCAGGGGGATGGCCACACTACAGTCCCTTCTCCTCCATTCTCCTCTCGGGATCTTGG
>NW_006159525.1:2934719-2947863 GCF_000334495.1 Tupaia belangeri chinensis
GGATTGCATTAAATATGTAGATTAATTTGGGTAGAATTGCCATTTTGATTATATTAATTCTTCCAGTCCAGGAACATGGGACATCCTTCCACTTTTTTGTGTCATTTTCAGTTTCTTTTTTTAGCTTCTTGTAGTTTTCCTTGTGGAGGTCTTTAACTTCTTTGGTTAGATTTATTCCTAGGTATCTTATACTTTTTGTGACTATGGTAAATGGAATTACTTTTTTCAGAAGAGCAGAAATGCTATGGATTTCTGTATGTTGATTTTGTATTCTGCAACTTTACTGGATTCATGTATTACTTCCAGGAATTTTTTCAAGGATACCATTGGGTCTTCCATGTATACAATCATGTCAACTGCAAATAGGGAGAGTTTCACCTCTTCTTTTCCTATTTGAATGCCTTTTGTTTTATTCTCTTTTCTGATTGCGTCGACGAGGACTTCCAATACTATATTGAAAAGGAATGGAGAAAGTGGGCAATCTTGTCTTGAACCGGTTTTTAGTATAAAAGCTTTCAGCTTTCATCCATTCAGGATGATGTTCGCTATGGGTTCTTCATAGATAGCTTTTACTGTGTTGAGAAATGACCTTGCTATGCCGATATTGCTGAGAGTCTTGATCGTGAAGGGATGTTATATCTTATCAAATGCTTTTTCTGCATCAGTTGATATGATCATATGGTTTTTATCTTTTTTCCTGTTAATATGGTGTATTACATTTATGGTTTTGTGTAAGTTGAACTAAAAATTTGTAGCTGTCCTTGTGAGCATAATGTGGTATTTCACTGATTTTGATTTGCATTTTTAATGATGTTAAGCATCTTTTCCTGTGTTTATTGGCCATTTTATTTATTTAGTTTAAAAATTTTTTAGTTGCCACAGTGTACAGACATGAGAGAGAGAGAGAGAGAGAGAGGGAGGGAGGAAGAGAGAGAGGGAGAGAGAGAGAGAACATCCCCCAATGGGGCATGGTCATACCACAATCTTCATTCCTCCATTCCTTATTCTAATCCCAGTTTTCAAGCCACGAAGGCCAGAATCCAAACCATGGTTGTCCATGTGAGATCTGACCCCCAATTCATAGTGCTTAACCATTGCATTATGGGACTGGCCCCATTCATCATCTTTAAAGAAATGACTATTCAAGCACTTTGCCAATTTGTAATGGACTTCCTTGCCTTTTCGTTGATAAGTTGTAATACTTTGTTTTTATATATTCTGGATACTAGACTCTTATTAGATATATGATTTGCAGAAATTTTTCTGCCATTCTGTAAGATGTCTTCTCACTTTCTTGGAAATGCTTTTTGAGGCACAAAAGTTTTTAATTTTGATGAAATCCAGTTTATCTATTTTTCTTGTTATTTGTGTTTTTGTGGTAATTTATTTCTTTTTGAGAGCTTTTTGTTATAGGGCACATGCAATTACCAGGGAGACAGAGAGAAACAGAGAGACAGAAAGCGAGAAATCACCCGCCTAGGGGGATGGCAATGCTGCAGTTACTTCTCCTCCATTCTCCTCTTGGGAATTTGGGCATGCACATGTGTCTGCCTAGTGTGAGTTTCAGGCACCCAGGCCTCAGACTCCAACCATGGTTGACCACAGGGGAGTCCAGCACCTTAACCATTACACCACCTGCTGGCCCCTGCTGTCATTTTAAAGTATCCATTGTCAAATCTAAGATCATAAAGATTTACTCTGTCTTCTCCTAAAAGTTTTATTGTTTTACCGTATACGTTTGGGTCTTTGATTAATTTTAAGTCAATATTTGTAGATGGTGTGAGGTAGAGGTTTGACTTCTTTCTTTTGCATGTAGATACCCAGTTATTCCAATTTTATATGATTTTTTTAATGCAGAATAAAATTCCATTGTATGGATATGCTACAATTTACTTATGTATTTGTCAGTTGATGGGCCATAGGGTTGTTTCTGCTTTTTTGACTATTGTCAAATCTGCAGACATATTATCCCACCCTCAGTACTGCCTGAGCAGCACAAAGTGGGGCTGGGAAAGCTTACCAGTGAGGTGTCTGGACACAGGGACAAAATGGCACTAGTGCTCCTCCTTGTGTAGAGAAATCTGAAGGCAGGGGGCGATCTAGAGCAGCTCCAGATGGAAGGAGGAAGGCAGAAAAAGCCTTGAAACTGCTGTATTCACCAAGCTTGGTGGGACAACAATGCACATTTTCCCATGGGTCTAGAGGAAGGCAGTGGATGTGTGCTACATGAGGGTGTCAGTCATGGTGAGGGACCCCAGGGGAGTGACTCTGGGCCAAGAGTTAGGGGAGCATATAAGGTGCAGTCCTGAAAGTAAAAACCCCATTTGGGAATGATGCCAGAGCAGAAGTCTGTAATGGAAGGTTGGGTGGGGACATACTTTAAAGAACTCTCAGGTATGCTACTTGACAGAGCTGGTAATGGGATGCCCACCTTGGCAGGCACATTTGAGAGTCAGGAGTGAACTATAGATACCACTTGCTAGTTAAAAGCTTGCTTTTTTCCTTCTAACCCTTCCTTTCTTCCTGGATGATGTTCCTGAAGGAACTGAAAGCAGGACAGAAGAGATTGGGAGGAGAGTGGAAAAGAAACATTCAGTCTCTCACTTCCCTAGAGATTCAGAATTGGTGCAAGGATGGGCATGGTTCAGCCCGGTAGTTTTGTCCCAAGTGTTCAGAGAAGATACTGCCCCTTCCATGATGGGATGCCTGCAGCTGCTGAGAAGCTTTCTTATGGATGCCTGTGCCGAGTTGCGCAGAGCCAGGGATGGGAAGAGACCACTCCAGGATGGTGTTCATTTGACAGCTGTCGAAATGTGCCTGACAGAGAATCTGTCTCTGAGCTTTTTGTTTGTTTTGAAGCCAGTGTGAGTTGAATCTTCAGTCCCTTACAACTCCTGGACACAATCTTGGCTGATAGACCCAGGTTCAAATTTGCTTTTCTTCCCCGTATGTTTGATTTAATACATTTTCTTGTTCATTCTTAAAAGTGCTTGGTACCATGTGCCCCAAATTTTGAAAGTATGGGATGTTTTGCTCAGAATGAAGAGAAGACAGAAGGGCAGGGCCTTGTCTCAATTTGCCTTAATGAACAATTGCGTCAGCAACATTGGTAACCATGGATCAGTAGTTCTTCCCTGGGACTAATTGAAATGAGAATGGATTCTGGCCTTGACATTTTTCATTGCCTGGGGATTTTGATCGTTTACATTTTTCTCTCTGTTCTGTGTTGTTCATGTGAGAAGCCTTTGGAATGGAAACAAACTTTGATTCTGATAAGACATTAATGATGGGGTACCTGTGCACTAACAATAGCTGGGGGGTTTGTTATCAGGAGTTCTCACTATGAGCTGGGCATTCCGAAGGGTGATCCGTGGGCCTGCTTTGATTTTGATCTGAGTTAAGAGTGAGTGTATGGGTTACATTGTGTGTTCTTATTCGTAAGACTAATTTGTGGAATGTGCTCAGACTACTCAGGAGAAGCCAGGAAGCATTTCTTTGTAATGGATTTAAAATAATTGCAGTATTAATAGTTTCAGTTCTGGGAAATATGTAGTGGTGTTTTTAAATTACTTGGTAATTTTGTTGGTGCAAATGTAAATTGGTAGAATCCCTTTGGAAGACAATTTGGATAAAGTACAAAATTGAAAATGTACATACCCTTGGACCTTACCACACTTCTTCCAAGAGCTTCTGCTATAAATATACTCCTTAATGAACACAGACAGTGATGTTCAAGGTTATTCACTGCAGCATTTTCTTTCAAAAAAGAAAAGATTAAAAGATCCCTAAATATTCATCCATAGGAGCCAGTCATGTAAGGGTAGGGGCATCAGAGTGGCATTGGAGAGGGGAAGGCATCTCTTAACTCTGCTAAGGAATGACCTCCAAGAAGGTATATTACATGAGAAAAATCGAGAAGCAGAAGAAGGTGTGCAGTACGCGACGATCCGTGTGTAAAGTCATGTGCGTGCACACACAGCCTCTCTCTGGATGTCTGCAGAAGGACCTGCTAGGAATGGCTACGTCTTGTCAGGGGAACATAGATAAGAGTGGGAGAGAGCCCATCTAATACACTTTTGTACTCTTTGTAGAACTGTTTATTTTTACCATGCATAGCTCTCATCCAGTCAAAATAGTTACAACAGGTAGGTAGTAATTTAGTTATTTTAAACTTTGCTTTTAGGCAAGGCTTCCTGGTCTGAGCTTCTTGAAGGGGTTTCCAGACCAGCTTTAAGAAAGAAGGTCTAGGAACTTGCAGAAGTTGTATACCCAGCTGTGTATGGACAGGTGTATTTTCAGGGATGGGATCCACCATTTCTGTCAGTTCTCACAGTGGGCCAGGATCCCCAGAGATTAAGAACTACTGTTTTAGAGGGAAAGCTTCATTCATGGCAAGTATGACGATTTCGTATGAGCCAAGAGCTCCAGTTCTGGCCTGCTATGGAACCTTTGTCAAATCACTTCACTTCAGCTAAGCCTAATTTCAGCCAGTTTGGCCCAGAAATTAATGCCGTGTGGGGAAGTGTCCTCAGTGCCTGCTGTTGATGGACTTAGTAGCTGGGCACGGTATCCAGACTGTCCTGGAGGGACTGCGTTTAATTGCCAAACGGCAAGTGGCAATCTGGTTGAGAGGAGCAGAGAGCATTAGGAGAGAGTCCAGATCAAGTCCTGGAATGTTTTCCTCATGAAGCAACAAATAGCCTGACTGACTCCCTGGCTGGGAAAGGGCAGCATGGTCCTTTTACTAGCCCAGACAAAACGACGAAGACCACCCTAACTCCTCTTCCGGTCACATCCCACCTTGTCTGTTCCTGTTGATTCTACCTTCGAGACACAGTCAGCTTGACCACTTCTGACCTTCTGACCGACGGCTCCTTGAACATGTTGCTGATTCTCCTGCCATAGACTTGCTGTTTTCTGTTGCTAGAACATTTTCTCCAAATGTGTTTGCAGCTCACACCCATAATATCTTTAGCTGCTTGCTAAAATGTCGCCTCAACGAGGTCCTTGCTAACTGTCTTGTTAAAATTGTAATCCTCGTCACTTACCGGCAACTTGAAGCCCCCTCAATTGATTTATTTTTAACATAAAATTTATTACCTTCTACCGTGCTCTATAATTTGCCTGCTTAGTTTGATAGCCTGTGTTCCGCAAGTAGAATGTAAACGATGATGACAAAGGTTTTACATCTGTACTCCCAGTACATCTGTATGACAGTGGTGCTTAGCACATGATAGGTGCTCTGTAAATCCTTGTTCAGGGAATGAGCTCCAGGCACAGTGCTAAGTGTTCATCAATTCATTTACTCTTCCCAGAAGCCCATCAGAAGCACCTGCTGTTATCTTTTTATGGATGAGGACTCAGAAGCCTAGAAAGGGTAAATTGTTTGTCCAAGGGTGACTAGCTACTAAGTGGTAGGGTTACGATTTGAAGTAGGCGTTGGGCTCCCTTCCAGATGGAGGAGCAGAAGATCCAGGTGGCTCACTTAGGAGCAGGTAGGAAGTTAGTAAAGCCATAGAGCTGACTGAGGGTCACCACTACACATTGCTCAGGCTAATGTGAATCACTAGGTTAACCTGCTACAAAATTATTGGCCCCAAGAACTGAAGATTCTCCAATATAAATGATGTATAGCAATCTTAAATATCTTATAACATCTATATATATTTTGATCAGTATGTTGGTGTTCAAAAATTTCTCAGACCAGTTGTGGTGGTGCAGACATAACACTGTGCAGTGCAGAAGTCACACGGGAAGGTCCCTGGTTTGCACCCTGAAGCCTCTTTGTACTTGCGGGGTGCATGCAGCCCGGGGTCCTGGCTAGCTGAGGCTAGGGATGGACCAGCGTGGGAGACCCTCTTGGGGGTGCCTGTTCCTCTTTGTGTGTGTCTCTCTCTCGGTTTCTCCCTCTCAAGGACAAAATAAACAAATAGATTTATAGAAAGCTCACCTTTTCCTTTCAAGTAGGGGAAATTTCCTGACTCTCTGTAGGAAGCCTTTATGCTGCCACATCTCAGACCATGGCATCTCACAAGCCATCGGTACAGCAGAAGCTCTCCCTTACACCAGATTTTGACACAAAAACTGGACAAATATTGAACCAAATTTAGAATCAGTTTCAAGAAATTTGGAGCAGCAGTTTCTTTGAGAAAAATTGTTTTCATTTTGTAAGAACTGTTTTCTTTTTTCCCTACTAGGCGGTGGATATTATATTTAAGACACAGACCTCCACATACAAAATGATGATTTTCTTTTTGAGTGTGTGTAGTGAAAACATCCACCTGTGAAAGGGCTTCTCTGACAGTTCTCACTATAAAAACAAATAGTCTCTCTCGGTTTCTCCCTCTCAAGGACAAAATAAACAAATAGATTTATAGATTGCTCACCTTTTCCTGACTCTCTGTAGGAAGCCTTTATGCTGCCACATCTCAGACCATGGCATCTCACAAGCCATCGGTACAGCAGAAGCTCTCCCTTACACCAGATTTTGACACAAAAACTGGACAAATATTGAACCAAATTTAGAATCAGTTTCAAGAAATTTGGAGCAGCAGTTTCTTTGAGAAAAATTGTTTTCATTTTGTAAGAACTGTTTTCTTTTTTCCCTACTAGGCGGTGGATATTATATTTAAGACACAGACCTCCACATACAAAATGATGATTTTCTTTTTGAGTGTGTGTAGTGAAAACATCCACCTGTGAAAGGGCTTCTCTGACAGTTCTCACTATAAAAACAAATAGATAAAAACAATAATGAGAACCCCTCAAGCCGTGGTAAGATGGGCTTTCAGAAGGAATTCACCTCTATAGTTATTTGAAAATATTGGAACTAGCAGTTGGCGTAATGGCTATGTCGATGGATTCCCATGTAGTCAACTGTGGTTTGAGTCCTGGACCCAATGGCTTAAACTCACGCCGGGCGCGTGTGCGTGTGTGCCCAAGATCCCGAGAGGAGAATAGAGGAGAAGGGATTGTGGCATGGCCTTCCCCCCTGGGGGGTGATTTCTCGCTTTCTGTCTCTCTGTCTCTGTCTTTCTGGTGAGTGCACATGCCCTATAGCAAAAACCTCAAAAAAAAAAAAAAAAAAAGCAATATCCATAGCCAGGATTTCAAAGGTAAATTTATTGTAAGGACTAATAAGTAACCCCGCAACAACCCGACATTTGCCGAGCACGTGTGTGCCAGAGACTGTTTTATCTGTTGTCTCCATCTAATTATCAGTAGAGCCTGTGACAAAGGTTCTAGGAGCCTTCAAAACATTTGTAAAGGGCTGGCAGGTGGCATGGGGGCTAAGGCACTGGACCAACTGTGGTTCGAGTCCTGGATGTGGCAGCTTGCTTTCTCACTTTCCTTCTCTCTCTGTCTTTCTCTGGTCAAATTAAAAAAAAGTATTAACAACTGGGAACCAGCAGGTGGTGGTGTGGTGGGGGTGATTTGTTGCTTTCTGTCTCTCTGTCTCTGTCTCTCTGGCAAATGCACACCCTGTATAGCAAAAAAATCTCTCAAATAATAATAATCAATAAAATTAAATAATTAAATTAAATAATTAAATACTTAATAATTAAATAAAAATTCGTGAGAAGGCAAAATTAAAGTATGACTTTATTTTGGTACCAAAAATGGAAATTCATGCCTATAGTTTTTTATAATCCCCATTTTTTCCTTATAAACATAAACATTTTTTTTTTTGCCAGAGGACGTGTGCACTCACTGGAGAGAAAAAGGGAGAGGGAGAATACACCCCGAATAAAAACAGAAGACTGGCGAACTGTTCCCCGAAGGGCACGGTCACACCGCGGTCCCTTCTCCATTGCTCTGTCCTGTCAGGGTTTTAGACACACACATACACACACACACACACACGTACCAGGCGTAATTTTCAAGATGCTGGGCCGGGAGTCAAACCTCTTCGTTGGTCATGTGGACTCAGCTTCCCTGACCACTAGGCTGTGGGGCTGGCTCTCTGTGAACTTTTTTTGAAGGCCTCTTGTATGAGCCTACTTTTGCTGCCCAGCGTGCTAGATTTTCTCTGTGTGCCTCTTAACACCCTTCTGCTCTGCCCAGGCTGGGTGACCTGGAGGCTGCAGCCATCATGTCCTTTGTCCCCCGGTTTCCAGCTGGGTTTATGCAGTGGGGCCGTCAGGAGGTTGGAGGTCGTGACATCCTCGGCTGGCAAGACCGAGCTCCTCCCCTAGGGCAGCAGTGTCAAGGGCCCTCTCCTCCAGTGCTGGGTCTCCCTGGCTTAGGACCCGGTCACTCCCGCTTGCCTGTTCAGGGTCAGGTTCTGCTATTGTTCTGTCGGGTATTTCCCCATCCCTCATTGGTTTCACTTAATTCATTGTAAGTTGATCCTTTATGACATTTTCTGCAACCCTTTCTTCTGAGCGTGCCGTTATTTCATGCCTGGACCTGACTGAGGTACTGACAGGTTAGAAAACTGAGGCCAAGTGGGGGCAAGAGCCAAATCGAGATTTTTCTGAAATCTAAAACTAAAAGAAAACCAGAAAATGGGCTATTTGTTTTCTCAACGAATTTCTAAATTACCTTAAATAAGATATCTTAATTGAAAGGCAAATATTTAATAATAAAATAATTGCACATTCTTTATCTTAAAATAGTCATGCAAACCATGAACAAGAGTGAAATAATGGCAAGAGATGGATAGTTTATGTTACAAATCCTGTTTTTGTAAGAAAAATATAAGAACAGAGAGATTTCTCTGTTTTTTTTTTTTTTTTTTTCTGAAACAAGGCTCAGGTGCTAAATAGATAGCCATGTTTAAAACTGGGATCTCTGCTGCTTTTTTTTAAAAAAAATTATTTTATTTAACTTTATTCATCCATTTATTTATTTATTTTAATTTGACTAGTGAGAGAGAGAGACACAAAGTGAGAAAGTGAGAAAGCAAGCCACCAGATCCGGAGCTTGAACCGCTGTTGGCCACGTGGGAGTCAAGTGCCCTTAACCCTCACACCACCTGCTGACCCCCGACCTCTGCTTCTTGTAGCTGCTTGTAGTCACTCAGGCTGAGAGAGGATTCGCCGTGTTGCAGCTGCATCTTCTGGAGGGTCAGACACCAGCCCTTCCAAATGATGCGCACCACTTCTGCTCACAGGTCATTGGCTGGAGCCAGTCATGTGACTCCAAGTTACTGTCAGGGAGATTAGGAATTATGGAGACACACATGGACGTTTGGTGGGCAGTAGAGGTCTCTGCTACATCACAGGCATAAAGAGCTCATTTGTGTTTTGTTTTAGTCATTCTTGCTGTAATGCGACCCCTTCTTTCCTCCTTAAAGAAGCATTTTAGAATGTAAGTGAAGATGAGAGATGTGCTTAAAAGAATCACCACGGTTCGAGTCCCGGACCTGGCGGCTTAAACTCACGCCGGGTGCGTGTGCATGCGTGCCCAAGATCCTGAGAGGAGAATGAAGGAGAAGGGATTGCGGCGTGACCATCCCCCCTGGGGGGTGATTTCTCGCTTTCTATCTCTCTGTCTCTCTCTGTCTGTCTGTCGAGCGCACGCGCCCTATAGCAAAAACCTCTCCGAAAAAAAAAAAAGAACCATCTTAAATCTAATCAAACTTAGATGCTGTTGTAAATCATTCACAGACTTTGGAGTGTATGGCCCACCTCCCAATCATAAGACAAATCAGTGTAACCGCCTTAAGCACTGAGAGCTATTGGACTGTTGCACTGTTCACTCTACACTCAGACATCCTTCTACAGAAAAGGTGAAGCCTGTACACCTTGCTCTTGAGAGGTAACTGTCTTGGCTTCTATCCACCCATCCATTTTCTAACCACCATCCATCCACCCATCCATTCATGCATCCTTCCAAGAAATAGCCACCGATGCCTTTGTGGCAAGCAAAGGAGATATGAAAGTTAAAAGGACAGACATTGTTCCTGCCCTGGTGAAACTGATTGATAGCCTGTTGGGACAAAGAGAGATAATAGAGATAATACTTAACACCCCAGCAAGTGTCCGTGGCAACCATTGTGGAATTGTGCAGTTATCAAGAAGAAGTACACAACGGCTGTCCCCCAAAAGCTGCTTCTCTTAAGAGCCTTACCTGTCATTTGATATCCATCATAAAATTTGGTCTTAATTATGATCTGAGCACTTCTAGAGATAGAAGCTTCCTTAACAATGAAGATCTTTCCTTTGGGGACTGTGGGAGTGGTGGCATCTAATACCTGGACTTTGTTAAATCGAACTATCAATTATTTGATGAATATTTCTTTCTAAGTGGGCCTCAAAATATTGACCAAGTAAACAGAACATAATTTCTTTGCAAATACTCACCTGCATAAGTATTTTTAGCTGTTTTTAGAGATTTTCTCCTGGCCTCTCCACGTTCACTCTGTATCCCTCCAGCTCCTGTGACCTGGTGATAGTACTTTGGAAAGGCCAGCACCAGGCTTCATTGAGCTCCATGCCAGTGAGTGGATAGCTGAGATTAGGCCAGATACCGTTTCATCTGCTTTTCAGACCTTAACTCAGTTACTCCTCGTCAGAGCCCGATGAAGTGGACACTATTACTATTCTATTTTCTGAGTGCGCAAACTCAGAGACAGAGCTGAAGAAAGTTTGGCAGGGAAACCCAGGCCACCAGACTCTGCTGAAATCTTCTCTTCACATTATTATCACACGAATTGTAGGGTTTCCACACTCAAACACGTGGGGCCAATTTTGTGCCAAGAACTGTGCTGGGCGACCATGAGCCCTCCGAGGGTGGGCAGGTGGCGAGTCCTGTGCGTCCTTACACTCTGCACTGTGGTCAGCACACAGTCGGCCCAGAAGAAGTGTCTGTCAGACCCTTCACTATCGGCATTGGAGGACTTGTTCACACACGTCAGGTCTCCCGGCCCAGCTCCATACATGATGTTAAAAACAAAACTGCTCTAGAAACATGCTTACCTCAGGGAGCTCTTGGCGTGAGCTCTTTCTCTGCAGGCCCATTTCTTATTATTCGGTGAAGTCCAACCAGGAAGCTATTTGAATTACTTTTCTTCCTGAACACGAGGCTCTTGTGATTAGGGGACACAATTGGAACCCTGCAAAGGGGGACATTATGAGTCTGTGTCGTGAGGGCACCACTGAAGAACTGGGCAGGTACAAGCACCCCAGACAGTATGTTCCCTGACCCATGAAATGTCTGGAGTTTAAAACACACATTACTATTCTTTGAAACACTCCAGTGCTTAATTCATGCGGCATAATGCGGTGAAACTGCCTCATGGCAATAGACTGTTGCAATTAATTGATTAAGGTAATCTGTGTAGCAATTTATGGACCGCATTCTCATTGAGGAAATCAAAGGCGCACCAGATGCATAATTTAATAAAAACTGCTCTCCGTTCAGCTGTAGAAGCAGCTGCGTGATCCAGCGGGGCCCTGGCTTAACTCTTCCATTTTGCTTAATGACTGTTGAATAAATTCAGCCTGATTCTGGCTGCCTGGTTATTACCAAGTTGTGGGGTTGCAGAGAGGTAGGGGAAATGAACTGTGGATGTTCCAGGGGGGAAATTAGGGAAGAATAGGAGGGAAAAAATATCAGCTAAAGAAACTTTTGTGCATTTACAGAGATACGATTTCCTGTTTGGTTAATCCAGCATTTGTTGACTTAAAAAAAGAGAGGGGGAAAGTGAAGGGGAACTATCTACTCTCTGCCAGAATCAGCGTTTAGGCTTGGACTTACATCAGGAAGACGCCGTCTCATTGGTAGACAGGAGCAATTCATGGGGCTAGAGATGGTTTTGAGAGGCCATGAAGGGTTTGGGACCAAACTAGGAGGGAGAGTGCATCATGTTGGGCGTGGCCTTCACAAGGGGACAGAAGGCGCAGGCAGGCTGCCATGAGGGAAGCCTGGGGACAAAAGCCTTGTGACTGCTCTGCCATGGGTGATGGAGAATTGCTCAAGCCCTGGGCCAAGTGAGAGGTGCAGACTCACGTTTCCACAGCCTGTGTCAGGAGTCAGCACTCCCCAAGTGCCTTGGTTGGAACAGATCAGCATGGGAAAGGGCAGGGGCCGCGGGGACCTTCGGCAGCCTGCACCCACGTGCACCACCGCTGCGTTCCCAGCAGGGATCCGTGTTGTCATCCCCAAAGCACCGGGTGCTGTTAAAAGATGGGAGGAATAAAGCAAAGAAAAAAATACTCACATTCTAACACTTAAACACAAACAGGCACATGTTTTGACATGTTTTGTCCCTAACAGATTTTATTTTCACGGGTGGAATTGTGACATAGGTGCTACTTGAGGCCCTTGTTTTTTGCTTATTTTAGGCCATGAGTATTTCCATCTTGAGAATATGACCTGATGTGAGTGAAAATGAGGCCCCCAGTGGTTCTTCCGTCTCGGTGCTGTTCACTATCACTTCTTTGACTTTTCTCAAAATAACCCTCTTGCTGCCCCAGTCAGGGGCCTTCTTCCTGTTTCCTGTGTGCTTACTTGCTTGGGCTGCTGAGAACTCTTCCCCGTTTTCACGGGCTGTCCTCTCACCTTTTGACAGCTCTTTTTTTTTTGGAGAGATTTTCCGCTATAGGGCGCGTGTGCTCGCCAGACAGAGAGAGACATTAGAGACAGAAAGCGAGAAATCACTCCCCAGGGGGGATGGCCACGCCGCAATCCCTTCTTCTCCATTCTTCTCTCGGGATCTTGGGCACGCACGCGTGCCTGGCATGAGTTTTAAGCCACCGGGTCCGGGACGCGAACTGTGGTCGACTACATGGGAGTCCAGCGACATAGCCATTACACTAACTGCTGGTTCCCATCTGACAGCTCTTTAAATAAACCTCTGTCCATGCTTTATAGTCTGTCTTTCTGCAGCCCTCAGCGTGTGGCTGGCTGCATAGGAGGACTGACTTGTGTTTAGTTCCCTGTGGGAGGTACTGAATGCTACCCCTGCAAGGAGAGGCGGGGCAGGGGGAGCAGTGCCTCCAGTCCTAGAGGTGTTTGCTTTTGTTTCTCTCTGCCCGCGTTATTACAGCCCCTTAACCAAATCATTCTCCTCGCAGGCCAGACACAGGGGCTGACCCTAGGTGCAGTGACTCCCGGCTAGACAGGGTTTTACAAACATTCGAAACCAGTTCATGAAAAAGAAAAAGATATAGATATTCTTCATATATATATATATATA
>NW_006159525.1:2947875-2950833 GCF_000334495.1 Tupaia belangeri chinensis
TATATATATATATATATATATAAATTTTCCAAAAAAGAAAAAGTTAATTTGGAAGAGCATGGTGACTGTTAATGTCTCTGTTCTTTCTTCTTGGAACACAGAAGTTGTGCTTGGGGACCAGCAGTTAGCGTAATGACTATGTCACTGGACTCCCATGTAGTCGACCGCATTTTGAGTCCTGGACCCGGTGGCACATGCCGGGCGCGTGTGTGTGTGTGTGTGTGTGTGCCCAAGATCCAGAGAGGAGAATGGAGGAGAAGGGATTGTGGCGTGGCCATCCCCTGGGGGGTGATTTCTCGCTTTCTGTCTCTCTGTGTCTCTCTGTCTGGTGAGCGCACGTATATTTATTCATCCTAATCAATCTTTTTGGTGCAATTTCACAATAATGTAAAGATATCTGTACGCTACTCTCTAATTACTTCAGTGTAAATATTAATTTGAGTTCAATCCTTTTTAGATTTTTTATATGAAGTTTATATGCAGTGAAATACACAAATCTTGAGTGAACATTTCCCAAGCTTTGACCACTGTATAGACGTATGTAATTCCGATCAAGATATAGAACGTCCCCATCTCCCCAGAATGATCCCAGGCTCCTGTTCCAGTGCGTTCATGTCCTCGCCCTCTTCTCGGAGGCAAACATCTGATTACTTCCACCACTGGTAAACTTAGTCTGCTCTAGAACGCCATAGAAATGGAATCGTGTAAAATAAAATCCTCTGTGCAGGCTTCTCTCAGTGTAATGCTTCTGAAGTGCACCCATGCTGTCTCTTGCATTAGTATCTTGGTTTTTTTTTTTTTTTTTGAGAGATTTTCACTGTAGGGCACGTGCACTTGCCAGACAGAAAGAGAGAGACATAGAGACAGAAAGCGAGAAATCACCCCCCAGGGGGGATGGTCACGCCGCAATCCCTTCCCCTCCATTCTCCTCTCAGGATCTTGGGCACGCACGCACACGCGCCCGGCGTGAGTTTTAAGCCACCGGGTCCGGGACACGAACCGTGGTCGACTACGTGGGAGTCCAGCGACATAGCCATTACGCTAACTGCTGGTTCCCTATTTTTTTTTTTTTTTTTTTTTTTTTTATAGCTAAGAATCATTACACTGTGTATATGTCACAGCCGGCCGTTTCTGGTTTGGGGCTAATATGAATGAGCTCATGTGAACACCCCTATATAAGTCTTACTGTGAGACTCTTGTTTTCAGTTTTCCTGGGTAAATGCCCAGCAGTGGAATTGCCAGGATGTCTCCCAAGACGATTGCACCAAATTAATTTCCCACTAGCAATCTGTGAGTGGCTGGATGGTTCCATACCCTTGCCAACATTTGATGTTTTCTATGCAGTGGTTCCCACGGTCTCTTTATTCAACATCACATGTGGGCATTTTAGCACATCTAAGCAGCTTTTGAAAACTTGTTCTAAGGCTGGAGATAACTCACCCTATGAATGGGTCATAGCAAATTTAAATTTTACTATTGTTGAATATGTGAAGAGTTTTAAAATTTTTAGTGATAAATACCATTATGATGAACATTCTTGGGTGGAAATATTTGTTGGAATGTCTGACTATTTGTCCAAGGTTCATTTCTAGATAGAGGAATTTCAGGAGCAAAGAGTGTGCACATAGATATTTAACCAGTTAATCCTCCCACCAGCTACAAGAGAAACTGAGAGTGGTGGACAAGCTGGAGGCTCTGAAGTCGGGTGTGCCAATGCAACCAGATAACTTGTACAAACCAGGGAACACAGCGCCTGGAACTTTGCACGTTCCCAGCAAACCAGTATTGCTTTTCCTCTGTGCCTTCGTTAGAAATAAGTGTTAGGCTTTTTTTTTTGAAAAAAAAAATTTTTTTTTTTTGCTATAGGGCATGTATGTGTGCCAGAGAGACAGAGACAGAGAGAGAAAGTGAGAAATCGCCCCCTGAGGGGGATGGCCATACTAATTCCTTCTCCTCCATTCTCCTCTCAGGATTTTGGGCATATGCACACATGCGCCCGGCCTGAGTTTTGAGCATCTGGGTCCGGGACTCAAATTATGATTGGCCACGTGGGAGTTCAATGCCTTAACTACCACGCCACCTGCTGACCCTGGTGTTAGTACTTTTATTTTTATTTTTTTTAATTCCAACAACCACAAACGTGACCATCATTTTTCACGTACGTGTTAGTTTAAAGCTCTTCATTTGTCGGTGAGCTCACTCTACCTGAGAGCCTATTTGCCCTTCATGATTTCCGGTGGTCAGGACCTTCTGGACATTTCCGTTTATTCATCCATCCCATTCAGAAGAGGCTGGGGAGGAGGCAGAGAAGCAGTGTGTTAGAGGGAGGCGAGCGTGATTGCTATCTCAGCACTCCCACCGCGCAGGTGCCACTTTCCCTCTTCGTGGAGGAGGAACCTGCGGACCAGGGAGGATAAGCATTTTGTTCGAGGTCACACTAGCAAGTTGGGATTCTGTCGGGACCCCTCACCTATTTTCTCAGCTCTGTTCTGTTGCTAATAACAAAATACCAGAGTCCGAGTAACTTATAAAAGCAGAGGTTTACTCAGAGCGTGGTTTGGATATCCGAGTGCCAGGGGCTGTGTCTGGTGAGGGTCTTCTGGCCGCCTCGTGACGTGGGAGTGAGGCAGGAGCACTTACATGAGTCCTGTAGCACTTCCGTGGTCCCTCTGTGGTCCCTCTACTGTGCCTAACAACCCCCCCCCCCCCAGGAGCCACTCTGGGGGCCCTACCCTGGTGACCTTAATTCTTATTTCTTCCCAAAGACCTCAACTTTCCAAACTTTATTCAGATTAAGTTTGCACCGTCTTAATCTCATCACAAGCAAATATCAACACATGAATTTTAGAGATGCACATTCAAATCGTAGCACTGTATAGCATGCAAGCTTTAGCACCTAACTCTCTTGGAGGAAACATGTGCTTCAGGGGACTGGGTGTCTGCAGCTTTCCATTTACT
>NW_006159525.1:2950852-2965994 GCF_000334495.1 Tupaia belangeri chinensis
GTGTGTGTGCAAGCTTGCAGAAGCCACTCCCCTTCCTAAGCCACAGCCTCCCCCTCTGTATCCTGCAGATAATAACATGCCCTTAGCAGAGCATTGAGTGAGTCACCGGGAGCAAAGTGCTTAGCCTGCTGCCCCGCCCACAGTAGTAACTCCTTAACTGTTCATCCAACACCAACCTAACTGAGTCTCTCTTCTACTTGGAACGATAGACTTTAGAATTTGGACAAGTGTTTGTTACCCTGGGGCTTCTGAGGGGCTTGCGGCATCCATTTTGTGTAGGTGTATGTGTGTGTTCCCAACATCTTCCCTTCCTCTTCTGTCAAGGACTTCCTCACCTCTCCTTGGTCATCCCCCTTGTCATTCCCTGTAGGTCTGCTGGGCCACCAATCACAGTGCCCTCCCTCTCCTGACCACAGAGGCTTGGCCAATCATAGGGCACCATGCTCTGACAACAGTAACTGGTCCAAGGCATGGACACATGGCCTAAGTGTGGCCAATCCTGGTTACCTTGTGGGTACCATAGTGTTACCTCTGTGGTGGTGGGAGTATCAATTGCTTAACGATTTATGAGCTCCAGTTCTATTTTCTAATTTATTGTAAAACCCAAAGACCTATTAAAGGCTTTTGGCCAGTAAGAGGAGGAATTCTCTGGTTCTGTAGTTGTGCTCAGACAGAGCCCCTCTGTACGTGGAGACGGTAAGGCAGAGAGAACGATCGGGCAGTGTTGAGAAAGACGATCTTACTGTAAACTCTCTGAACTTCTCGGTAATCTTCCTCGATCCCAGATCCACTGGGTTCCATTGTACCTTAGGCTAAGATAGATAGCGTCTCCAAAAGGAAGCTGCTCCAATCTGCAATATATCTCAGTCCATTATTATGAGCTCTGGGCCAAAGCTTGGTCAAACTCACTATATATATATATATATTTTTTTTTTTTCTGTTTCCTTGGGAACACTAAGAATGCTTGGTGAGCATTTGGGCAATTGTACTCACATCTTCTCTAAATTAGCTTACATCTCCTAGTTTGGAGAGTCAAGTGGATTATTTCAACTGTCAAAAAGCAAACGGATGTGCAGGCCAGTGATGTGGGGTTAAGTTGGCTGGATTCCACATGGACTGTGCATGCACACGCCCAACATCCCCAAACAAGAGATGAAGGAGAAGGGATTTCAGTGTGATCAGCCCCCATGGGGATGCTTCTCCCTCCACACATACCCCCCACCTCATCCCTCCTCTCTCTGGAGAGTGCGTGAACCCTCTAGAAAACAAACGGGTGACTAGTAAATAGATATTGAGAACAGTTTGTCTTGAAGCTGATACAGACTTGTGATGTAAGAGGCAGCCCCTCAAGCGTCACCATCCATGATCAGAAACACCAGCTAGAACCTGCATGGGAGTTAACCGAGGTCTTCAGAGGTAGGAGAACACCTCCTGGGATGAAGAGGTCTCCTTGTGAACATGCCTGATGAGCCACGTCTCATAGTGTGGGAGGGGAACTTGCAGAATTTGAACTTTGCCTGGCTCCAGAGCTTACGAGCCCTTGGCTGCGCCTTGCTAATTTTGATTTCACACTCAGAAGGTCTTCACCCAGCCTCCCGTTTCTGCTCTGCGGCTGCACCCTCCTTACTTTGTTGTGTTCGTGTTTACTGATCTTTAAACGATGCGAGCGCAGTCAGTGCCAAAGTTGGACTTGATGGCAGCCCGGTGCCTGGAGCTGCAGAGGAACTGTCTGGAGGTTCTGCGTGGATGGTGCCTTGCTTGCGGTGGAGCGAGTGGAAGCAGGTGGCGGGGTCTGCCTTTGAGATGTCCTGTATTGGCAGTTGGTTTTTGCTACCACTGGAGCAGGCAGTGCCAACGTCAGGGGTGCTTGTCCATAGGGGCAGAAACGAGTCTGCTACAGTTCCTGGTCTGAGAAGGAACCGGGAACTTCTTCTGGTAGATCTTCTTGCCCTCACCCCATGTTCTGATCTGAACCCCCGAAGGGCACAGCTGTGTTTCAGGTTCTGGGGTCCTGGCATTTCCTCAGCGCACAGCGGGCAGGCACCATTTTCCCTCCTTTCCTGCGTGCAGTCTTGTATGTGAGGGTCCGGGTCCTCTGGGGAGAATTGCCATCACCAGGTCAATGCCAATACACTCGGTCTTGATGACACGCCAGTAACAAGACACGCCAGAGGGAAAGCGGGCGCCATCAGCTGGCACAGAGCTTTGAGGGCAGTGGGCTTGGGGATGGGACTTTAGGGCATATTCGGCTTTCTGCGTAAGAAAGATGGAACAGGGTCACTTGTCTGAGGTCCATTGGATTCTTTAGGAAGGAGTTTCTTTTCTTTTTCTTTCTTTTTTTTTTTTTAATTTGCTGGAGGATACCTGCACTCCCTGGAGAGACATGTAAAGAGAGAAAACAGGAAAACACCTCCCGTGTGGGGGAAGGTCACGCCATAATTGCTTCTCCATCTCTCCCTCCTGTCAGGATTTTGGGCACACATGCCTGGCATGTTGCTCAAACCACCAGGTCTGGTGCTAAAACCATGTCAGCCATGTAGGATCCACTGCCTTAATCTCCAGGCCATGGGCTGGCCCAGAAGGAATTTTTACTCCTATTTTCAGGAGTTTTGTTACCCCAGAATAAGAAAGTAGGTTGCAAGGTAACACTTAAAAACCGGAGTTAAGCTAAGAGGAAAGATTCTGCTTTGATCATAGTAAAACCCTGCAGCTGGATACAGTAAGTGTGTAGCCATGGCATGCTTACAGATGAGACAACTGAGACCCGGAAGAGCTTAACAAGTGTCTGCAGAGCTCATGCAGTCCGGCAGCCCGGGATTTCAGTGCGGATCTTTGCACGTGGCGTCTAAGAGGGTGGATCAGAGAAGTTTGGTGTTAGGGCTGCTCTGTTCTATACTTCAAGGGACAGGGACACAAAAAGGTACCTGACTCAATGCTGTAGGTCTAGCTGGTGACACAAGGAGGCCAAAGAGAAATGAAAATAGTACAACAGCTAAATAGTTACTGAAACCAGGGCATGTCTCAAGGTGGGGACTGGTGACCTAGAGCATGGAATGGGTTTTTGCCTGTGCATTACTCTAAAATTGTTGAGAAAAATGATGTCCCAGTCAGGCTGCCTTCACTAAGTACCATGGGCTGGAAGACTTATGAACAACAGAAATTCATTTCTCTCTCTCTTTTTTGGAGAGGTTTTTGTTATAGGGTGTGTGTGTTCGCCAGAAACAGAGAGAGAGAGAGAGAGAGAGAGAGAGAGAGAGAGAGAGAGGGGGAGAGAGAGAGGAACCACCCCCCCCCGGGCGGGGGATGGCTACGTTGCAATCCCCTCCATTCTCCTCTTGGGATCTTGGGCGCACACACACACACACACGCACCTGGCGTGGGTTTAAGCCCCTGGGTCTGGGACTCAAACCACACTTGACTACATGGGAATCAAGCAACATAGCCATTATGCTAACTGTTGGTCCCCAGAAATTCATTTCTCATGGTTCTGGGAGCTGGAAGTCTGAGATCAGGGTGCCAGGACGGTAGAGCTCTGGCGAGGGCCCTCTCTGGGTTGCAGACTGCTGACTTACTCAGTGTACTCCCGTGGTAGAAAGAGGAATTGAGAGCTCTCTGGGCCCCTTTTACACGATGCACATCCCATTCTTAATCGTCCCACGTCCTGACTAACTTGTTTCCTGCCTCCTACTGCCATCACACTGGGGGACGGGGTTTCAATGTATACATTTTTTGGAAACACAAATATCTAAGTCATAGAGAACGAATGAGTTCCCTTTATATATCGTGAGATTTACCGTCTCCTTTTTTTTTTTGTAAATTTAAATAGTCACAAAGGGGGCCAGCAGGTGGCATAGTGATTAAGGTGCGGGACTCCCACATGGCTGACCTCAGTTCAAGTTCTGGACCTGGTGGCTTGAAATCATGCACATGTGGGCAAGTGCCCAAATCCCCAGGGGAGAATGAAAGAGAAGGGATTGTGGCATGGCTATCCCCTTTGGAGGCAGGGTGATTTCTCACTTTCTCTCTTTCTGTTTCTCACTGTCTCTCTGGCAAGAGCACACACCCTATAGAAAAAAAAATCTCTCTTAAAAAAAAGTTAAAAAAAAGTTGCAAAGAATATTACTTCTGGCATAATATAAATACAGATACTTTAAAATAAAAATGTTGTGCATTTTAATAACTGTATCCCACTTAAAAAATTGTACCAATGGAATCCAAATCCAATATTATTCATTTAAAAATGTATAACAAAACTTTTAAAATTTTACATTATTCTTCTTCTCCTTGAATTTGCAATTTAAAACATTTCCACACAGAAATATTCTAAGGAAATATGTGTTTATGCTTCCAAGATTGTTCTGCAATGATCCTCTGTAAGCGACTTACGTAACACAGCACATCGAAGCCAAAACATGGCTTCCTGGGACTATAAGGCTTTTAGTGCCTAAAAGAAATTCTTCTAGCTTGAATGTGAAATTCAGCTATTATTAACATAACTGAACTACGTAACACAAATCCATTACGAATTATGAGAAATAATTCTTGAGCACAGAAAGTCACATTTTATTAGACAGCACCTGTTAATAAAACGACTAGGGCTTTTTAAACAAGGCTGCTCCAGAGAAGGGCATTACCTATTACTCTAATGATACGGGCCTCGGCATTAATCCTGCTCTTACTATTCCTTCTTCATAGATGCGAATGCTAAGAAACCCTGCCCACGTATGAATAAATCGATGGAAATGAACGTTTGTTCGTTCGTAGCAATGCCACTCAATTATTTAGGATCTTTCTGAGTTACGTGCCAAAAAATCACATGGCGATTTGTCATAAAATTTATTTTAATGATCTATGAGCTGACAACTCAATTTGGTCTTACTGTAATATTATGAAAGCAAAAGATCTGGAAGCTTTTGGAATTGTGGAAGGATTTATTCCCCAGACTTCAGGGTCCTTCATTTTTCTCAGCACTTACTCCAGTGTTCGGGATTTTTCTTTTGTGTTTTTGCCCTTGGATTTGAGCTTTAGGATTTTGGTTTGATGCATTATAATAAAATTTACAGAGAAGTAACCTTTTCCCTCTCCCTGTCTTTCCTCTCTTCCTTCCCTCCTCCTCTGTAGAGGGATGAAGGTGATAATGAAAGGGGACGGAGGAGGGAACACAAGGATGTTTGGAGTTCCCCGGGGCCGCAGGAAGGCCTCAGGTAGTGTTAGAATGAACACATAGGAGATTTGGGAACTTGGGGATGGATCCCTTTAAAACTACCCTCCAACCCCAGAGCCTTCGTGGTGCCCGTACTCTAACGTGAAGATGGCGGTTACAGCCATGTGAGGTCAGAGCTGGGTGGACCATGGTGGGAGCAGGGGACAGGGAACAATGGGCTTTGTGGAGACCCTCGTACAAGGGGTACAGTTTGGACAGGAGAAAGAGGGAGAAAAACATGGGCTTTAGAGTTAGAGCTCACCTCAAATCCTGGCCCCACACAGTGGGTGCAGCATCTTGGAAAGTTCTCTACCTCATCAGCCTCTGTGTCTCATCTGGGAAGTGGGAGGAATGATGGTATCTGCAACCTTCCGCTCCTTGCAAGAGCAGACAAAGACGATGAAAGACAAGGCAGGTTTTAAGGTAGCTTAAACCTTAGCCCCTGGCAAGGGTGGCATGAAGCAATATCCTCCATCCCCAGTAGGGGACTTTGATCCTCTTGGGCTGCACTGGGGCAAGGGATCCATGGAGCTGGGAGGAGGAGGGTCATACCTGCTCACCCTGGCCTCTCTTCAACACTGCCTTCAGGTGGCCGGGCCCTGGGAGGAGGAGTCCCTGTGCTTAGGAGTCCCCAAAACTTCTCCAGGGCTGCATGTATCTCTTCCTTGGTCCACCCCTGCCATGGTACACTACTGGTGGGCGCCCTCACACACCTGAGGCTCTTTGGGTCATGTGTAGGTCAGGAGAGGGAGGAACAGGGGCAAGGTTGGGAGTGTTAATGGGGATAGGAGGCTGGAGCGCCTGGGGCAGAAGCTTCCAGGCCTGTGCAGAAAGAGGTGATAAGATACCTCATTGCCTGCATGCTGGGTGCTCTTCGTGGGTGCCTGGGTGGTGGGAGCAGGTGAGCCTTGGTGGGGGTGAAAGGCCTCCCCTCTCTACAAGAAGCAAAGAAAATGGCGTCTGTGGGTTTGATGAGTGAGTAGGAGAGGCTGAGGGAGCCCAACTAGCCAACCTGGGCAAGTAGGTAGAAGTTCTTTGCAACCCCATTTGTTCATCCCCACCCCTACCCCAGAGCAAATCACAGTCTCGGGAATAAAATACAATTTAGTTTGGAATTGTTCTACCCACGGTTATTTGGAGGAACTGTTGCTTTATACATTATTTTCCCATTTTGTTAAGTGGGTATACTTTTCATGGTAAGAGGATAGAATTTATTTTATTAAACAATGGTACCTTAATTATTAATATTAATTAATTTGTTTATGCAAGAGGGCACACATGTGTGCAAGAACCAGCGAGCACACGCACACCCTCCCACGGGGCCTGGCGTGCTGTAATCCTTCCTTGTCGAAGTCTCCATCCTAGCAGGATCCTGAGCGTGTGTGAACGTGCTGGTGTGTGTTTCACCCTGATGGGCTGCCGGGTGGGCTTTTGTGCGGCGTTTCACTGTTGTGTTACGCTGAGGCACAACAAGGAAGTTTTAAATGTCGATATTTACGTGTGTGGACCTCAGTTTGTACTCTTGCCCCAAGTTCTGCCGGCATTTAGGGTCAGAACTATTTCTAGTGCAATAAATCCTTTCTTAAAAAGACAAACAAGAAAATTAGAAGTGGGCAGGTTATATCAAAAGAGAAATCATTCCTAAACGGAGGTGCCTCCTGTCCCTGGGCTCAGCCAGCCGCCACTGGACCAGAAAGAGCGGACCAGACCGCTCGGTTCTCCGCCTTCGTGCCCATTGCTGTCGCCTGCGTCACCTGGGAGCTTTACAGACCGCTGGTCATAGGGCCCCAGCCCAGAGGTTCTGGTTCTTCAGTCCAGGATAAGGCCACAGCATCCAGATATTTAAAAGCTGCCCACGTGATCACAGTGCACAGTGAGGGCTGAGAACTGGTGGGCTAGAGGGACCCTCGGGCGGCTTCAGGTAGGCCGAGTAGAGGGTTGCCTTCTTCAGGTGAGCTGTGTTACATCTGATGAGAGAAGCTGGACTGACCAGACTCCTGACCACAAGAACTGCCTCTTTAACAGCTGCCTGCTAGTTATGTTGCCAGCTGCTGTATGATCTCTCTGTGCCTCAGTTTACCCCCACCTCTCACCCCAAAGGGGGCTAATAATACTTCCTTCCCTTTTAGAGTTGTCCTGGGGACTGGTAGGAGGATTTGCAAAATGCTCAGAGCAGCTGGCAGCCAGCCGTAGCCGCATTAGCGCCCTGCAAATGGACGCTAATCTGTCCCAGCCGCACTCCACGTGAGCCACTGCTTCGCAGCGGCTGGCACCCAGGCCTTGCTTCGTAGACTCAGACTTCTTTAGCAAACTCCTTTAGCAAAGGTACACGAGGCGGCTTGATCTGTTTCTGGACATTTACCCAAAGAAAACAAATGTGCAGCACATTCTGTCCGTGCCGGCTCGACGCTGATGGATTGAGAGGAGCACGAGCGAGCAGAACAACATGCCATTAGCCAGAAGGGCAGTATCATCGGCCCAGCTAGTTCTGCAGTCTGTGTTGGTGGCAATGATGAGGTTGAAATATCCAGAATAATACAGAGAATGTCTTTGCCAACACGAGGAATGCTTTGCCTCCTGAAGTCGGGCCAGCTTCAGGGGCATTTGAAACTCCTGACAGTAATGCCTTTGAGCCTGCGTTTGTAAGTGAGGTATGCTGGGCAGTGAAGCACGTGTGTGAGCAGGGGAGGCACCTGTATCCCAGGTGTTTGCTGCAGGTCCTTAGGATGCCTCACGAGCACTGGATTCCAGTGGCCCTCCATGCATGGGACTCAGTGATTCTCAGAGTCAAAGGAAGCACCGTGCATGTGCGACTGGGCAAGTGAGGATACTTGGGAGCCTAAATTTTTAATCCAAACTGCTTTGAAGGCAGAAAGAAGACAGTGCTGTTCTAAGAAACACAAAATGACCAAGGGACCCCATCAGCTCCTTCCCCACTTCCCTGTAGCAGCCGATAACTTACACTGAAAATAAAGCCACAGAAGGTCCGGAGAGAGGCCCCAGACGGCCTCCTCTCCTCAGCGCTCTTGTGCACACCGGTTAGCTGCGGGTAGGTAGCAGCACATATATCACGGAGCGGACTAAAAACAGCCGAGTTAATTTTGTGCGTTTCTACTTCTCTGGTGAGAACGAAACACACATGCATATGAGCTACACAATATGAGTGGTGTATTTTGGCAATTTTGCATTTGCACTTAAACTGGTGGTTCTCTTTAAGCATTATTTATTTTTATTTATTGTTATTGTAATTACTTAATTTGCTATAGGGCACATGCGCTCTCCAGAGAGAGCGAGAGCGAGAGTGAGAGAGAGGGGAAAGAGAGAGCGAGTGAGCTGCCAGCTCCAAGACTCAAACCGCAATCAGCCATGTGGGAGTCCAGGGCTAACTCGTATTTCTTAATATAATGATAGGCAGTAAAATCCACACTAATAACTAAACATTCTAGTTTATCTCTACTTAGTACAACATTAAATAGCAAATAAAAACATCAGGACGAATTGAGAGATCCTGAGAAGAAGGATGCGTTCTACTGTCATACCTTGAACAGCATTTTCCCCACTACTTTTTTGTCCTTTTTGCTATAGGGCTTGTGTGCTCGCTGGAGAGACAGAGAGGCAGAAAGCAAGAAATCCCCCCCGCAGGGAGATGGCCACACTGCAATCCCTTCTCCTCTCGAGATTTTGGGCACATATACACATACACCCAGCATGAGTTTTAAGTCTCTGGGTCCAGGGCTGGAACCACAGTTGACGACATGGGAGTCCAACAATGTAACCATTACGCCATCTGCTAGTCCCTCCCCTACTTTTTTTTTTTTTTTTGAGAGATTTTCACTATAGGGCGCATGTGCTCGCCAGACAGACAGAGAGAGACATAGAGACAGAAAGCGAGAAATCACCCCCCAGGGGGGATGGTCACGCCGCAATCCCTTCTCCTCCATTCTCCTCTCAGGATCTTGGGCATGCACGCACACACGCCTGGCGTGAGTTTTAAGCCACCGGGTCCGGGACGCGAACCGCGGTCGACTACGTGGGAGTCCAGCGACATAGCCATTACGCTAACTGCTGGTTCCCCCTCCACTACTTTTTGAACAAAACACCAAACGTTTTGATTTTGCACTAGACTCTGAAAGTGACGGAGATGGCCTTGTGTGGACCACGGTGCTGGGAACATGCACAAGGAGACTTTCTGCGCTGGCCTCACCCCTAAGCTCCTCGTAAGCAGCTATGCAAAAGCGGCTGCTGAGCGAGGGTTCTCTAAGTGCCTGTAGTGAACATCATTTGCTTTTTCAGCATCCATTTCTTTCCTTCTTTCTCTTTCTTTTCTTTTTCTTTTTTTAAGAGAATTTTGCTATAATGTGCATGTGCTGATGGGAGAGAGAGAGAGAAAGACAGAAAGCGAGAAATCACCCCCCACCCCCTGGCGCGGGGATGGCTATGCAGCAATTCCTTCTCCTCCATTCTCTTCCTGGGATCGTGGGCGTGTGTGCGTGCATACACATATACACACACGTGTGTGACATGCACTCAGTTATTGAGTTAAAATACTCTTTGAATTTTTGTAACTTGTACAAGTAAGACAGCAATGGAGATGTAGCAGGATAATTTCTTGAGATTTTAAATGTAGAAATTTTTCTTCTCTTTGTTTACTCCTTTCTATTCCCGTTCAGGGAGAGAGCGACTTGTCTGTTTTCTTTCTTTGGGGAGATATGCAGATTGTCTGGAGGACACTTTCTTTCTTTCTTTCTTTCTTTCTTTCTTTCTTTCTTTCTTTCTTTCTTTCTTTCTTTTTTGCTTTCTTTCTTTTTTTCTTTTTTTTTTTTTTTTTTGAGAGGTTTTTGCTATAGGGTGCGTGCAATCCCCAGAAAGAGACAGAAAGCGAGAGATCACCCCCCAGGCCTGCAAGGCACTTTTAGTTGACTTGCATAGTATTTTAAAAACTGGACAGTTCCCCTCAACCATCTAGACTTCTGAGACCTCCAGGACAGTCAGATTCTCTGATAGCTCTGGTCCTGAAGGCCCCGCGCAGTGGTGCTTGGCTGGTGTGGAGTAGCAGCTCACGTCCTCAGGTGGACCACAGCAGTCTCCAGTTTGAGTCTTACCACTCCTGCTTATCCCCTGCTTATTTTATTCATGCATGACAGTATCCACCCGGCCCCAGAGCTGTTTAATTTCCCAGTTCCCGAAGTCCACAGGAGAAATGGGCTTTGACAAGAGAGGGGAAAGGCTGGAGGAGAAGTATTAAAGGTGGAAGTATTTTCCATGACTTAAGAAATTCCACCCGAAGTCCACAGGAGAAATGGGCTTTGACAAGAGAGGGGGAAGGCAGAAGGAGAAGTATTAAAGGTGGAAGTATTTTCCATGACTTAAGAAATTCCATAGGCTGGGGCAGAAGGAAGAAATCCTTGGGTCTCAGACGACTCTGAGGCCTGCTCCCCGGGAAAACCATAAATAAAGCGGGACATTTCAGAGGACCTGAGAGACGAAGGCCATTGATCACTGCAGAGGGGGTGCATTCTGGGCAGGGAAAGGAAGGGGGGCTGCTTAACCAGAGATTTTTGGCCCCGTCACTGGCTTGGAAGAAGCAGAGTGAGCGCACCTGAAGACAGCGGGCGCCAGCAATGGTCTTCTCAGCTTCACCTGCCACACACAGATGGCCAGGCTCTGCCGGCGGCCTCTCCCCTGGGCTGGCTCGTCCTGGCACGTGTGCTTCAGTGAGCAGGCGATGAGGGTCACAGTGGTGGTTTTAGCCAAAACCAAGAGCAATCAGCAATGAATGCTTCTTCTACCCAGCAGATTGAGGCTTGGGTTCAAAATCAATTCATGGAAAATAAAGAGGTATGCTATATATATACACACTTATATTATTTAATTATTTAATTATATTATTATTATTACATATCTGAGTTTGGGGAGAGAGCTATCCAATGCGGGTTACTTCGTAACCCTTCTGGGACTTGGTGTTTCATAATCCTTCTGGGACTTGGTGTCTTCATCTGCAGCTGGAGTGCCTGGCACCCGCTCAGCATGGGGGGACTCTGAGGGTTGATGACATACCAGAACTGAAAGCAGCGGCCTGAAGTCACCTGATGAGCAGGACTCCTTTCCTCCTGGTCCTGATTCATATTCTCATCCCTATGAAGTCATTATGCCACAGTCACATGGTCTGTATGTCTTCATTCGGTGTGGGTACATCATCCGTGGTGTTTGCCATGACTGTCAAACTCAGTGCTTGCACAGTGCTTTTCTGAACTGACAACACGTGCTAACAGATGGATGGAATTTCTACCGTTAGTCTTGAGCAACGCGCTGGGTACTTTAAAGATGTTACTTCATTTACTCTTAAAACTGCTAATTTTCTTTGTGTTAATTTTCGGAGTTCCTGTTATCATATGGGGGAACCGAACCGAATCACCTGGTTCTTTGGGTCTAGAACTCTAAGATCAGGACAGGCATGCAGGTGGGTAGTTGCCTAAGGACAACCGGAGTTGGTGGTGGGGTTAGGTGTTACTTTTATCTTGGGGTCTTGCCCTGCATCTTTAGTAAGCGAGGTCTGTCATTGTAGCTGGTTTATTTGAATTTGCAGCTTTCATCTGTGCTTGTGTATTTTCCCTTCAGGTAAGGGAAATGTTATTCAATTATGCATGCCCAGTGTGGACTTTGAAAGTATGAGCATCCCCAGAGAGATGATTTTTCCTGTTAGTTCCTTGTCTCAGTGGCAATTAGGAGGTTGGCTGAGCATCTTGGTGGGAAAACCTGGCCTCTCTTGGCACCTGGGTGCTAGCTGGGGTCCCTGGTAGTGGTGACTGATGTGTCGATGTCCCCTCTGTTGGCTGTTGGAACTCCCTGCTCGTGGTGTCTGCCTTTTTTAAAACTTTTTTTAGAGGTTTTTGCTATAGGGTGGGAGCGCTCACCAGACACAGAGAGACAGACAGAGAGATAGAAAGCGAGAAATCACCCCCCAGGTGGGATGGCCACGCCGCAATCCCTTCTCTTCCATTCTCCTCTCGGGATCTTGGGCACGCACGCACACACGCCCGGCGTGAGTTTAAGCCACCGGGTCCGGGACGCAAACCGCAGTCGACTACGTGGGAGTCCAGCGACACAGCCATTACACCAACTGCTGGTCCCCGTGGTGTCTGCCTTTAACAGTATTTCCTTTTTGGCACGGCAGGGAGCTTTTTCTGCTGACACTGAGTAAGCGCTTCTCCATCTTCTGGCCCATCTTCCTTTGGTGAGCCACGGCCTCTAGTGAGAATTTAAGCAAACTCGTTTTTATTGTATTTACTTGTAGGCTGAGTGTCCTCCCATGATGGGTGTGAGTGGGCCTTTCTCCACGCCTGGTTCCTGGTTCTGCACTGATCTGGTCCTCTGCTGGACACCCAGGAGGACTGCAGAATGGTGTCCTCTTGAAGTTGGCATGGTCATGTGACTTGCTGTGGCCAGGGAAGTAAGTTGTGGTTGTCACTCAGAGGTGGAGACATTAAGTGACAGGTGCCCAGCTCTCCAGGTAATGATCCCAGCATCCTATGCCGGCACAGAGAGCAGTAGGCCTTCGGGACTGTGGAAGATTTCGGGTTATCGTGAAATGAACTTCTTTTTTTTTGCATTAGATTTTAATCTTTAATATCTAACATTTTTCCTTTAGGAAACTTTTCCCCAGAAACAAGAATAGAATGCTAATTACATAAAAATATACACATACCAAAAATAGTTCTCCATCTCCCCAGGGAAAAACAATCCAAGTGTAACTTCTAGAACAGTTAAGTTTTTTGGTTTAATTATAATTAAAGTCATGGTCATCTCATTTATTAGCTCTGTAACTTACATATTTAAATTAAAGAATGTTGGGACCAGCAGTTGGCGTAATGGCTATGTCGCTGGACTCCCACGTAGTCGACCATGGTTCGAGTCCCAGACCTGGTGGCTTAAACTCACGCCGGGCGTGTGTGCGTGCATGCCCAAGGTCCCGAGAGGAGAATGAAGGAAAAGGGATTGCGGCGTGACCATCCCCCCTGGGGGCTGATTTCTTGCTTTCTGTCTCTCGGTCTCTGTCTGGCGAGCGCACGTGTCCTATAGCAAAAACCTCTCCAAAAAAAGAAAAAAAAATTAAAGAATGTTATTAGACAACCATCACAATTTACAAATGCAGGGTACCATTACTGAGTAAATAGATTCCTCTCGAGTGGATGTGTCCCTTCTCCCACCAACTAAAGCAGCAGCCATGAAGTTAGTTTATTAGTACATGATATACCGCCTAAAATGCTAATTCTCTTCTCCACCTTTGTGTTTATCTTGTGTATATGTGTGAGTTTGGTTAGAAGACACCAACAATCCCTTTAACCATCAACAGCAAGATGAGCTAGGCTTGGGCTTTCGATGAAGACTGACCACGTCTGAATCAAGTACACTGCCCTCGGTAGCAAGGACTCTTCGAACCACTTGCTGAAAGGCTGCTGCCACATTCGTGGCGTCTTTTGCACTTGTTTCAAAGTCAGGGTAGTCGCCGCTGTCTCTGCACCAGGCTTCGGCTTCTTCTGTAGACACCTGCCTTCGCTTATGTCAATCTTATGTCCCCCAAATCACAACAGGGAAGTTTTCGGGCTCCTTCACATCTGCATAATATCTGAATTCTTTCTTCCAGTTACTCAAGTTCTGGAAGCTTTGCGACTCATCGACGCTAAAAGTAAGCAGGCAACAGTCAGAACCTCTGAAAAACGGTGTCCTGGGGCTGCGGAGTCGCTCTTGACCGGCTGTGTCCCAAATCTGCATGGCGACAAGATGTCCACCCACCTCTAAATCTGTATTTAAAAATCCCACACCTATTGTATGGAAGAACCGGGTATCAAACTTATTAGTTACGTATCTCCAAGGAGAATTGCTTTAAAAAGTGAGGATTTCCCGGCCGTTATTCATCTCAAGAGCTTGGATGTCAGAACCCTTACTTGGTCAGTTCGAGTATTGTTATCCCCGAGGGTTGTTGAGAAGATTCACTCAGTCGATGGGGGAAAAGAATTTCATCACGGAGCCAGACTCATTACTGTAGTCAAGAAGCCGTGAGGGCTGCACAGAGGACGTCCTGGGAGGTCCGGGCCAGCCTGTCCCGGTGCAACGAAGATGAAGAAGGAACAGGGACCAGCGGACAGGAGGCAGCAGCAGTGGCGCTGCCCGGCTTTAACTCCAGCTGCTCCGGTCCAGCGTGGAGGGAACAACATGGCGGCGGGCCGGGGCCATGACGTGAACTTCTGATGTAATGCCACCGAGAACTTGTTTCTTGCAAAGGTACCCACTTATATATATATTTTGAATTGTCACAGGGTGCATGTGCTCACCAGAGAGAGATGGAGAAATGGAGAGAAGTAAAGGGAGGGAGAAGGCACCCCCAGCCCCCCAGTGGAGTGTGGTCATGCCGCAATTCCTTCTCCTGCATTTCTTCATCCTGTGGGGGCTTTATGCACCCACATGTGCCAGGGGTATCTTTCAAGCTTTGCAGGACTGATCTTGAACCTCGGTCAATGATGTGGATTCATGCCATTAACTGCTAGGCTACGGAGCCAGCCTTAACAATTTAGAAGAGATTTTAGGACGGGTTGTATACTAATGTATCCAGAGTATGTATCATAAGGGTATTCCAAAAAATGACTGACATTTGGGAAGGGGGCAGGTTTAATATCTAATAGTCGAAAGTTATCAAATGTCCATTCAAGTCTTGGTTTCATGATAGAAACGGATTGTCTTCAGCTTGTTTTCGTATTGGGTCGTAGGAAATGTCGTGCACAGTTTTGCATAGAAAACCTGCAGCATGACTTTCCAGATGATTCCGTATATTCTGGTGAAGCTGGATGTAGGTTTCTGGTTGACAATGGGAATAAGTAATGGCAGGGAAAAGTGGGACTGACTGTTGTTGAAGGTCTGCGGGAAGAAGAGAGGCTGCGGGTG
>NW_006159525.1:2969595-3004707 GCF_000334495.1 Tupaia belangeri chinensis
GGCTGCGGGTGAAGTTCTCGTATAATGAGATCTTATTGAAAATGCTGAGAAGGGTTAGATGGATGGGCGTAGGTACAAATATGACTCCTGGCCAACGCTCCAGGCTCTCACCCACTGGGCTTTCCTATTACCCCACAAAATCGTGCTTTATGTCATTTCATGCAGACGCGTGAAAGCAAGGGGAAACCATTCTTCAAGATAGCAGGCCCCTCACGGGGCAGAACGTGGGAAGAGTTTTATATGCCTGGTTGCTGGAATCAAACATAGTCTCTATGTGATCAGAAAATGAGGATTTATGCAAAGATTTCGGGAAACCTTTGCGGGAAAATATTGAATGCAATAACCTGTTTGTGTTTTGTGTCCACCCTTCTCTCCCCACCGCTGTTTGGGTGAATCACAACCACTTGAGATTTAGCGAAGTTGCCTCAGGGAATTTCTACATAACATTTATAAGACCTTCCCATAACTGTGACTCACGATCATGCTTCTACTCAGAATTTTGTTAAAGCTGAGCATTTCATGGAGAAAAACACCTCGGTGATGTGAAAGTCTTTCAGAGAACTCGGCAGGGAAGGCAGAAGGGTCACGGCCGTGCTGTGAATGCTGGAGCCCCAGGGAGAGGTGCTAAATCCCTCCCTCTTCTCGTTTCCCTGTATTTTTTTAGAATAAAAAAGAATAACGATTACACATTTGTCAAAACACTCACATATTAAACATAAACCAAAAAGTACAAATTTGCTTACCTCCTTCCATTGTTCCCAACCTGGAGGCGTAACCACTGTGTACTCTTAGATTCGAATCAAAGCGCTGGAACTCTTCAAACTCAATATAGGAACAGAAGCTACAGAATGGTCACCTTTCTTTTTTTCTTTTTAAAATGTTTTTCCATAAAGCATGTGCGCTGGGTGGAGAGAGACAGTGCTTGGGAAAGTGAGGGGAAAAGTGAGAAATCACCCCCCTCAGGGGGATAGCCATGCCACAATCCCTTCTCCTCCATTCTCCTCTCAGGATTTTGGACACACATGCACATGTGCCCAGCGTGTGTTAAACTGCCAGGTCCAGGACTCAAACCACAGTCAACTAGGTGGGAGTCCAGTAACGTAACCATTATACCATCTGCTGGTCCTTTAATGTGTACTTTTACATTTATTTATTATTGGGGCTAGCAGGTGGCATGGTGGTTAAGGCTCTGGCTTCCGAATTGTTGACCACATTTCAAATCTCTAACCCAGTGGCTTGAAAATTACTCTGGGCATATGTGCACGCATCTTCCAACTCCTGAGAGAATGGAGGAGAAGGGGTTGTGGTGCGGTCATCCCCCCTGGGGGCACCTTCTCACTTTCCCCCTCTCTCTCTCTTTCTCTTTCTCTCTGGTGAGTGCATGGATCCTATGGCAAAATTTGTTTTTAAATTTACTTATTATTATGTTTTTTCCTAAACAGAAACACTTTATAAAACACATTTCCAACTTTTTTTCCCTATGTATGTGTATTTCAAAATAAGTAACATGATGAAATGACCCTATGGACAGTAATACACGACTCTCATTTACACATAAGGATGTGGGCTTAGAGACATCGAGTAACTTGCCCAAGAGCACACAGACTATGAGTAACCTGAATGGGATTTGAACCCAGGTTTGTCTGATGCAAAGCCAGTGTTCTTGGTAGCTATGCCACATTGTTCCCCTTTACATGCCAGCAGATAGAGACTTCCACCCCCCTCATTTCTAATGGCTCCAGAGAATTGTCTGGTATAAATGTGTTATTTAAGAATATCACATATTGATGGAACCAGCCGATGGTGTAATGGTCACGTTGCTGGACTCTCACGTAGTTGACCCTGGTTCGAGTCCCAGACACGCTGTGTTAAAACTCACACTGGGACGTGTGTGTGTGTGTGTGTGTGTGTGTGTGTGCCCAAAATCCCTAGAGGAGAATGGAGGAGAAGGGATTGTAGTGTGGCCACCCCTTCGAGAAGGCGATTTCTCTCTTTCTGTCTTTCTGTCTCCCCAGCGAGCGCACACACCCTATAGCAACGATTTCCATCTCAAAAACAAAACAAAATGAAAAACTTACTTGATAGCTTTTCAGATAGACTGAGAAGCGGTTTGGTAGCTTCCGTTTCTACGTTGTGCTTGATGAGTGCTGATGCTTTGATACTAAGCGTTCTTCATAACTCAAGGTCGGGGCCATGTCAGCGGGGGCTCAGAGCGGGCCTCTGTTACCCTGCTCGGTCTGTACCAGCTCTCCTCTGGGAAGGCAGTGAAGACACTCACTGTGCTGTCTGTACTGGGGAATGTGGTTCCTGAGCAGCTGGTGCTGACATGTGGTTTGGCCCCCACTGCGCTCCTCCCTCCTTCCTCCTCTCTCCCTGCATCTCCTGGCTGTGGAGGAAGCTGTTTTACTCACATTTACGACACTGGCTGCTGCATTTAACATGGGAGGGCCTGGTGGTCTGATCTCATCACCCTCCACTTTGCTTCACCCTACAGTATCATAGTTAATTTTATGTGTCAAGTTGGCTGGGATGTGATACCCAGATATTTGGCCAAACATTATTCTAGATGTTCCAGGGAAAGTGTTTTTGGATGCGATTAACGTTTAAATCAGGAGGCTTTTGGTAAAGCAGATTCTATTCCGTATGGGGTGGACCTCATCCAAACAGTTGAAAGCCTTCATGGAAAAAGACTGACTTCTTCAGAAGAGGGAAGGCTGACTCCGAACTCCCCTGGGACTTAGATGGCAGCTCTTCCCTGGGGCTCTGGCCTGTTGGTCTGCTCTGCAGGTTTTGGATTTGGCAAGCCTCCGCGATCTTGTGAGTCAATATTGTAAGATAAATCTTGGGCCGACACTGTAGCCAGATACCACATGGGCGACTGTGGTCTGAATCCTGGCCCTGGTGGCTTGAAAAACACTCGGCGTGTGTGTGTGCATGCCTCACATCCTAGTGGAGTGGAGCAATAGAGGAAAAGGGATTGCAGTGCGACTGTGCCCCACTGGGGGCGCTGTCACTCTCTCTATCTCTGGCAAGGGTATATCCCCTCTGATGATGAAAAGTAAAACTCACTCTCTCTTTCTCTCTGTCTCTCTCTACGTATAGCCTGTTGGTTCTGTTTCTTTGGAGAACCGTCACGAATCCATGTAGTAGCTTTATTTTTTCCCACTTCGGGAGTCTTTTATTTTAATCATCAATGTAATACTTTAATTTCAGTCTAATATAGTCCCTATTGGAATTTTGTCAACTGACTCAATAAAGTCCGGTAGCATTTTCCCCTCCCTTGTGGGCTCCAGTCCGGGATCCTGCAGTGCATGTGGTTTTCATGCCTCGCTAGCCTCTTTGAGTCTGGCACATTGCCACGGCCTTTCTTCGCCTTAAGACACTGAGGTTTTGAGGGGCCAGCAGGTGGTGTGGTGGTTAAGGGCGCAGGACTCCCACATGGCCAACTGCGGTTTGAGTCCTGGAGGCTTTTTTCTCACTTTCTCTCTCTCTCATCAAATTTAAATAAGCAAGTAAATAAAGTAAAATAAAATAATTCTTTTTTTTTTTTCCGCTATAGGGTGTGTGCGCTTGCCAGACAGACAGAGAGAGACCTAGAGACAGAAAGCGAGAAATCACCCCCCAGGGGGGATGGCCACGCTGCAATCCCTTCTCCTCCATTCTCCTCTTGGGATCTTGGGCACGCACGCCCGGCGTGAGTTTTAAGCCACCGGGTCCGGGACGTGAACCGCGGTCGACTACGTGGGAGTCCAGCAACATAGCCATTATGCTAACTGCTGGTTCCCTGTTTCTCTTTCTTATTCTTTAAAGGCTAACTGGTGCGTGTAGATTCTATAACTAGTATAATGTGTAACTTTTCTAACAAAGTCATAAATAAGCCTCTTTGCTTGAAAGAGGAAAGTTAATTGCTAGCTTTGGACAGTGGCCACAAGACCACAAGGGGCCAGAGTTAAAGGTGTGAAGTTTTAAGAGATGGGAATGTTTACCCCAGGGCTATTGAGAAGATTGTAATAATGTTATAATTTAACATGTTACAGTCAGATGTTCAGATTTTTTTGTTACAGTGTAGTTTAAAAAATACATTGTAGCTTCCTTTTATCTATCTAGGTTGCAAGGGCATTCCTTACCATAAGAACAACAACAGGATCTTCAATGTCACATGGAAGGAAAAAGGGGCACAGGACAATTTCGGGAAAGACTTGAGGGGAGGAGTAATTCTGAACTAGCCAGCTTATGTTATAGATGAAGCAGAGAAGCGAGAAGCCTCATGGTGTAGAATGTGCTGGAAGTTTCTGTGCTGGGAGCGGCTTGTGGGCTTGTGCACCAACAGGGCTTCATGAACTCCGTTTCTTCTTGGCTTCATTTCTCAGTTATTCACAGAATCTTAACTGGCAGCAGAATGACTGGGGTGACGGGTATACCTATCAAACTGACTTGTTGATTATATATTATATTCATGTACTGAAGCACCGCGCCTCCACAAAATAGTGCACAACTGTCACATGTTAATAATAGTAATAAAAAAAAACCTTTAGTACCTTCCCATTGCAGTTAGAACGCCACCTGTGTCCCAAGGCCCCTCTGTGTACACGGCACTGCGTGACCCTCCCTTGCCTTCTTAAACGTCACCTCTCGCCACAAGTCCTGGGTCCCCTGTACTCCTGTGACTGGCAGTTAGCTAGAAATGAGCGGGGAGCTCTAAGAAAATAGAAAACTTGGGACCAGCAGTTGGTGTAATGGCTATGTCGCTGGACTCCATGTAATCGACCACGGTTCCAGTCCCGGATCCAGTGCCTTAAGCTCACACCAGGCGCATGTGCATATGTGCCCAAGATCCCAAGAGGAGAATGGAGGAGAAGGGATTGCGGCATGGCCATCCCTCCTGGGGGGTGATTTCTTGTTTTCTGTCTCTCTTTCTCTGTCTTTCTGGCGAGTGCACGTGCCCTATAGCAAAAACCTCTAAAAAAAACCCAAATAAATAAAAGAAGGACATCAGTCCCACATCAGTCCCAACTTACCAGGAGTGACAACCAGACCTGCTGCAGAGCCTCCATCCTCCCACCCAGCTCCTGGCCATGGGAAGGCAAGGCAGACCCCATTTTCCTTCTTTTGTACCTGAGAAAGACACATAGGGATGGTTGTAAATTTCCCTCTTAGTGCTCCTCATAAACACTTAGGGACCCAGTGAGGTGACTTGGTCAATATCCTGATTCCCACTGGGGCAGTAAATCAACTGGGCAGTTCATCCAAATAAGGAAGCTCCCACCTTCCTTACCTGTGAGAGAGATGCACAAACGCAGGAGAAGCCTGTAAGTTCACACAGAGAAGCCACATACTATGACAGGTAATATCCCCTGCTCATATTCACGACCAACTCTTAATATAAATGGAACACCTGACCCATGGCCAGCGCAGCTGTTCTTCTCTGGCAGCTGCCCACCTGGATGCCTTTTAGGCATGGGGATGTATTTCTTTTCTATTAAAAATCTTTACTTTTCTATTAAAACTTCCCTTTTCCTGCTTTACAAGTGTTTTGGTTTTTCATTTTGCATCTCAGAACAGGTCTCTAGTCTTAGAAACCTGGACCTAAAAATCCACCACAGCTCCACTCTCTTACCCTATAACATGTGTAGCATCCTATAACATAGCTAAAGAAATGCAAAAACTAAACAAAAAGCCTAAACAAACAAAAAATCATTAAACAGTCAAAGAGCTAAGAGTTGAATGTGATAAATGCTGGAATCATTCAGAGGAGGGATTGTTTGCTGGGGTCTGCTGCAGTCAGAAAAAGGGGACTTGCCCCTGAAAAGCCAGTTTCCACGGCAGAGAAGGGAGTTGACCTCCATGCCTTTACACCTTGCAGTCTCTCAGTCTCTGCCACTTAGTGCAGACATTCAGTATATTGAGTGGGGACATACAATGCCTGTCTTTCATAGTCTGGCTTGCTTTGCTTAGCATTAAATCTTCCATCTTCATCCACTCTATCAGATGTCAGGGTCTTATTTTTTATGGTTGAGTAGTGTGGGAAGAGGGTGGGAAATGGGGGAAGGTGAGAGGGAGGGAATCAAGGAGGAAAAAAGCAAAATATTTAAGGCACACAAAAGTGGCAAATTATCTGCTGATTATGTCTGTGGTAATAACTTTGGACCAATACGTGGTGTATTCATGCTGGGAAAACTCAGTTTGTATGTTGTAATGATATACAGTGATTAAATATAAACTACTACTACTACTAAATAATAAAGAGAGCGAGAAGGGAGCTAGCTGAAGTCCAAAATAGACTCAAAGATCTCAGGGAAACTTCAGTTCGGGGAAACTCAGGCTGTTTGAAAATGGAGTTTGGTTTCCAAGGCAGATTTGAATTTTCACAAGCTCTCTTGAGAGGAAGTCAGTGTGTTAAGCAGTGTAATTTTTACTGTCCACTAAAGCTCAAATGCCAATAATTAGAAATAGGAACACATTCTAAAATATGGCCATTTTATGCACTACTGAGCCACCCTTCCTTTTTATAGTACATAAAAGCATTTGTCCATTTCACTTCAGGTGTTAGGGCACACCCAGGGGCTACTGAGTGAGTCATTAACTTGTTTCTTACAGGGTCTGCAGCCAAGGATTTGGTACCTAGTAAGTCTTTGTCAGTGCTTATAAAAGAAAGCGTGTTAATGGCTGTTCCGATACATCGGCAGAGTGGAGACGTTTATGCCTTAAAGCTATGGAGGTATTTCCAACTGCGCCCAGAGCGCTCAGCTGCAGGGTTTACACCGCGTCCACAGCATGGACAAACCACGGCCCTAGGGAGCGGACAGTTCCAGATGCAAACTTTGACCCTGCTTTACCACGTGGCCCTGGGAAACCTACCCGAGCTCCCAGGGCCTCGGTTTTCTCACCTCCTGCAGGACGGAGAAAACCTGTCGTGCAGAATGGTGGGGTTCCGGTGAGCTGCACATTTAAAGCTTCCACTTCAGTGCCCGTAGACTTCTTTCTCTCTTTTGCCTCTGCAGGTTGTGGGCTTTGGCTGCATCGCCGTTTTGTGTAAGTTTTTGGTGACCGTCCAGAGTGCGCCGCCCAGCGTCTGTTCCTGTGCTCCCCAGCCCTTGAAGGAGACGGCAGTTGTGCATTTTCTCCTGCTGCAGGGCAGATCAGCTGCTCCGAGATTTACTTGCGGCCACGGTTCCTTTCTTTATCCCACAGTTTTTATGCTGCCTGCTCCAGGCACTGCTGGGGGCGGGTATCAACTGGCCCTCTTCTGTGTAACATCCACACCCGTCTCCACTCCTCGGACCTGCCCACTGCCCCGGAGGACTGACCACACCAAGGCTCCCTGGCCCTCTGGCTTCACGGGGGACGAGAGCATGGTGAGAGGTCTGGGTCACGAAGCCCTCTGGCCGCTTCCCCGTCTTGCTGGAGGTTACAACTCTTTTCAAACCAGCCTCCGCTGAGCTCTCCTCCAGAAGCTGACGAGTTGTTCTTCGTGGTCTCTTTAGGTTTAGTTCCTTGAGAAACTGCAGTTCCCCTGTGGTTCTTGCACCTGCACTTTGTACATAATGCTTTGTGAGTAAGTCCTGCTGGAATTATCTTAAAAAAAAAGAAAAAAAAAGTTTGGTCAAAGCTGGAATATAGATAATTAGGGGAATCTGTCAGGAATACAGAAAGTTCATGAAATTTAAAATTATGACCTAAAGAAAAGCTTATTTCTTCAGAGAGAGACAGACGGCATCCCCGCCAGGGTCTTTGTCCTGAAGACCACCCTTAGCCTTGGCCAGCCAAGGTCACGCACACGTGGATACCCAGTGTGTTTGGGGAAGTCTCCAGAGGCCAGACCGGAGACTTGCCATGGGGGTCAGCCTTGCAGTGCCACATTTCCTGCCACGCCACCATCTGGGCCCCTATTTGAATGATCTTAATTTGAAAGAGCCCTGTATTTGCTGCAGGGATCCTGACTCAGGCGCACATAACAGATTCCCTCTGAAGCCCTCATCTACGGCGAGGTGGGCATTGCTGAAGCAGGACGCCCACAGCTGAACCATCCACAGGGCTTAGTTTCTATATGACATCCATAGTGGTGTTCAGTGCGGGATGGATCCCAGCTGAAGGCCTCTCCACGTCGGTAACACTCATAAAGACTTTCTCCAGGATAAATTCCCTCATGCACAAGGAGGCACCTTGATTTGGAAAAGGCATTCCCACCATTATCGCATTCTCGCCGCGTCTCTCTTGTGCGAGTCCTCTGGGCCCTAACGAGATGTGGCTTCTGACTGCAGGCCTTCCCCCTCGGCTCCCTTGGTCGGTTTCTCACTCTGCTAGTTCCCTTTCTCAAGCGACAGATGCACTATCGCTGATTTTTTTCTTCTCAGATCCATTTCTTTCACGATGGTTGTCTCTGCGACACATTCCACAGCGTTTGCTGAGGCCTGGCTCTCGGTGGAAGGCTTTCACACAGCTCAGTTCCCGGAGTGTCGGGAGAGCAGTAGCAGCGATTTTCACGCCGACCCGGTCTGCTGGCTCCATCCTTCACTTTCCGTCATGATTAGCCTCGTCTAAATTAGGGTTCAGATTTGTTCTGTGTGAATCATATTGCGGGGTTTTGGTTCTTGGAGAAATAAGTCTGGGGATTAAACCAAAATGTTTTCCAACGGGGTCGTGTTTGGCACGGGTCACGTGACTCTGGGCTTGTAACTGGTGGCCGTGTGAAAACCTCTTACTGCCCCTCGGTCAGGCTGTCAGCTTTCCGTGTTTTACCCGCGACAGTAGAATATTGTAAACTTTTTGTGTGTGTGACTCTCTGTACTTACGCAAGGCACAAGTGTATCTTCAGAAGTGCTTTGCGGTGGAGTCGCCTCTTTAGTTTCAGCCCACTCTCGAATTGCAGTAATCTCAGATGCACATTGAAAAGGAACATACTGAGCTGTGCCTCCTCGAAACTTCTCCTTTCCATCCCTGGTTTTTCCCCCCTTATTCCAACTTAAAATTTGCACCTGACTTGCTGCTGCCATGACCCCGTGGAGGCTCAGCCCCGCAGGCCACCATCATCATGTCTTTGTAGGGGACTGTGAGCTGTCCCCACCCCCCGAGGAATGCATAGTCACATTTGTGCGCCTGCTTTTGCCTTCTCTGCCCTCCCAAAGTCTTCTCGGGAAAGAGCAGAATCCAGTGAAAGCGGAGCTGGCTTAGCCCACGTTTTGGTGACTTGTCCCTTACGCTCCTGAGAGAGGGTGACAGCGTGAAAGTCTTCCTCTCTCTGGGCACAACAGCTAAGGGCAGAGTCAGGGCTTGAGGTTCCATTGTGGAGCTCTAGACTCTACCCTGGGGTCGTCCTGTGGTCACAGGGTTGGGGTTTGAGAGGTCTCTTCTCCAGGGAGGATCCTGCTTTTGACCTTGTAAGAGTTGTCGTTTTTCGGCTGAGCTAGGACCACCACTGGAGCTGGTTATGGGCTGGGAGCGTGTGGAGCTGCGTTGTGTAAAATCCCCCGTTCTTTAGGTCTGGATCTCTAAGATAGAGACCTGTCCCGAGATACAAAATGAAAAACCACGAACACTTGTAAAGTAAGGAAAGGGAAGTTTTCATAGGAAAGTGAGGACTTTTAATGGAAAAGAAATACATCTCCAGGCCTGAAGGGCACAGGTGGGCAGCTGCCAGGGAAGGACAGCTGTGCTGGGCGTGGGATCAGGTGTTCCATTTACCCCGAGCTGATAATGAACATTTCTCGGGGAGCCTGTCAGTGTCTGGCTTCTTGAACTCGTGGGCTTTTTCCTGTGCCTGCGCATTTTTCTCCAGGTGAGGAACTCAGTGTGGACTTAGAAGGTGGGAGCTTCCTTGTTTGGATCAACTGCCCAATTCGTTCATTGCTGTAGAGGGAAGCAGGATGTTGACCAAAACATCTTCGTGGGTCCTTCTGTATTTATGAAGAATGATAAGAGGGAAATTAACAACGGCCCCTGCGTGCCTTCCTCAAGTACCGAAGGGGAAACATGAGATCTGCCTGGCCTTCGTGGGAGGAGGGAATCTCAGTGGAGGGGCTGGGAGGACCGGGTAAGCTGTGATTGATGTTGCCGACATCCCTCTGCCACTTCCTTAGGCTCCCACTCATTTCTAGCTAAATGCGGATCACAAACTCAGCGGAGGAATTTCTTCCTGAAACCCAGACTACAGCCGGCCCTGTGCACCTGGGCGAGGTCAGACGAATGTGGCCCTTGGGGCTATTTTCTGGCTTCCGACTTCCTGCAGGTGCCCATGTAAACTTTCTGCCCCCACAAATCACGGCTTGCATTTCCCTCAGCTCCCAGTAATGATTTTGTCACCGTTCTCCCGGACTATTTACTGCTTCCTGGAAGCCTTTCAGGCTTCCACTAGCCAGCAGGTCCCCAAGCCAACGCCACAGTTTAGGTCTCGTTTTGGAAGCACTCCACATCTCGGTATTCATTTCGGTCATGTTAGCAACGGCTGCGGAACAAACTACCCTCATTACAAACGGGTGAGAACGGCACTTTGACCTGGTGGGCTGGGCTCAGTGGGATGCCTTCTTCTGGCTTCACGTGCAGTTGCAGTCAGATGGAAGCTGGGACTGGAGTCAGGTGGGGCAGGTGTTGCCTGGATCTTTCTCCATCTAGTCTTTCTCCAGAGGGCAGGTGGATTTCTTCTTTTTGTTTCCGGCAGGGGGGGGGAGGGGTTTGCTATAGGGTGCGTGCGCTTGCCAGACAGACAGACAGAAAGACAGAGAGTGAGAAATCACCCCCCAGGGGGGATGGCCACGCCGCAATCCCTTCTCCTCTCGGGATCTTGGGCACGCATGCACACGTGCCCGGTGTGAGTTTAAGCCACCGGGTCTGGGAACTGAACCGCGGTCGACCACATGGGAGACCAGTGACACAGCCATTACGCCATCTGCTGGTCCTAGCAGGTGGACTTCTTAATGGCACCTGGGGTCTGGAGAACACAAAGTGGAAGCTGCAAGGCCTTCGTCAGTCTTAGGGCCAGAGTTGGTGCAGCACACCTTCCTCCACCTTCTCTAGGTTCTCTGAGTCACAGGAGCAGCCCAGAATCCTGGGGGAGGGCACTGTTCACACACCGGCACCAGGAACTGTGGCATGCTGAAGCCGCCTTGGGGGCCTAGCTCCTGCGCTCCTAGCAGAGTCACGATGAATGGTCATCCTGCCACCCTTCTCCCTTCAGCTCCAGGGCCTCACAGAAATAATCACTGTCATGAGTCTCTACTCAGAAAGCTGTAGACCAGAGATGGGCAACTAGGAAGTGTATGTAAGTGTTTTATATGTATGTGTGTATATGTGTGTGTGTGTGTGTGTATACATTGTTATTTTTTCATCCCAGCAGTGTTGGTGTAAGGATGGGGCCTCTGTGGTCCCTGAGCACCTTGGAATTCAGCTTAAAAGCCAAAGATGAAGTCCAGCCACTTGGTTTTATGGATAGGGAAGCTCAGACCTCATGAAGGTCAGCCGTCTGCCGAAGGTCCTTACCTCCAGCCCTGGAGTAGGATGGTCTCCTGACTCCTGGTCTCTTGTCTCCTTTCATTTCTACTTTTCTCAGCTCAGCCAGGTTTGTTTGTGGATAGACCCCAGGAGAGGAATTCTTGCCTGTAAGAAATGCAGACTTAAGGACTTTCAGAATGAAGCACAAGCAAGGGCATTTGCAAATGAAGCTCAGGGTCCCGAGAAGAGACGCTCCCTACTAGGCTGTAAGAGGCTCTGGGAGTGGCGCTAACTCCTCGGGGCCAGTAACATCTGGGCAGGCCTCTTCAGGCACTTGGTACAGGGAGGAGCTGCAGGCTGCAGAGAAGGGACAGTGTCTTGGCTGTGGCGTCTCTGCTTTTAAAGGGCTTGTCTGGCGGGGTCTGTCCTGTCTAGTGTGGTTTGCCCTCCCCACCCCAATGTGTCCAGGACATGGGAGAGGGAGCGCCAGGGCCTCAGAGCAGCTTTTCAAATGATCAAAACACCGAAGGCGGGACTTTGCTGGCTTCAATGGCTAATGGCTCCTGTGACAGGTTCCCTGGGGTGGGGACAGTCTGACCTTTTGTTTTGGAAAATGTATAATTATTGAATTTTTTCCCCCCAGACAGCGGCCATCAGTTCTTATGCTATTTAGTTAAATTAATTATTCTTTTTTGGTGTTCTGAACATCGAATCATTATCTAGTCATAGAAATGCAAAGCCAGACAGACTTTGGTAATTTTCTTTTCAAAAGTTTAGAGTTATCCATTAAAGGGGTGTGTCCATCTTAACAAAATCACTTTGGGATATTAAGTCAACATTTTAGACTTCAAGTTCAGCTCTGTTCTGTTCTAAATGCATACTAGTTTTTCCTTTTTACATGGTTCAAACTTTCTTCATTTCTGTTTTTGGAGAAGAAGGGAGTTTATTTCTATAACCAGTTACAGGAGACAGTTGGCAAGTACTGTCAAATTGACTTGAAAAGCTCAACATGTTCTTGGTATTTATTTTGTTCATTTTTTCTGGAGACGTTGTTGCTATAGGGTGCGTGTGCTCGCCAGAAAGACAGAGAGAGACAGAGAGACAGAAAGTGAGAAATCACCCCTAGGGGGGATGGCCACGCCGCAATCCCTTCTCCTCCATTCTCCTCTCAGGATCTTGGGCACGCACGCACATGTGCCCGATGTGAGTTTAAGCCACCGGGTCCAGGACTTGAACTGCGATCGACTACATGGGAGTCCAGCGACATAGCCATTATGCTTACTGCTGGTCCCACGTTCTTGGTATTTACAAGTACAAGATAAAAGCAGGTGCTGGGACTGGCAGGGGGGGGGGTGGGTAAAGGGAATTGGCACCCCCCCAAGGGCACTGGACTCCCACATGACCGACCATGGTTCGAGTCCCAGACCTGGCGGCTTAGTTTCTCACTTTCTCTCTCTCTCTCCCCACCCCCTTTCCCTCTCTGGTCAAATTAAAATAAATAATTAAAGTCAAATAAAATAATTCTAAAAATAAAACAAGCAGGTGCAAACCATTTCTCACTACAATCAACCAGAGTCGATTGCTTTCTCCTTTCTCCTAAGAATTATCCTGATTTCTTCAGATACCTGTTCCTGGTTTCTCATCTCACCATTCTTCAAACAGACCTCCCCATGACTCGGTGATCAGATGGTCCTCCGTAGAGGCCTTTCTGAACTTCAGAATGGCTGTGGGCCATTACAGTCCTTCAGTGATCTGCTTTCCAGGATGATGAGCTGACGAGGCTCTTCCTCTCCACTCTGCCTTCCTATCAGCATCAGTGTGGAGGGACAGTGGGGTTCCAGCTCAGCCCAGCTGTGCATCCTGTCTTCGCCCCTTTGCGGCTGTGTGGGGCTGGCTAACTTCCTTGCCCTTCTGAGCCTCATTCTCAGCACTGGTAGGATGAGGGTGATTTCTAGTCATTCTGAAGCTAAATGATGTGAAAGGAGAAAATGGCACGACAGTAATTTTAGATCCGGGCAGACAGTTCGGCTCTGTGGCCGGCACAGGTGGCCACGTCCTGGATGGGGCCTGGCTGCTTCACAGCTGAGGGCCTGTGAGTGAGCCATGGCCGCTGCTGGAGGTGGCTGTTCTCCCGTCCCTTCCTGCTCTGCCTTCTCACCCTACCCCCCATCTTTCTTCCTCTTGCCTTGAATTTTTTTTTTTTTTTTGAGAGATTTTGCTATAGGGCATGTGTGCTCTCCAGAAAGACAGAGAGACAGAGAGACAGAAAGCGAGAAATCACCCCCTCAGGGGGGATGGCCACACCACAATCCATTCTCCTCCATTCTCCTCTAGGGTTCTTGGGCACACATGCACACGCGCCCGGCGTGAGTTTAAGCCAGCGGGGCCAGGACTCCCACAGAGGTCGGCAACATGGGAGTCCAGCGACATGGCCGTTACGCCACCTGCCGGTCCTGGTGTGGGTGGAGTTTATGAGAGAGCTGCACTGGAAGGCATGGGGATCTGGGGACAAGAGAGTAGGAGAGAGGACAATGCCCAGTGACTGGCTCTCTCTGGCTTGTTTTGGAAACAGAACCTCCTTCCCTCGTGTGGGACCCCCGGTCTGTCCCTCATGGCTCCTATAGCTTGGGTATGGCCAATGCCCCCTCCTCAGTCCAGGGAGGGGTTTTTGTCTGGGCCTGAGCAGATGACTGCTGTAGAGATTGGTTAGGAGACTGGCGTGCACTTGCAGCTAGTTGGCTTGGAGTTTGTTTTCTTCTTTTGTAGGTGGAGAGAGAAGGCTAAGATGCTGTTGGGGAGTGCTGTGTTTTCTGGAGTAGGTGGGCTGAAGGGAGTCTTGTGCAATTGGATTCACTGTGTGAAAGGACCTTCTTGGGGCAGCCCATGGCCTGGCAGTCATGTGACCTGGATTCCCCATGGCTGACTGTGTGGTTTGATCCCAGACCTGGGGGCTTGGGAGATGTGGTGGGTGCATGCCACAAATCCCAAAGGGTGGGAGGAATGGAGGAGAAGGGATTGTGGTGTGACCATCCCCTAGAGCGGGTGCTTTCTCACTGTCTCTTTCTCTGTCTCTGTCTCTAGTGAGTACATGTCCCCTAGCAAATTAAACTAACAAATAAACAAAAAACTTTCTCAAGACAGAAGTCAAAAGAGAGAATTGGTCTTAAGAGACAACGAGTTTGACAACATCAGTTCAGTAACTGGCTAGAGCAGGCCCTAAGTAGATAACCCTACGTGTTTGTTTTGGTTTGCTTAAGCCAGTTTGAAATGGGTTTCTATTGCTTATGATTGAAACAATCTCGACTGTGCTCATGTTTGGAATAAATCGAGGTCAGCAGAGTAGATTTTGAAAGCTAAAGGTGACATGCTGTCTGTTCCCAAGTGTCATGGACCACATTGTCCCCTGCTGGCATGTCTTTGACTGAGCTTTTGAAGAAGAATTTGTTTGCTTTTGCCCTGAGTCTTTGCAACTTTTTCTCCTCCCCACCAAGGGAGTGATCAGAGACTAGGAGAGGAGTCGCAGGCACCCCCGGCTCTACCTGCTGAAGTGTATCTTGCTGCCTGCTTAGTCTGCTTGCCCATCCAAGGTCAGCTGGTGAGAACGAGAGCCCTTCATGTCACAGATGAGGCAACCGAGGCTTGGGACGGCTAAGCCTCTTCACTTGAGGTGAAGAGGTCAATCTGCTTGTGGCTCTCTGTCTCCATCCCCTGTAAACTTTTCACTTTAAAAGGGGGCGTAGGGGCCAGCAGGTGGTAGGGAGGTTAAGGTGCTGGACTCCCACATAGCCAGACGTGGTTCAAGTCCTAGACACTGAGGCTTGAAAATCACACGAGGCTTGTGTGTAGGCGTGGCCCAAATCCCGGAGGAGAATGGAAGGAAGGAATTGCGGTGTGGCCATTCCCCCGGGGGTGATTTTTCTTTTGCTCTCTTTGTCTCTCTCTCTGGCCAGTGCACATGCCCTGTAGCAAAACAAAACAAAACAAAACAAAACCAAGAAACCAAAAACCCCACAAAATAAATAAAAAACCTAAACAAACAAACAAAAATAACAAAAAAATGGAGTGTAAATCGTGCTCATCCAGGGGTCAGCTCTGGGAGGTCTGGGCTGCTTCCTCCCTGCTGCGTCCCAAGCACACCGCCCCGATCGACACATCAACACGCAGTGTGTGGGCTGGAGAGGACTCAGGCCGAGAGAAGAAGAGATAGCTTGGGAGAAGAGTGCAGGGTTTCCACGCCGAGTGGGTCAGTGGAAGCGTCACGTCCTCTGGAACACACCCAGGCTGCGGTGAAGCCAGTGATTGCTAACTTGGCTTGGAATTAATAGGTAACATACAAGTTAAAAAAAAAAAAAGATTCGGTCACAAAACCACATGGGAATGATGACTTAAATTTTTTTTAGAAAAGGTTTTTGCCATAGGGTGCTCGCCAGAGAGAGACAGAGAGAAGGAAAGTGAGAAGTCACCCCACAAGGGTGTTGGCCACGTCCCAGCACTTTCTCCTCCATTCCCCTTCGGGACTTTGGGCATGCTCACACATACACCTGGCATGGTTCTCAAGCTGCCGAATCTGGGGCTTGAACAGTGGCCAGCCGTGGGGCAGTCCAGTGCCACTGTGCCACCTGCTGGCCCTGGGAAAGATGCCCCCTTACTGAGAGGAGCCTCTGCACGTCTATCTGTGACACTCACATTATCCTGAAGCTAGTCCTTGCTCTCATTGTATAGCTGGGGAACTCCAGGCGCAGGGGGGTGAGCCTCCCCTGCGCTGTTGGTGTTCCAATCCCACCCCCTGACTCCAGACATCCGAAGTGCTGGGTCAGAGTGTGGGCTGGCAGCACTTCCTGCCAGTTCAGTCCATCGCTGCAGGGCAGGCCCTGCAGTCAGTGTGTCTGAAGTGTTACGGGAGCCTCCAAACTCAATGAATGGCTCTAGCCCCCCAAGAACCAGTGGTAACAGCTCTGGGGGTCGTGCCCCCCCGGGGGACCTCTCTCTTTGCTGCTTCACCCTCTTGCTCAATAGCTCATTTTCACTGTTCTTTGGCATCTTCTGGTGGGACTGTATCGATGACGTCTCAGACGTGGGTGACTTGGGGGTGAACTGTGCTGGTGACTCGTACCCACATCTGGAACGCCAGTAACTCCTTTGTTTGCATCATTTCATCCCAGACAAGTCAGTGCCGTGTGCAGAGGCCCAGGAGCAATGGGTTAGGGTGGGGGAAGGCATAATAAACTACTTCCTTAGAAAGAGTCAAGGTCATTTTATTTCATTATGACCCTTTTCATTTCCCAAGGCTTGCATGATTGAATTGATCTATTTGCTCTGTGATCGGCCACGGAAGTGGGCTGTGTCCCCCAGAACAGCTGTCCTCTGTTCCGATGTCTTAATCATCGGGGGGGCCTCGATATGGCTGGTGTTCTCAGACCAGTGCCTGTGGAAATGCAGTGTCCAGCCCTGCCCCAGCACTGTGAACCAGATCCCCGGGACCGGGGTGCAGGTTTCTCTCAGTGAAGCCTTGTGGGGTGTGCATGGGGCACCCCTAATATACTTCAACAATCGCACTAGCAACGGGCCAGTGTTGGGGTGCCAGCAGGTGCCAGAGGCCAGGCCGTACGTGTAATACTTCGCTGAGACAGCTCAACAATGCTTGAGCGAGGGGCTAGAATTACTCGTTTACTTATTTATGTTTTTCTGGCAAGGAAATACAAATCAACTGCCCCGCGCTGGGGAGAGGCGGTGAGCTCAGGTCTCTCCTCCCTAAGGTCACAGGAGGTCCATGCGCAGCGCCGATCTGGTGGGGAGAATTCCACAGGAGCTCCGAGGCTACCCCCTTCATTCCCACAGTCCTCAGTTTCTGAAGCTGCTTTGGGCAGGGCAGGGTGCCAGGGAACGGGGTGGGTCTGGAGGGAAATAAGATGAGACCTGTCTCCTCATGGCGCTCCCAGCCTAGAGAGCTCATGGGAAGAGAGAAGAGGAGAGACAGATAGATAGATAAAATGGGACCACCTTTCCCTCCCAGCACCCCTAGTTCGGATTGCGGGCCAACCTTGACGTTGAACTCAGCGCTGTTGCTCCCCAGAACCCATCAGTCTAGCACCCACCAGTATGAATTTACTACGATGTGGGGCAGTGAGAGAAGGTTTCCTTTGCACACGGCCCCACAGTCGCAGCAGACTGTGTAGTTTTCTAGACCCTCATTCCTTCTCTCCACTCTACCCCATGCAGCCTCGGAATCACCGCTCCATCTCCCGCAGGCTCTGAGCGCTCAGCCGGCACGTGCTCAGCCCTGCAGACCCCGCTCCCTACTGAGTTTCTCGGAGCCTCCACACAGCACGGTGGGATTTCCCGAGGGGTTCAGCTGCTGGGAAAACTCAGATTGTCTGGACATCTTCATAGTCATAGTCACAGCAGCCCGTGAGCCGTGCCGTGGTCCGGTTCCACCTGGAAGTGGCGGGGTCACCACAGATGCGACGAGTAGCTTACCGTCTGGAAATGTCCATTTTCTACGTTGTTTCATTCCTTAACTAGAAACATTCCATGGAGTTCTGCCAGTTTTACTCTTCTCTGTGTAATAGGGTGGCAGATCAGAAGTTACCTTGAGTCATCTGCTCCAGTGGTTTGTTTTTGTTTATCTTGTCTTCAGCCTTTTTTTTTTTCAAATTGTAAATTCAATATGCAAACTAGATCAAGCTACAGCAGGTCTCCCTGGGCGTGGTGTCCTTCACCTTTCCCACTCATGGCGCCTTTATTTCCTCCCACGGTGGCCTCAGAGGAGTCAGTATGCCAGCCTCGGCATGTGTTGAATACTGCTGGTTGGGGCCAGCAGGTGGCGTGGTGGTTAAGGTGCTGGACTCCCACATGGCCTGGTGTAGTTTGAGCACTGGACCCAGCAGCTTGAAAATCACGTTGGGCACGCATGCATGTGTGCCCTAAATCCCAAGAGGATAAGGGATTACAGCGTGGCCGCCCCCTTCCGGGGTTGGGGGTGATTGCTCACTTTCCATCTCTTTCTGTCTTTCTCTGTCTCTCTCTAGTGATTGCACATACCCTATGGCAAAAACATAAAACAAACAAAAAAAAACCTCAAAAGCAACAAAAAAAGGAATGCTGCTAGTTGCAAAGGACAGGTAGCTCGGTAACAGAATGCAGGTTCAGGACTAGCGAGCTTCAGGACTAGCGAGCTTCGCGTAGTCAGATCCTGGTGCTCAAAGGCGAGTAGCAGGAGTCTTTCTTGTTTCTGTTTTCTTTCTCTTTTTGATGTTGGGTTGATCAGTGAGCAGATTGTCCCATTCTCCCTGCAGCCCCAGGGAACTTAGAAACCAGAGGCCCCAGGGAAGGAGGACCCCTCCGTCTCTGTAGTTCCAGTACAGGGATGGGGTCCCCTGGGCTGCCTCGGCTCACTGATGTGCTGCTGTGGCCAAGAGGTGAAAGCCCCGGGGGCTCAGGTGAGGCTCCAGTGGAGGTGGGTCTACGTCCCTGAGTCACAGAGCTGAGGAGGCAGTAACCTGCGACCGCTACGTGCAAGGGTGAAGGCTGAAAGCACTTTCAGCTCCAGCCCTGCCAGTGGCATAGATGATATGACTAAGCCCAGGGTCGGGGACTGGCTCGAGTCACAGGAGCCTAGGGCGGTGCCTGGTCCCCAGGGCTCCTGAATTTCAGCTCAGACCTCCCTCCATCCAGCTGTGATTTCTCAGGGTGGGACAAACAGCTTTTTTCTTGGTAAACAGAGTACTTCAGAGCCACTTACCCTGAGGACCATCTGTGACATTGCTCTGTGTTCCCTCTGAGCCGAGCAAAATGTGCCAACCTCTTCAAATCCCGGAACAGATCCTGGAACCAATGGGAAAAACACAGGGAAAGATTTCTCCCCCTGCAGTTAAAAAGCAAAATAAAGACAACACCCGGACTGCATGTGTTTCCATTTCTAAGGTCAGGCCTGCACTCTACGCACTGTTTAAAGAAACGAGTTGATTATTGGGGCGTTTCATAGGAAATGCATGCCTTTGGCGTGAGTGGCTCCTCTCATTAGCAGATTTCTTTACTCTGCTCAGCTGCAAACACTGAAGCTGACCAGGTTTCTGTGTGGCCTTGAAGCAGGCCAGTTGCAGGTTTAGCAGGACTGCAGCCATGTTGAAATTAAGAAAGACCTCACATGAGAACACCGACCAAGTGCTGAGTCACGGGGAGGCCTGTTTTAGGAATGGTTGGGTTGGAAACCAGGAGTGAGGATTTGAAGCAATCAGATTAATTGCTCAGGGGAAAGTGATCGGCTCTGATCGTCCCAAGTGAGGAATGACTTGATCTGTTTGTGTCTCACGCCTGTAAATACTGAGACCAGGGTGAGCTTCTCATAACGGTTTGGTAGTCCTCGTTGACTCTCCCTGTAACTGGTCACAGCAATAACCCCCTGCCTTCTCCAGCCTCTGCCTCTGGTTCCACTGATCGTGAGCAGAAGCATGGGTTATTTTGGCCGGTGACAGCCTCGTGAGCTACATGGCCAAGGAGAAGCCCGCCTAGGCATCTGTATATTTTTTGCCACCTCAGTACAAAGTATACAAATCAGGACCAGCAGCTGGATTCCCATGTAGTCAACCAGGGTTTGACTCCCGGGCCTGACAGCTTAAAACTCACACTGGGCACATGTGTGTTCACACCCAAAATCCCAAGAGGAGAATGGAGGAAAAGGGATTGCGGCGTGGCCATTCCCCCTGGGGGGTGATTTCTCGCTTTCTGTCTCTCTGGCCAGTGCACACGCCCTATAGCAAAAAACCCCCCAAAAACCAAACCAAACCAAAAAACAAAAAAAACAAAGAGCTCTTATAAAAAGGTATACAAATCATGAAACTTACTGAATTTTCACAAATGGACCAGAAATAGAATGCTCATCACAGACCCTCCCCGCTCCATGTCCAGTAAATATGAATTTAGTTACAAATGAAATTCCAGTTTAGTAGCTGCCAGGTTCTCACCAGGGTGAGAGCTTCCTTTGCTCCTTTTACATGTCTCAGAGGGACGGCTCTCCCGCCTGTCTCTGGCGACTGCTTCTCCCAGTTAATGAACTGAAACTGAGGCTGAAATGTCTGAAAGGGAACTCCTGACCCCCAGAGGGTCATGTCTGTGGACTCAGCTGCCCTCCTCGGATCAGGGAGAGAGCGATTCTGCACCCGTGCTGCGGCTCTGCTGTCTTCAGGTTTCTCTTCCTTTGCTTTTAAAAGAGCAGGCTTGGAAAGTGGTCTTTATTACCCATCTTAGAGATGAGGAAGTTGAGTTGTAGTGGCCATCACACAGCGAGTGGAAGACGTGAGATTTGAGCCCAAGTCTCTCTGACCTCAGAGACTGGAAAACAAGTTCACATGGGCCCCTGGGAATGAAGGTTTTCCTATGCCTTCGTGCTGTTCATCACAGACTCCCGCGTCAGAGGCCCGAGCTTATTGGATTTACCTGCACTGTAGCATGCTTCGGATTCGGGGCTCAGCTCCCAGCCAGACATGAAAATGAGAACTACACAGTGTGGCCAGCTCGCTGACGGGAAGCCCTGAGGGCTAGGGAGCATTGCTGAAGCCATCCAGCGCCTCTCTGAGTGCCTGGCCATGCGTGCTGTCCCAGTACTTGCGCGCCGTTGGGAAGACCCACTGCATACTTTGGGCTAACCCTGCACTTTCTCGTCCCCCTCACTAACTCGACTTGCAGGACCCTTGCCAGTCCATTGACCAAAGAGGGCCAGAGTGTGGTAGGGGGCTGAAGAGGTGCTAGAGCCTTTTGGTCGGAACCGCCATCTTCCAGTAATTCACCAAAATGATGAACACGAAGGGAAAGAGAAGAGTCTACAATGTTACCCAGCATGCTGTTGGCATTGTTGTGAACAAACAAGTTAAGGGCAAGATTCTTGCCAAGAGAATCAATGTGCGTATTGAGCATATTAAACATTTTAAGAGCAGAGTCAACTTCCTAAAATGTGTGAAGGAAAATGACCAGAAAAAGAAGGAAGACAAAGAGAAAGGGACCTGGGTTCAACGAAAGCGCCAGCCTGCTCCACCCAGAGACGCACACTCTGTGAGAACCAATGGAAAGGAGCCTGAGCTACTGGAACCTATTCCCTATGAATTCATGACATGATGGGTGTTAAAAATAAACAAATCTGTGGTCTAAAAAAAAAAAAAAAGAGGTGCTCAAAGCAGACCCTCAGAGCTCGGTAGAGCCAGGTAAGGAACTGGGATTTTAGTCCAAATGCTCTGGGAGACACAGAGGAATTTTGAGGGGGGGGGGGGTGATACCACCGGATTCGTCATTCAGGGACATCTCTGAGGATCTGGGCTGGGCTGGGGGGCAAGGGCAGGCGACTTCAGGGCTCTCTAGAGGCCCACAAGGGGAGGGACAGGAGTACAAAGGGCCTGTGAAAATTATTTTCTGGGTGTTGCGAGATTTCACTTAATTGTCATGACTACGTGAGAAGGGAAGCGAATGGAACCCCATTTTACAGAGGAGCAAAGGAATCTCTGGAGGTGAGAAGGCTGGCCTGAGGATCCGCACCCAGGTCCGATTTCCCCTCTCCCTAGTTGCATTACAGCCCAACCGTGGGTGTCTTTCCACGGTGGTTTTAGCCCCGTCTCTCTGACCGCTGAAGGAGGGTAGATCCGATGTGTGCGTGCTTTGGCCCTGCAGGGTTAGCAGCCACTTTCCCAGTTACCCCAGCTCTACGTCTTTCCCGGGAGGTGGCTGGGTCACCGTGATAACTTCTGTGACCCAGTTTCCTTACCGCAAGACAAGAGATAATGCCGCCTCCTCTGGGCACTTCGGTGAAGACTCAGGAGTTACCCTATCTACGTGCTTAGCCCAGTGTCTGCCGCGGAATAGAACCACTGTCTCTTATTATCTTTATTGACTTGGCTCCCAAACAAGGATTCCCGGATGTGGAAGTTGAGTTGTTTAATTAAAGGGTTTCTCCTTTATTCTTAATTTTGTTATCTGGTTCCTCCCAGTGTATGTGGGTTCTCAGGTGACCCAGCGTTAACTTGAGGTACCTGGCATCCTGGCAGGAGAGGTTGATGGGAAGGGAATGTAAGTCCTGGGGTGGGGGTCGTTGATTATCCTCTTCCAGGATAATTGGACTTGGCTTCAGTGGCCCTGCAAGTTTAATGAGACACACTCCTCTGTGGATTTTGAAGTTTCTGGACATTACCTTTGGTCTATTGGATTATGCGGTTCAGGGAACGGGCTGTTTTTCTTTCTTTTTTTTTTTGGAGAGGTTTTTTTGCTATAGGGTGCGTGCGCTTGCCAGACAGACAGAGAGACAGAGAGGCAGAAAGCGAGAAATCACCCCCACCCAGGGGGGATGGCTACGCCGCAATCCCTTCTCCTCCGTTCTCCTCTCGGGATCTTGGGCATGCATGCACATGTGCCCAGCGTGAGTTTAAGCCACCGGGTCCAGGACTCGAACCGCGGTCGACTATGTGGGAGTCCAGCGACACAGCCATTACGCTAACTGCTGGTCCCACGGGCTGTTTTTCTTAAACTCCACATTTGGTGCAGATAGTCATCCACGTCTGAGGATCACTGGTATCATATTCTCTTTGGTTCGACTTGATCTCATATTTAAGTATAGTAAGGGCCGGTGGGTGGTGTGATGGTTAGGGTGCTGGACTCCCACATGGCTGACTGAAGTTCAGTTCCGGGACCTGGCAGCTTGCTTCTCACTTTCTCTTTCTCTCTCTCTCATCAAATTAAAAAAATAATAATAACAATAACAAATAAAATAATTTGAAGAAAGCATATTAATATAGTCACTTATTCTTTTAAAAGTTTTTTTTTTTAAGAAATTCAATCACTGTATATCTTTTCAGCATACGGAATGGATTTTCCCAACGTGAATACATATTAGCCCAGGTTACTTATTCTTTAAACACCTTTTTTATTGACTCGGCGCTGCTTTCTGGTGGTGAGATTGCTGAGCATTAAGGGCACTCACAGGAAAATGTAAAATAGCAATAGGATCTCTGATAAAACAGACGACGTGAGGGACTGAGGTCCTCTTTTAGGGAGAATCAGGAAGGGCATCTCTGGACCTGGCTGAGGGGGGGATGATGAGAAGGAGCCAGGTGCAGAGAGCTCTGAGGAAGAGACTTCAGGCAGAGATCAAGCTCATGCAAAAGCCCCAGGGCAGGGACCACATGGTAAACTTGAGTCCATTGGCCAAAGGGCCAGCGTGTGGCAGGGGCTGAAGAGGTGGTTGAGAGCAGACCCTCAGAGCTCGGTAGAGCCAGGTAAGGAGCTGGGATTTTAGTCAGAATGCCCTGGGAGACACGGAGGAAGTTTGAGCGGGGTGATACCACCAGATTGATCATTTCAAGCAATTGCACTGTTTATGTGGAGGATGGATTTTTGTGGAGCTGAAGGTGAGTAAAAATGCTGTCAGCTGATGAGGCATGAGTATGTTTTATCTCCTGGCTCTAAAGAAAGACATCAAAATTAAGGTAAAAACTTTAGCTGAAATGACCATCGGAAATGATTTGGGACTTAGGCTTGGGAGAGTAGAAAGGTAGCCTGAGTCTGAATCGCCATTTCTCACTGGTAGCTGAGTTTCTGCAGACAAGCTCCTTAATGTCTCTGAATTTCAGATGCCTCGTCTGAAAAATCAGGGTAGGCACAGGATCTGCATTGTGGGGTTACTGCAAGGGGCCAAGGAGCCAATGTCTGTAAGGTGCTTAGCTCAGGCCCCGGCACGGACAGTTCTTCGTGTGCAGAGGAGCACATCTGGCCTCACGCTGAAAGTCCTCTGGGCCCTCCTGCTTAATACGTGAGCCCCAGGCTGGGGAACTTGTTGGAGTCGGAGATGCAGGACGTCAGGCCCCACCTTAGACCTGCTGGATCAGATTCTGTGCTCGAACAAGACCCCAGGTGATCTGGTGGGCCTTCCTGCGTGGCGGCGTCCCTGTGAGCCACAATATGCAGGGAGTAGCGCTGGATGTGTGTGGATTATGAAAACCTGTTGGCAACAGCGTGTAGGTACACAAAGCCAGCAGTGGGAGGACGCAGAACACACGTGACCCGACCTCGCTGGCTGTTCTCGGGCAGCCACGTAACTACTCTGGGACTAAATGTCTGCCTCTGTCAAATGACTCACCTGCTTTAGAGGTTTGTTGACAGGATAAATTGAAATAATGTGAAAACGGATCTAAAAAGGGGGAAAGTAAGTTATTTTTATCTTGTTTACATAGAGAAGGGACAGCATAATTTCAGTAGCTATTAATACAATTTTCAAAGAATCAGAGCCCCCATTTTCCATACTTACTTGCTGAGGGGCAATGGCAAAGTTATTTGGTATCTTGATTAAATTACGGGGGACACCAGTGGCCCAGGAACCACAGCGCCGGCATTTTGGGAACCCAAATGGGAGAGCGTTGTAGCCTGGCTGAAAGCCACTGCCTAGGAAGACCAGCACTGGGTGCAGAGTGGCTGATGTTGCCATCGGCCAGTGACTGGGCTGCAGTGTGGCGTGCCACGGCCGTGTGCCGGAGTCGCCGGATGGTGCCAGGTGGTGTAGTTCAATCTAACACAGGTGTCATAGCCACAAAAGTCTTTTATTATTTCCAAATATCACAAAACAAGAAACAAATGCGTTTCACTTCTATTAGCAGAAAATCTTGAGTTACCAAAATTTCAATATAATCTGGCACAAGAAAAACACCGAGTCTCAGACCAAAGACCAAGCATTCCATAAGAATTGATGAGAAGGGAGATGTAAGGAGCGCCAGAAGGCACAGACTGGAGGTATCCAGGGAGAAAAGCACCTCCCTGATGCCAGCAGTCCCCAGCGGTGCAGAGCGCCACTTGGGAAACCTGGCCCTGCGCGCCCCCGGGAACGAGCTGCTTTACTTGACAAGGGACAGACGCTGTAACAGGGTCACCCAGCTTTAGCACCAGGTCGGGCACAGGGAGCAGTGAAGCAGAAGACATCCTGTTTCACAGATAATGTTGAGGACATCACATGACTGGGGCATAATTACCAAGAGCAAAGAAAGAGCTCCTGAGAAAGGCCCATGGCATTTTCGGAGTTTCTCAAATTATCCCAAACTTCAGAAAGCAATTTCTTATGGTACATCTCCTCCTCATGATTCCCTCATTCGTCTTCAAGGCAGAAAAGAAATAACAGGAAAAGTGCTTTTTTTAATTTAAGAGTATTTTATACTTGGAAATAGCAGGTTCCCCAAATACAAGTACACAGGTTTGTTTTGATTGTCCAAAGCACTTTCTCTTGCTAGAATTTTGAAGGCTACCACAGAGTTAATGCACAAAAGCCCAACCACAGCACAAGAGCAGCAGCAAAAGCAGGAGTGGGAAAAGAAATAACAGGAAAAGTGCTTTTTTTAATTTAAGAGTATTTTATACTTGGAAATAGCAGGTTCCCCAAATACAAGTACACAGGTTTGTTTTGATTGTCCAAAGCACTTTCTCTTGCTAGAATTTTGAAGGCTACCACAGAGTTAATGCACAAAAGCCCAACCACAGCACAAGAGCAGCAGCAAAAGCAGGAGTGGGCTATATCCTCACGCGGGAGGGGCAGGCTGGGGGAGGCCAGGGGAAAAGCACAGTCAGTTGTTCCACTGTAAATAGGTAATAGTAGAAAGACAGTCTCTCACAGAAGAAGCACAAAGCCATCTGTCCAGCTGGGAGCTGAGGTCTTAGCCGTAATGGGTTTGCTTGCAAGAGATTTGAGCCACCCTTGCTGTTCACGAGAGCCCTACGCTCTGGTCTGACTTGAAGCACAAAGACAAGGGCAGGAAGTCAGTGAGCCTTGCAGACCCTGGGTGTGAGCAACACCCAGGGCTGCCCTCCCTGACTGCTTCCAGCAACTACTCAGGAAATCGGTTTGTGACTTACCCAAGTTGGAATCCTTTCAGAGAGCCCGTTAGAGACCAGTTTCCCTTTTTAACGACTGTAAACATACAAGTACAATCATTGCTGTTAACACATTTTTATATCTTGCACATAATTTTCCCCCTCAATATCTTGGCTGAATGGGCAGTCACAAGGGACCCCGCTGATGACCATTGTATGGCCTGGAGTCCTACCCCAAGTTCAAGTTCAAGTTCAAGTTTACGGCACTGCAGCTGCAGAGAATCTCCTTGAAGGTGTTGCGCAGTTCCAGGCTGCGGAAGGCGTAGATGAGGGGGTCGATGACCGAGTTGCACATGATGAGGACCAGGTAGGTATTGAAGTGCGCCGCGTAGCAGATGCAGTGAGGGTTGGTGGGGCAGGTGATGATGAGGACCAGGTGGAGGAAAAAGGGGGCCCAGCAGAAGACGAACACCCCCAGCAGGATGGTGATGGTGACGGCCCCCTTCATGCAGGAGCGCTGCTGTGGGGCTGCCCCGTCGGCAGGCGGCAGCGCCGCGATGCGCTTGACGTGCAGCCGGGCGAAGAGGAACATGTGCACGTACAGGGTGCCCATGAGCAGCAGCATGGCGAAGAACATGGTGATGAGGCACACGATGACCGTCTTGCTCTCGGAGTAGATGATGAACACCACCCCGCAGACCCCGCAGCACACCCAGATGGCTGCGATCAGAGCCAGCGCCTTCCCGACCGTCATGATGCTGTGATAGCGGAGCGCGTAGAAGATGGTGACGTACCTGTCCACGGCGATGGCGAGGAGGTTGCAGATGGAGGCCACCAGGGAGATGCAGATCATGGAGTCGAAGATGTTGTCCATGTGCTGGATGAAGCGGTCCTCCAAGGTCAGGTAGTTGCTGTTGACCACGGCGATCATGATGGTCTCCAGGGCGTTGGACACGCTCACTAGCATGTCGGCCGCGGCCAGGCTGCACAGGAAGAAGTACATGGGCGAGTGCAGGTTGCCGTTGCGCACCACGGCCAGGATGACCAGGACATTTTCCAGCAGGCTGATGATGCCCAGAGCCAGGAAGACCTCGGGCTTGATGAAGACCTGCTCACAGAAGCCGCTGCCGCTCTGGTTGCCGAAGGAAGGGGCTGCGAGGCGCTGGGAGCCGTTGGGCAGCGTCGGCTGAGCAGAGAACAGGCAGCATGAAGCGTTCATTGCTCGCATCTGAGCTGGTCTGAGCTGGGCTCAGCAGGGGCTGGAGCAGCTGCTGCTGCTGCTTACTGGGGGGACGAAAGTCTCCTACCAGAGACTGCTTTTGGATGTTGGCTCAGTCTAGATTAGATTTTATTCTTCCGCAGATTAAAAGGATGGAGAGAGAGAGAAAGTGACAAAGTTAGTAGCTTGGAGGCAGCATACAGAGAACTTTTCTCTGCATCTCCACGACCGGCAGTTCAATAGAGCTCCTTTCAGCCGTCTTCCCCTGTCTCCCTGTGACCTCTCTGGCTATGCTGGCATCCCAACCAGGGAACAGAACCCCTGCTGCTGCTGTTGCTGCAGTTACCGCTCTCTGCATAGCAGGGCTAGGGGACCTGGTACCTGTTGCTGAAAGTGAGGGCAGAGCACTCAGGTTTTATATATCGGCAGAGGGCAAACGACTCCTACTTAATCTTCAGCGCAGCGAAATGACCACTGAGCACCCGGCATCTCTTTGACTGACAGCAGGTACCTGGCTCCAGGGCTTGGCAGGGAGATTAAGAGGCAGACTGGCGCCCTCTGCAGGCCAGACTGGTTATCTGCGTGCTGGCTCTGCGGAGCCGTTCCTGTTTGCCTGGGAAACTGCCAGAGGCATCCATTCATCCATTCCTTCGCTGGCTCATTTCTCTACGCACTCATTAAAAAAAAGCAAACATTTATTAGTTCCTACTATGTGCCAGGTCTGTGCTGGGTGCAGGAAACATAGTGATGGGTGGACAGCCACTGTCCGCTCTCCCTGGAAAAAAAAAAATAAAACCAAGCCATTATATCACAGCACAAAGATGCCTGGGTGGGGACATCCAGGGAGGCGGGGAGCACAGAGGAGGGGCCGTGACCTGGAAGGTCAAGGAGCATTCTTGGAGGAAGGAGCGTTTAAGCTTCAACTTCAAGAAAGAAGTGCTACCCAGTGGGGCAGGGGCAGGGTTGAGGTCCAAGGGGAAGAAAATCCAGGCAGAGGGAATACCATGTCGTAATCTGGATGCAGCATGCCCCGGCTGTGGGAACCACCCGTGCAGCATGGTGTCTGGGTCCCACCTGACCACGCATCAGAACCACCCAAGGGTAGCCTCTGGGAAGCTATGTTTCCATTTCGGCAGGTGAGCTGGGCGTGTAGCCAGCGTTGAGACCACTGGAAAGGAAGCGTGGAGACTCTGAAGTGCTGAAAGTGGTCTGCTCTGGCCAGATCACAGAACTGGAGGCACAATTAGAGAAATAAAGCTGCAAAGGATGTTTTTAAAGGTGAAAGGTGCCTGCATTTTGAAGGATGACAGCAGCTACATGCGGGAATGTGGACTGGACCCTGAGGCAGAGGGGCTGTGGTAGGGACCAGGGACCGAGCAGGGCAGGGACAGAGGTGGGGTCTGCATTTTAGAAAGGGTGGAGAATGGACTGGAAGGAAAAAAAAAGTCCGGGGCAGAGGGTGCGTCCAAGATCCAGGGTGAGGTGATGGTGGTGCAAGAAAGTAGCCACAGGGGCCTGGAGACTTGGCCGAGACACTCAGGAGGTAGGTGATGGAGACATGGCCGAGATATTCAGGAGGTGGATGATGGAGACATGGCCGAGATATTCAGGAGGTAGGTGATGGAGACATGGCCGAGATATTCAGGAGGTAGGTGATGGAGACATGGCCGAGATATTCAGGAGGTAGGTGATGGAGATTCAGGAGCGGTTGGATGTGGGAATGCGGGGGAGAGAGTGGCCAGGGAGCACCTGTATCTTCTTCCTCCCTGCAGCAGGGAGGATGGGGATGTTTTAAGCTGGAAAACATAAAAGGCAGAATTTAGCAGTTGCCCCATCGATGTGGAGTGGCCCTGGGAAGTATGGCTTAATACTTGGTTTATGTTAGATTTGATTCTGCACACAGATCACGTAAACTCAGAAAACAGGGAGCCCCCAGGCCCCCCCAAATCTCACACAACTCGCACCAGTGTGGGTGTAGGTTGTGCATGGCTGGAATAAAATGGTTAAGTGAAAAGTTGCAGCTGACTGCACTGGGGGGAAGAGGGACTTTACATGGCAAGGAAAAGAACCCAGGGAACAACAACTTGGGCACTTTGGGGTCCTATTTTGCAGATGGTGAAGAGGCATCTACTTCTGCCAAAGCCACAGTGGCTGTATGGCTCCTTCCATCACAACCTTGCAGAGGCTGCCTCCCAAGGAGCTCATGGCTTTATGTTCCTTGTGGGGTCAGTGTGGCTGCTCTCAGCTCCGTATCTTCGCCCTATGAGTATCAGTCCAGCAGGAAGGGATGAAGGCCTCTCCCAAGTACCTGCTAGACCTCCAGATCACAGCTTCCTGAGTCTGATTGGACCAGGGGCACGTGCACCCCTGAGCCAATGGCTATAGACAGGGGGATACGATCCCAATTGGGTGACATGCCCAGTCTGGAACTAGGGGAGGAATGAGATCCATCTGAATCTGGTGACCTGCAGGTAGAGAAAAGGGCGATTCCCCCAAGGAAAATGCAATACTGTTTCCCTGAAGATGCTGGACAGCAACTCGATCCATGTTCACTACAATAATGAAAACCAGTTATTAACTCTCTTCCCACTTTCTTCATTGTGTTACCTGGACAAAGGTTTTCAGAGAATCACAGGGGAGTGATTGACAGAATGACTCAGAGATGAAATCATGTTTGCATTTAAAGAAAGTGAGAGAATTTTCTGAAAAGATGAGGGTTGATTGAATAGGTTGTTGCCTTTTCTGGTTTTGGAAACCAGCTTTGCCACAGTCTGGCCATGTGACTCTGGGCTGGCAACTGTAGATCTTCAAGTTTAGACTTGTCATATGTAAAAAATTATGATGCCTGTTTCATCGTATTGTTATGAGGATTAAATGACTTCGTGTCTGAGCCACACTGAGCATGTGATAATCATCAGCCCCTGTCACTATTACAAAGCAGGGACAACAATTTAAGGGCCTGGCTGTGGTGACACAGGTGAGGGAGCACTGGCTGCTGGGCCAAGCTGCATGGACACTGCAGTTTGGATCAGGTTGGCCTGAAACATGCCAAGCCCGGGCACATGTGCCATGTTCTTGGCTGGTTGAAGGGCTGGAGGGTCGTGGCATGGTGAGAACCCATTGAGCATGGCTGTTTCTCTGTCATGAAGGAAATAACGTTAGCTTTGAAGGAAGAAAAGGAAACAGTTTAAGGAGGAGTTGGAATAGCCAGTATCCCTAATTCTTCGAAAAGTAGTTGGAACACAGTAAATCTCTATTGAATCAACAAATGACCATGCAAAGGCGGGAGTGGTTTAAAACGTCACTGTAAGTTCTGGATTTGCATTTCCAGGTTGCTATCAGTAGGATTCAGAAGGGAGCCCCATTTTCTGAGCGAAGCTTTTGTAAAAAGATGTTCAGGCACGTGCTGCCGACCCTGATGGAGTTTCCAGTACTAAACCGGCTCTCGGCTTTCCCGGAAGTTTGCAGCCGCTTTCTCCATTACTGTTTCAGGACCCCATACCAGTGGGGTTTGTTCCCCTTTGTGAAGAAAGAAAACCTTTTTTTCTCCCACAGATATTCCTCTAGCCTCCAAAAGAATTATGATTATTCCTCATTGGCTAGAACTGGGTCACATGACCTACTTTAGCTGCAAGGGAGGCTGGGAAATCAGGGTGAAAATTGGCCATCCTGACGACACTGTCCGTTCCCCACTAAGAAAGATGTCACTGACTGAATTTCTCCAGAAATAGATGCTGAGATGGAGTTGGGCGTGCAAGAAAAGAGGAAGGCCCTGGTCACTGGGTCCCTACATTGTCCTTGGGCTGAAATGGCTGGGCCTTTCCACCACTGCACAATCAGTCAGTAGATGTAGGCCAGGCAGGAAAAGGGCACTCCTGGGCAAGGCGTTAGTACGCAGCTGAGGGAAGTCCTGAGGAACTGCAGCTGGAGGCTTCCTGCCGAGAGTTGGGGAAGGAAGTCCTTCTTTGAAGGAGGCCTGGTAGTGCAGGTCCTTGCTCACCACAAATGAAGAGCAAATTGTGTACCCACAGAGAGATGAGACCGGCCAAAATCGACAGTGTTTCTACTGTGTGAACCTGGGAGGTGAGTTTTATAAGAGTTGTACATGTAGTGGGAGAGCTGATGAGGGCATATTTCTGATCCTGACACCTCTCAGAATATCACATCAGGGCCACCTACATGAGGGGACTGACTGCAGCACTTCTGTGACTAAGGTCCTACCTCCGGTCTGTGCTTGGCTGGAAGCACGTGCTGTCATGGTGAGTGGTTGGTTAGAACAAGTGGAGGCAGAGTTACTCACTGCTCAAGGATGAGGTGAGGGGGTAGCAGCAAGGAAGGAACAGAAAGCTCAGCTACCAATGTCTCAGGGAAGCTTGGAACACATTTCACAGAAATCATAACCTAGTCTTGGGAGATTGTCACATCTGTTCATGACTTTCCCATGGTGGCTAGTCAATGTGCCATGTAATAGAGGATTTGTTTGCAAATCATAGTATATGTTTTATTTGGGGATGATTTAGATGTATAGCAAAATGACAGAGTTGGTACAGAGAATTTCCATACACCCCACACCCTATTTTCATTGTTAGCATCTTACATCACCAGGTACCTCTGGCAAAATTGGGAAGCCAACCTTGGCACATTGCTGTTAACTAAACTCCAGAGTTTATTTTGATTTCATCAATTTCCCACTCATGTTCTCTTTTTGTTCCAAGAGTCCAATCTAAGCTGTCATGTTCCTTCTCTCCTTTGTCTATGACAGTTTCAGTCTTGCTTTTCATGACTTTGACAGTTTTGAAGAGTACTGGTAAGGTGTTCTGAAGAAGGCCCTTCAATTTGGGTGTGTCGTCTGATTTTCGTTTGATTAGGTTGGAGGTACGCAAAGACTACCACGGAGGGAGGTGCTTTCTCATCACGTCATACTCAGCGGTACGCGGTACCCACAGAACATCACTGGATGATAACCTCAATCACTTACTTAGGGGGATGTTATCTAACCGACTTTTGATTGTCCAAGTTTGGCCCTAGGGTGCCCTGACATTTTCATATGGGTTCCTTCTGGATTTTCAACCCCTCCTTTTCCTAGTGGAAGGGACATGGGGAGGAAGTAGGCAAGTACCACAGCTGTAACATCGATGGCAGAGCAGGCCCTGTGTGGGAGTTCGTGGTCTTTGTATTCTTTCCACCTTCATCTACAGATTTGGTAGTGCTGTCCTAGCACATTCTGTTGAACATATGTGAAACTGAGGGATTTATAAGAACAGAGTTTCATTCAGCTCAAGGTTTGGAAGTCTCAGCTGCAGGGATGCTTCTAGTAAAGGATTTCTCGCACATGGCAAGACGGAGCAGGACAGAAGCACTGCTCTGTGCCTATAACCATGTGTCTTGCGTATCAGTCCACCAGGACTCAACCAGAGGGGGCCCATCTTGAAGCCTGATCACCTCCCCAAACCCCACCTTTCAACCCCATACTCGGACAAGGCTTCTTCTGTCTCTCATACAGCTGGCCCGAGGTGATTTGGTTCCACATTTTTGTATGGGAGCATTTGACTGTGACCAGTCCCAGGAAGTCAGGTGTAAAATTTGCCATGGAGCATCATGTCGGTGTTCAAAACATTTCAGATTTGGACCATTTGGGGTTTCAGATTTTTTAATTAGGAGTGTTCAACCCATCGTTGCAAGGTATAACCATCGCCACCCTCTAATCCCAGAATGTTTTGTCACTGCAAGAAGCCTAAACCCATCATCAGTCATTCCTCGTTGCAGGACAGAAGCACTGCTCTGTGCCTATAACCATGTGTCTTGCGTATCAGTCCACCAGGACTCAACCAGAGGGGGCCCATCTTGAAGCCTGATCACCTCCCCAAACCCCACCTTTCAACCCCATACTCGGACAAGGCTTCTTCTGTCTCTCATACAGCTGGCCCGAGGTGATTTGGTTCCACATTTTTGTATGGGAGCATTTGACTGTGACCAGTCCCAGGAAGTCAGGTGTAAAATTTGCCATGGAGCATCATGTCGGTGTTCAAAACATTTCAGATTTGGACCATTTGGGGTTTCAGATTTTTTAATTAGGAGTGTTCAACCCATCGTTGCAAGGTATAACCATCGCCACCCTCTAATCCCAGAATGTTTTGTCACTGCAAGAAGCCTAAACCCATCATCAGTCATTCCTCGTTGCTCCCCAGCCTCTGGGAACCACTCGTTTGCTTTCTGTCTCTATGAAGTCGCCTTTTCTGGACCTTTCCTATCATTGGGACCATATCATATGTGGCCTTTTGTGTCCAGTTGCAAGAGACTTTCAGTTCTAAAGCTTTACGTGTCTCTACTCTTTGGTCTTCGGCATAACTTGGTAGCTTAAAGCCAAGGCCTCTATGCTTCCACTGACCCTCACTGACTACCCTTTTTTACCCCCAAACCTCGACAAGTAGAAAGAGACAGGCAGCTCTAGCCCGACAGAGAAGTCCCATCCATCCCCCGCTTGCAGTTGGTTCTCATCTTTATTTCATGTATCTTGGATTGTTACTAAATGGTGCTGGCCATTTTACCAAGGAAGTTAGTTTTCAGTTTTTTTTTCCTTTCCAGGAATAATAAGTAAATACTCAGTTATTAGGTAAGACGTAATACAAATTCAGAGAAGACCTAGGGCTGAAAAGCAATGCAAAATATGCCCACTTATTTTGGGCATATTTGGGTCTAATATACGGTTCACAAAAGTGTCCATTTTCTCACTTTCTCATTTTTCAAATTAACAAACAAGACAACTTCAACAACTGTAAGTATTTCTGTTAGAAATTCAGTGAGAAAATGGTAAGAACATTGTAAATGATAAACCACAAATGCCATTCTCTTACGCTTTGGATTTCAGAGTTCTTAGGAATAGAGAGAGCTATTTTGTCTTCTGAGCTCTTCCGTGGGAGGAACGGGTCAAGGCGCTGTCAGCATGATTTTTTAAAAACAACATTTTTCTTTGCTATCTGCCATAATCTCTTTGGAAACCCAAGGTAAAAATCAACTTGCTTCTGTAAGTTCATTTTTTTAATGGTCGATTCACAAATTGTAGCCACTGAGTCAAATGATGATAAAAGGAGTTTCCTTTGTGTGGAGGGCAAAATGAGCCTTGCTGTCCGAGTCTTTCTAAATGCCACATGTCTGGTTGAAGGACCAGGTATAGCAACTGGGGGGAAAACCTTCTATAGTATTAAACATAATCTATAGATAATTCCCAGTTAAAAAATGTTATCTTAGCTCATCATAGTTGTAGTTTTTTTTTTTTCTCTTTTTTTAAAATTTTATTATCATCATAATCTTCTTTCTATTACACTAGATTACATATAACTTTACATTGACTTCCATTGCTTTTTCAAAAGGGAATGCCATGCATGTCAGTCAATACAGAGATATCAATCTCCCCGCTTTATCATTCAATATCTTTTCCATGCTTTTCCCAATAATTATTATTATAATTTTTTTAAACAGTCAATCACTATTTCTCATTTTGCTTATTAAAAAGACTTCACCCATCATGAAATACTTTCCAGACCGGTTCAGTTGAGAATACTATACATGTCATCATCAACAGGTAATAAACCATATCTATTTCTCATTAACATCCTGCCTCTCGATTGTTCACTGCTGTC
>NW_006159525.1:3005843-3014180 GCF_000334495.1 Tupaia belangeri chinensis
CCTGCCGCCGCCGGCTTAGCAGGGAGGGGGGGGGGACACCATCATAGTTGTAGTTTTTCTCAGCGATCTCAGAATTGGATGCCCTTAGCTTTCCTCAACCCCTTTTCTTTGCTTTGCCTGGTTAACACTTAAGTCCCCTGTTTTTGTTTTGTTTTGCTTTGTTTTTAGTTTGCTAGAAGGTACATGGCCTTGACAGAGAGAGACAGAGAGAAAGGGAAAGTGAGCAATCACCCCCTGGAGGGGATGGCCACACCACAATCCCTTTTCCACCATTCTCCTTTTGGGATTTTGCACATGCATGCACATGCTCCAGGTGTGTTCTTCAAGCCATGGGGTCCAGAACTCAAACCATGTAGTTGGCCATGTGAGATTTAGTTGCCTTAACCACCACACCACCTGTTGGCCTCCCGTTTGAGTGTCGTGTTCTGAACATTGCTGTGAAGGTGCGGTGTGAGGGTAGGGGTCTATACTGCTGAGTCGTCTGCCGCCAGGCTGGGGTGGTGTGGACCACTGTGCATCTGACTTGGACAGACTCTTGTCAAGCTGGGCAATGCTGCTGCAGTGTTGCTGCTGGCCATGCCCACGCCCTGGCCAGTGCATAGGAGAACACGCCTTTCTCAGACTGGTTCGGAAGCAGTGGCATGAGGAGTGAAGCCACATGGAGCTCACTGATGACAATGGTGAGGAGCCTCCTGCACTCCCAGGCAGGGGTGATGTTCGTTCCCCAGCCTTCCAGTGTCTGACCTCAGATGAGAGCCAAAGTTCCACACTGGGGCTGGCTGTGAGGAGAACTGGGGCATTTTCCCCTGTTGTATGGCATGAGTCCAGTGTTCTGACCTTCCCTGAAAGTCACTGAGCCAAAGTTCCTTTTCTGTTTAAATTAGCTAGAGTGAGTTTTGTGATTTACAACCAAAAACTTGCATTCCAAGTAGGGTCAACAGGTAAAATTGGCTTGCTGGGGAGGTGCAGGTAAACAATCCCAAGGCTTTCACTAACTCAGGAAAGGAGTCTGGATTGATTAGTAATGCCTGCACTGATATAGGACTTGAGGCGGGGTATGTGCATGATTCTTCGCACCTCTGTGTCCAGGTCAAGATTAGCTTCTTAGTGCTGCTGTAACAAAGTGCCACAGACTCAGTGCCTTGAAACAGCAGATTTATTCTCTCTACAGTTCACAAATTCAAAATGAATCACCCAGGCTTCTTTCTGAAAGGGGAGAAGATGAGCCTGCTCTGTGTCCTGGTGGTGAAGACAACCAGATCCCACATGGCTGACTGTGTGGTTTGAGCCTTGGACCTGGCAGCTTGAGAAGCAATCTGGGCACGTGTGTGTGCAGGCCCAAAATACCAACAGGAGGGAGGGATGGAGGAGAAAGGATCGTGGTGCGACACATCCCACGAGGGTGTTTTTCCTTTTCCCTCTTTCTCTGTCTGTCTCTCTGGTGAGTACATGTACCTCTGGCAGGGAAAAAAAAAAAAAAAAGCTATGGGACAGCAGAATTTGTTTCTTTGTCATTTCCAGCTTCTAGAGGCCACCTGCATTTCTTGGTTCATGGCCCCTGAAGACTTGGAAGCTATCAACATGGCAACTCCCGGTCTGCCTCTGTTTCTGACCGCTGTCTCTGTTATCACAACTTCTCTTCTAATTCTGAACCTCGTGCCTCCATCCGGTATGAACGCTCACACTTGCACTTGGGTCTACCAGGATAATGCAAGACACTCTTCCCATCTCAAGCCTCAAAACAATGGCACCTGCACTGTCCTTTCTGCCATGTAGGGTGACACAGTCGGAGGTTCTGGTTCTGGGAATTAGTATGTAGTTCTTTGGAGGCGGGGTCTGATTCTACCACATATCTATCAAGGGGTACTTCAGAGGCTCCACTGGATATTCTTAGTGCACACATAAATGCCCAGTTCATTGATTCATCCTAATTCAAGATTAATGCATTCATTTATAATGATGATTCCACAGCTACTATAATATATAAGCATTTTACATAGAGGATCCCTTTTCCTGGTAATTCCTGAGAATACAAATATTATCCAGAGGTTATTTGTTGAATTAGGAATCAGAAAAAAAAATGTAGGAGGCTTGGGAGGGGGCACCTAATCCTGAGAAGGTCTAAGAAATCCTTCTCCTTAATCATCTTTCTAGGGCCTGGACTCTCCTTTCCTTTCGATAGGGCAGAGGTTGGCAAGCTTCAGCCCATCACCTGCTTGTATAAATAAAGTTTTATTGAGACAGAGACACACCTGCTCACACACTGTCATGGCTGCTCTTGTACACAACAGCAGGGCTTAGTGTCTGTGACAGCTCTGGGTTGCAAACTGAAGACATTATAGAAAATGTTAGCCAACCCATGAAATAGAGATTGGCAAAGCAGGGGTTCTCACATTTTAGCAGGTGGCAGAATCACCTGGAAGGCTTATTGAAACAAATCTAGCCTGCCTGCCCTGATGGGGTTTCTGAAATGGGGTCCAAGAATTTGCTTTTCCATCGAGTTCTCAGGGGGTGATCATGATGCTGTCGGAGGCTCCTGCCTCGGGACTCACTCTAGTAGACTGTCAACCCCACGAAGGCACATTGTAGGCACTAAAGGCGTGTGATAACAGTAGCAGCTGAGTAAGTAGTTGATCTATTGTCTCTGTCGGCGCCGGGCACACCTGATACATTCAATACGCTTTTCTATACATGAGGAGGTAGTAAGCAAAATCCAGTCCCCCTACCCCCCATCCTGGGTTTTCCATGTCCCAGTCCTGGGAATCTCTGAACATGTGACTTTACATGGCAAAAGGGATTTTGCAAATGTGATTGCGATGACAAACTTTGAGTTGGGGAGATTATCCTGGATCGTCAGGTGAGCCTAATTTCAGCACATGAGGCCTTGACAATGGCCTCTCTTTCCCCGCTGCAGTGAGAGACACACTACAGAGAAGGCAAGGGTGGGGAGCTATGAGGAAGACTTGACCTTCAGTGGCTGGTTTGAAGGCCGTGGGAATCAAAGAGCATCGGTGGTTGCCAGAAGAACATAACAGGGGAACTGCTGTTCTCAGTGACCAGGTCAGCACATAACCTGAGCAAAGAGCCTTTCCCTCCTCTTTCCTGACATGAGCAGGCTGGATTGGAAGACAGCCCCCTTCACCTGCAGGCTTCCTTCTCTTCTCTCTTCAGGAGCCTGGCACTTTAGACAAATACTCTTCCTCTGTAAACTCATCCCTCATGTCTCGAGGCCGGAGCTGAGATGGGTGACAGCTGTGCAGTCAGAGGGCCCCTTGTTGCTTCCCACAGGGGCAGGTGTCAGCCTCCTGTGCCCGGGTCTCTGTACAGTAACCTACAGGAGGCTGAGCTTCTTCCCCCGTGCTGGTTGGAATCTCTCCAGGAACTGTGCAGAGCCTCTGGATGTCAGGGTTAGACTGAGAGTCGTTGGCGTTTTAATGTCAGTGGACAGGGCAGGATTCCTCCTGTAGGCCCAGTGGTGAGTGGGAAAAACTCTGGGAGGTATGAGATTCCAGACCAGGGCTAATGAGGTTCAGCTTCTAGGAAGATGCTGCCAGACTGGGAAATGCTTCCTGGAAAGGACTTCTCTCTCATTTAAAAGAAAAACCCTTGCTGAAAATGATGCCCAGTCTTGAATGAATTCTCCTCAAGGGGATGGTATCATTTTCCTGCATTATTTATACTCCATCTTTTGGGGATTCGGGGAAAGAATAGCTTTCTTCAGCCTGCTGCCTGTTCTCTCCTCTTCTTCAGAAGTGGGGCTCCCCGCTTACAGCTTCTTGCAGGCTGGCTCCTCCGGGGTGGAGACTGGCAGGCGGAAGTTTCTGGGAAGCGTTGGTGGGGAGTGAGGGAGGCAGGGTGGGCGTTGGGCCAGTTGTGCTGGGCCCTCAGCCAGCCCTGCAGCAGCCGTGGAGCTGGGAAGGCCCTCAGAGTGGCAGTGACCTGGAGTAGGGATCTGATTTCTACCCCAGCATGGAGCAGTTTGATGTGGAACCCCCGGTCCCTTTAATAGCCTCAGATAGGGCATCTCTCTTCAGCTGAAGGCAAGCAAGCCTCGGAGAAGGACTCAGTGGGGGCTGCTGGGCACCAGCACTCTCAGCAGCAGTGGGAAGAATGCCTGCTCCCGGAAGGGGCTCTGGGCCACGCCCCATGGTGTCCACCACAGCCCTTGCCCTGGCACCTAGAGCCTCCCAGGGCGTGAGGTTGCACGGCTTGACTCGTTTCCCTCCATCGAGGCTCCTGGATGAGCTTCTCGCGGCGTGGCCGAGTCCTAAGACCAGATACAAAGAGAAAATCACGAGGCGTCACAGCCACCCCCCAAGCCTCAGCAGGGTGCTCGTGCAGGGAGAAGCCGTGGGAAGCAGGTGAAGGAGCGGCAAGTCTAGGTGTCCCCTCTCCTGAGCACTCAGGTTTGCACTCCCCATTCAGGTGGTTTCTCTCTGCAGAGCACGACAGAGCGCGTGGAGCCGAGTTTGCAGAAACTCGGGCTTCTTCACCGTCATCCTGCCCAGGGCGTAGAATAATAATCTTCGCACGCTCTGCTCCTGAGGAGGTGAGAACGGGCACACGTGCGAGAGGAAGTGGGTGTGCCATAGACACGATGGCGTGCGGCAAGTGCTGTAGAGACGCAGCGCCGAGGCCAGGTTACAGGAATTAACGTCGGCCACGTGACGGCTCCGCATGTATGTCGGGCTGGTGTGATTTTACCCTGTGCGAGGGCACAGCTGTGGGAGTTTTCTCTTACCCAGATACAAAAATCAGGACCTTTAGTGTCCTTAAGAGTCTCACAGACTTGACTAGTCAGATTTTCTCATTTTGCTGAATTTATAACTTAAAAGAACACTGGTTGGCAAAAACAGACGGCAGCGTCACATGAAGCGGAGGGAGGTAAGAGAGAATTCAGTACCGAGGACAGGTGGGTGGGCAGTTTTGCCACTAGTGCCTTTCTCTTTAAGGCAGAGGGAGAAAATAGCTCTCCATACATATATGATCTGAACAATGGTAACCTGAGTATTTTCCTTGCTAGAAGTGACTTTTTTTTTTTTTTTTAAGTCAAAGCTTCTCTGGAAAACATTCTTTTCAAAAAATGAAAGAGTGGGTTCTCGTTTGGTGATGAGTAGTCTAGGTTTTGCCTGAAAGGTGCCCACACTTTTCTGAGAATGAAGATTGCTTGGTGGTGAGTCCTTCTGTGGGGGCTATAATGAAGCTGGCCTTCATGGGCGGGTTGATGTCTTCGACACGAACATGTGATGCTTGAGAACAACACGTGACAGTTGAGCACAGCCCTTGCTTGCTGGCCTGTCCTTGAGAAGCACCCGGGCGCTGGCACCTGCAAAACATTCGCTCTGAACACTTCCCTCCTCTGTGGCTTCTAAACCCGAATGTGCTCGTTAGTGTTTCCTTCACTGGTGCCGCCAGACTGCCCAGGAAGGGTGGATTACTTGGACTCAGTGGCTTAGAATGTTCGTGTTTCAGTGCAGTTAGAGTGTTTGTGAAGCCTATTGACTTATCCAGAAACCAGACTTGCATTTAATTCCATCATTCTGTTTTTTAAAGTCAGTTGAAGTAAATGCCCAATATAATCTGTCGCTGAGGAGACTTAGGAGCGCAGTGTTCCTACTGCAGAGGGTGAGTTTATGGTGGAGGCTGCCTGCAAGTGGAAACAGAGAGACCGCGGCCAATGCGAGTGGGATGAAATGCCAACGCTGTTTCTCCAAGGGAGACGTGCACTTTCAGGAGGTTTGCCAGAAGTCAAAACTTATGATCTTTCAAAACATTTATTTGATTCTATACCAAAGTGCAAACTATCGACTGCATGGTGCCATTTAAAAATATTTATTTCATTTTATTCATTATTATTGTTATTTTAATTTGCTATAGGACACAGATGAAAGAGAGAGAGAAAGAGATGACTAAGCAAGCTGCCAGGTCTGGGACTCGAACCACAGATAGCAAGTGAGAGTTCAAGGCCTTAAAAACCAGCACCCGGCAGCCCCCTGTATGGTGCCACCTTATATAAATGACCTCCTGCCTCTATGGGGTCACGTACGTATCGTTGGTTCATCCAGTCGTGTGGGAACTCTGTGCCCACATTCATTTATTCGGTCACTAATTTATTCGTTTTGTCTCTGCTGTGAACTGGTGTTCTCCCCCACCCCCAAATTCATATATTAAAGCCTCAGCATGACTGGATCTAGAGGTAAGGTCTTAGGAGGCAAGATTAAACAAGGCCATAAGAGTGGGGCCCTAATGCCACAGGACTTAAGAGAAGTAGCAAGTGTGTGTGTGTGTGTGTGTGTGTGTGCGTGCACACGCACAGTTACACAGTTACAAGAGGGCTGTCCAAACACCAGGCAAGCACCCTCACCAGAACCCAGCTATATTGACTTCCAGATCTCAGACTTCCAGCTTCCAGACTGTGAGAGGATGCGTTCCGCTGATTGAGCCCCAGAGGCCATGGCGTTTTGTCACAGCCTGAGCCGATGAGTCTAGTCTCTCGTTTATTCAATGCCATTTGCTAGGTGTGTCAGGCATCATGTGAGATACAGGAAGTGGGACACGCCCCGCTGGTTACCTATGAGCAACTGTTCCCTCCTGTTTCTGCAGCAGAACCCAGATTTGGTGTTGCTGGCCAAGTGCCCGATCCCAGGAGAAAGACGATGGTCGGGCTAAGCCTGTTAAAACAATCCTGCCCCTGGGAACCAGCAGTTAGCGTAATGGCTATGTCGCTGGACTCCCACGTGGTCGACCGCGGTTCACGTCCCAGACCTGGTGGCTTAAAACTCATGCCGGGCACGTGTGCGTGCATGCCCAAGATCCCAAGAGGAGAATGGAGGAGAAGGGATTGCGGCGTGACCATCCCCTCTGGGGGGTGATTTCTCGCTTTCTGTCTCTATGTCTCTCTCTGTCTGTCTGGCGAGCGCACGCGCCCTATAGCGAAAATCTCTCCAAAAAACCAAACCAAAACAAAACAAAAACAATCCTGCCCCCCCTTTCTCATGAATGGTCTAGGTGCGGGCGTGCAACACAGTTCCAGTCTATGAGTCATCAGGGGCGGCTGTCTGGGGGTACTGTGACCATTTCTCTTCTTGAAGAGAGAAAGCACAGAAGAAGAAAGACATTTTACTCTTCCTAACTTGATTCCTTCTTGAGATGCATTTGCTGTAATGATGAATTTTCATGCAGTGTCTGGGAGTTAGGGCAGCCATATTGCAATGATGAAGGGAGGGGAGAGAGAGAGAGAAAGTGGAAGAGCGAGAGAAAGGGTGAAAGACAGAGGGAGAAAGAGAGATGAATCTCAGTGAGAGAAAGAGGTGAGGAATACAGAGAGAGGGAGAAAGGAAATGCTGACCTACTAAGTGTCATTGAATCACGGAACCCGGGCTTTTGCTAAGTAACATAATAATTGCTTCTGTATTTGAGCACTGTTAGGCTGTTCTGTTATTTGTGATCAAAAGCACCCTCATTGGTACAGTATCTGCCTGCCAGGAACTTGCAGTCAGAAAAGGGGATCAGGCTCGCAGACACTGGCAGCAATTTGACATTGGGATGTGTGCAGTGGTGTGTGGACACCTTGTGTTCTAGAGCCAAGAGCGTCTGTTTATCCAGATGCTTCTTCTGCAGAGTGATACTCAAGACGTATGCTGTTCTTATCTGCCGGGTTGTTGGAAAAGTCACTAATGCATTTTCACATAGAAAATGTCACTACCAATGTAATGTCACTTCCTCGAGGTGACCCAAGACCCTCTTTTTAAAGAAACACAGGCCACATCCTACTTTGGGGCAAGAAAGGAGGTACAAGTGTGATGCTTAGTAAGGGGGACTGCAGAGGAGAACTGTGTGCATTCCAATTCCGGTCCACCTTGTTCTGCAGGCAGGGGTCTTGATGGAGCTACTGAAAGCTACCTTCATCATCAGTAGGTTGGGGACGACGTTAGGAGCTGGAGTACGTATCCGGAGCACCCCCACCTCTCAGTGAACACTGGTCATTGTTATTTGTCGGGCTTTAGGGGTTCTGTGAATGGCTGTCACCAGTGGGGGAGCCTTTAATAAGAGCTTTTCAGTTGAGATCAATCTACAGGAGAGTTTCAGAAGGATGGCCTCTTCACGCTGTTGAGATTTCTTACCTCAGAAAAAGTACACTTTACTGTTTTCCCATTTTGTGCCACAGTAAAATGGAAAGAATTCCCTTCATGCTTTTTTTTTTTTAATTGCTAGAGGGCTCAGAGGGAGAGAGATGGAGAGAGGGAGGGAGGGAAGGAGGAAGGGAAGGAGGAGAGAAAGAGGGAGAGAGCGAGCGACCCCCCCCCCCAGGGGGATGGGGCCCGGTCCCATCCCCTC
>NW_006159525.1:3014493-3033145 GCF_000334495.1 Tupaia belangeri chinensis
AGCGCCCCCCCCCCCCAGTGTGATGTGGCCATGTCACAGTCCCTCCTCCATTTCCCCTTCCTGTTGGGATTCTGGGTCTCCTGCACACCAGACTCCCAGTTCCTATGGGCAGAGCTGCTTTGCCAGCGACTCATTTTCACAAGATGGACCTGAATGCTGACCTCGATGCTAGGAGCGGTGTGCTTCCCTCAGAGCCGTGGGCGGGAGGTGATGGAGCGTTCCTTGGCCGCACGGTGGGGCCGGTACTTTTCCCTTTTAGATTTCTGTGACATATGATGTTGAGCCCACACCTGATGCCTGTTGTCGATGGCTGAAAATGCAGGCTCTGGTCTCAGTCACGTGGGGTCCAATCCCTGCAACCAGCCGCTCCTTAGCTGTGTGTCCTTGGGCAGCGGCTCAATCTGTGAGACCGGGGGACAGGCTTTCAGGGGCAGTGATGTGCATGAGACCTGAGAGTCCCGACAGAGGCACGTGGAGCCCAGCGCTTGCCGAGTGCCGGGCAGGTAAGCTGGCGAGGGCAGAGACCTGCCTTGCCTGGCCCTCCGCAGTTCCAACGGTGCTGAGTGATTGAATGAGGGGAGGAAAATGTCAAACCGAAACAACACGATGGTCTTTGAGTAAAGGCCATCTCTCGGTAAAGGCTGGTCATCGTTATCTGTCAGGTTTATTGGTTCTGTGAACGGCTATCACCAGTGGGGTAGCCTTGGATAAGAAAGGAGTTATTACCTTTGAAAATTCTGCAGGATCAAGGCCAGTGTTTTCTCATTCGGGTCTGTTTGGCCCCCAGTGAACATGTGAGGCCATCTGGGGATATTTGTAGTTGTCACAACTGGGGGGGGCGATACTGCCCCCTCATGGTTGGAGGTCAGAGGTGCGGCTGAGCATCCTGTGGTGCGCACCTGTTCCCCCCCCCGCCCCCTACACCCCAGCAAAGGGTTCCCAGTTCCAAGTGGCAGCAGAGTTGAGGCTGAGAAACCCTTCTAGACAGGGTTATTTTTGGTCCTTAGGGTTTAGTAAATAGTGACATCATCTGATGTTGGGTGAGGCAATCTGACCCTGAAGTTTCTGGTGGTAACTAGCAATTTCTCGAGCTCTAAAAACAGGTAGTTGGTGCCTATAAGTCCCCAAAGAGGCCATGTTTTCTCTTTGACTTGCTAATTTTCTGGATGCTCTGGTGGTAATTTACTAGTTCAACTTCTCCTTGGATCAAATATTCTTTTAGGCATGGGATTAGCTGTAATTAAAACCCAAGGAGACTGAAACTTTTTCCTTTGAAAAGAAGCTCATGAAATGAATGATTCATACTTTCCAATGAACCATCAACCCCCCATGGCTTTTCTCTTGCTTTGGCTGGCTTTGCAATTTCCTCCCATCCATTGCTTCTCCCATTCCTTTATTTCCCAGTCTCCATTGATTGCTAAATTGTTGAAGAGCTGCTGCCCAGGCTCCCCAAAGCCTGAGGAATCCTGGCTGCAGTTACAAGAGGATGGGACTTTTGGAGTAACCAGTGAATGACACCAGCACAGACAACACCTCACGCCCAGGGAATGGTGAGGAAAAGGAGTGTGCCAAGTGCCTTCACACTTGAGATGCTGCTCAGAATGAAGGGAATAAAGTAATGAGCATGTTTTAATTCATCAGATACTTTCTGAGCATTAATCTAGGATCCAATAACCCTCCACGGCAGAGACTACTGGTCTACCTCTTCAATCGCCGCTCTTCATAGTGAAGCAAAACCACACATGGCCACAGGAGCAAATATACTCCCAGCCTCCCTTGAGTCTAGATGTGTCCACCCGACTAAATTCTGGCCAACGGGATGGGAGTAGAAGTCTTCTGTGGCAGCTTCTAGCAACCCTCCTTAAAGGAGAGCTGGTGAACGCCCTGACTTCTGCTCAGTGTTCTTTCTCCCATCCTGCTGCCTGACAATAATTGTGATGGCTGGAGCTCCAGCCAGTGTCTTGGGTCGTGAGGTCTATAGTCAAGATATATGGAAAGAATTGGGTCTCTGAGGACTTACTGGCGCAGAACCACCCTGCACTGGCTGCCTTGGACCGTCCCCTGTAGTAATAACAAGTCCTTTTTATTCTTTGAAGCCATCATGCTGCTAAGCAATATGTCCCAGCAATGGCAGGACCAGCCGAGACAAGAGGCTCATTCCCATTGCTTTACCTGAGTATTAGAAATCGGGAAAGAATGAGACTTTTATTATTTAAGGAGACAGAAAGAACTCTGGGGCCTGATTTCAGCCTCATTTAGGTGGGGAGAGCATATTCAGCCGAAGGTGCTGCAGAAGCGATGAAATAGACACATGTGCTCTGCTGCTTCTGCTCTGTGAGGTTCAACGCATTCAGCAAACTGGGTCAGGAAAAATTGTAAAAGACTCTAAAAATGGGCCAAATAAAAAGATGGCTGAAAGCCCTGTCTAGAACACACTTCTGGGTCTCCATGCCTTTGAACTATTTTTTAATTCTGTAAGTTGGAAAGAGCCGAGAGAAACGCAAATGAATTTTTTGGTCAATGTGTGATGTGTGTGCTCTTTAAATTCTTCTTGGAAACAGTGGTCCCATCTTACTGGTTCCCGTATTGATTCATGAGTTAAAAATCTTTGGCACATGTTTATTTTTTATTTGTATGAGAGGCATGGTTTTACTTTTTGGACAAATGACTCACAGCTGGTCGCATTTTAGGTGACCCTGGGCTTTGGGATTTTGTTTCCGCACCCAAGGTCTTGGGCTGCAGTCTGAGACTCCGGGGTGCCTAGGCTGGTTCCAGCTGTTCAAACAGACCAGCCACAGTCGGCCCTCGGTACTGGGGAGAATTGGTCCCTGGCCACCGTGGGTGTCAAAATCCCTTCTATGAAATGGCATGGTATGTGCACAAAACCTAGGCACATCCTCCCCTATACTTTAAATCATTTTCTGATTACTTATAATGTACAATACAATATAAATGCTATGGAAATAGTTGTTATATTGTATTTTATTTATTTAGTTTTGCTATAGGATATGTGCACTCTCCAGAGAGAGAGACAGAGAGAGGGAAAGTGAGGAATCACCTATCCCCTCAACGGAATGGCTAGGCTGAAATATCTTTTCCATTCTCCTCTTGGGATTTTGGGCACCCATGCACACACAATGGTCTCTTCACATGCATCCCTAAGATAGCTCGTTACTTCAAACAGCTCCCCCTACCTATAAGAGTCCTTTCACTGAGTTCCTGGTCCTTAACAAAACATGCTAGTGGCATGATTTGTGTGGCATGATTTTCAAGCCATTGGGTCCAGGACTTGAACCGTGTTTGGCCACATGGGAATCCAGCACCTTAGCTACCACGCTACCTCCTGGCACCTGTTATTCTGTAGTTTGAGGGAATAATGACGAGAAAAACGAAGGCTGTGCATGGTTGTAAGGATGCAGCTGTCCAGGCACAACACAGAGTGCGACAGCGAGCAGGGAGCATTTCCAGTCCACGGTCAGCTCACCTGCAGAGGCCGGATATGGGGACAGAGGGCCAACTCTCCATGTCCGTGTCTTGAGAAGGGGGCTTAGTGAGGGTCTTTCAGACTCCCACACCTGATTTACGCACAGGGATTTGCACAAGGAGGAACAGGTGGGCCACGAGGCAGTGGGCCTTGTCTCTGTCCCAGCCACTTTCCCTGGCTGAGATCAGTGCTCTTCTGCCTGCTCAGCCTTTTAACTGGATCGCCACCCTTCAGCTTTTTCTGGGGAGAGTTTTAACACAGGCATGTCCTTATCCCTGAGGGTCAAGGTAAACGGAGGCTGAACCTCTTGGACACTTGGCTTCTGGAGCACACAGCAGGAAACAGGAAAAACCCTTCTAACCTCCTGCTTGTGCTCAGACTGACCTCCGAGAGAGACCAGCCACTAGCATGTTTTGTTAAGGACCAGGAACTCAGTGAAAGGACTCTTATAGGTAGGGGGAGCTGTTTGAAGTAACGAGCTATCTTAGGGATGCATGCGAAGAGACCATTGAAACGACAGTCTCCATGTTATTGGAATGGTCTATAATTTGGATGTTATTTATTTATTTATTTATTTTTTGAGAGTTTTTTTTTTTTTTTTCCTAAGGTTTAATCCCCTTTCCCAAAAAGAAGAGAAAGAAAGTGAGAAGTCACCCCCAGGGGGGATGGCCCCGCTGCAATTCTTTCTCCTCCATCCTCCTCTCGGGATCTTGGGCACGCGCGCATATGCGCCCAGCGTGAGTTTAAGACACTGGGTCTGGGACTTGAACCGTGGTCGACCATATAGGAGTCTAGCGACATAGCCATTACACCAACTGCTGGTCCCAACCTTCCTTTTTCTTTAAAATCCCAAGCACCCTAACAGAAACTAGGACCCAAGGAGCACATTCTGCACCCCGAGAAGGCGTTAGTTCTCCCAGAGGCCTGGCCAGCCTCGCTGCGATCTCAGACGTTGCTCTTCAGTTTTGCTGAGCGGCCGACTTCTGCCTCGTGCCTTCTGCAGGGGTCATCTCACATCCTCGCTATTGCCAGCTTGAGTATACTCTACTGAGACGTGCTGAGTTTTTCCTATTTTTAAACATAAACAATTTTCCAACTTGTAGAATATTCTCTGAAAATACCATTTAAAAATATTTTTTGTGAAAGGGTGTATGGGCTCACCGCAGAGAGGGAAAAGGAGACAGCACGTCCCACGGGGTGATCAGGCCGCAGTCCCTGCTCCTCCATTTCTCCCTCCTTCAGGATTGTGGGCTGGCACACACATGCTTGGTGGCATTTTTTCAATCTACGAGGTTCAGACTCAAACCATGAAACTGGCTATGTGGGATCCAGCCACCTTGACTGCCAGACAACAGCTGTCCCGATTTTTGTTTTTAAACAAGTTTTCTTTTTATGCATGAGAGCGAGAAAGAAAAGTTTGCATTTCATCAGAATCCCGAGCACATGCACATACACTGGTGTGTTTATCAAGGCACTGGGCTGGGACTCGAACCCTGATCGGCCACATGGGATCTGGCTTCCTCTGCACAGCACTTTAACCACTGCAGTATGCGGCTGGCCCCCAAATACTTTTCTTGCTATTTCATTTCGTGCCAATAGGCACCTGGCTGTTGTGTGCACCCCGTGTCTTCCGGACCTAGCTCAGGGCCTGACAGGTGGCAGAAGCTCCAGAATGGACTTGCTGAGTGGGTGATGTGGCCACCCCTGGGGGGTGGTTTCTCTGACTCTGGCCCGTTAGACTGTGTATAAATAACACTGCGGGGGACATCCCTGATAGAAACCGTTGTCCACATTCGTGATTACTTCCATAGGGTATTTGTAGAAGTGGATTTATCGAGCCAATGAGCAGGCAGGTGAAAATGTTACTACATGTGGCTCTTTACTGAAAACCTGCCCTGTGGAGGTAGACCAGTTTATGCTTGGAGCTGATGCCCGAGAGCGCTCATTTATCATGTGCTTGTCAACGCTGGGTCATCGGCTTGGGGAAAAATAAAACCCAAAACTTACAAGGTCTAAGTGATGCATTTTTGTCTTAATGAATGCTTCTCTGATTATTAAGGAACTGAGCAGTTTTTCTCGCGCCTGTTGGTCTTTATAGTTCTTCTTTGCAAATTGGGCTGTTCTTATATTGGCGACACCAGCGTATTTGAATTGGAGTAGCGAATTTGTTTTACCATCTGGTTTCTCATTTGATAACGTGTCAGGTTGCTCTGCTAAAACACACAGAATCTAGACACACGCTTAACTCAGTATGAAGGTGTTTCTTTGTGAAACTGACTCGGGGCGGTGGGGGGGGGTAGGTCACTGAAACATTTGAATTACAACTCTGAGTTCCTGGATGGCTGGCGCAGGCCCAGTTAGAGGTAGAAGTGGATGTTTTTCCCTGTGTGGTAGCGCCCTCTAGTGGTCCCTAAAGACAATACAGTAACGAAATCCTCTGTTTCTAGGAGTAAATTGGAGCCCATTTAGACTGGCCAACCATAGCCCAAGCTGCCCTGTTTTCACCTGATTATTGAACCAGCATCCCACCTGGGCTCCTTGCTTCCTCCTTCACTTCCTATTCTATCCTGTACGTCACAGTCGGAGTGCCGGCTCTAAAATGTAGATCTGTACCATTCTCCATTTAAACCCTTCACTGTTCTCGGGATAAACTGTAACCCCTTCAGTTGGCATGCAGTCTTCCCTTACCCAGCTCCCAGGTTGGCAGTGCTTTTCTGTAAAGGATCGGTTAATAGGTATTTTGGTTTTTCAGGCATACGATGTCGGCTGGCACTCTTGTCCAACCCGGACAAGCTTCCTATTCTATCCTGTACGTCACAGTCGGAGTGCCGGCTCTAAAATGTAGATCTGTACCATTCTCCATTTAAACCCTTCACTGTTCTCGGGATAAACTGTAACCCCTTCAGTTGGCATGCAGTCTTCCCTTACCCAGCTCCCAGGTTGGCAGTGCTTTTCTGTAAAGGATCGGTTAATAGGTATTTTGGTTTTTCAGGCATACGATGTCGGCTGCCACTCTTGTCCACCACGGACAAGCCCTGAGTGAATGAGCACCGCTGTGTTCCTGAACTCTTCTTTGCAAAAATAGGGAGCAGGCTCAAGCCTCTGCATCGTAATTTGCTGCCATGCGATGTCCCTGATGACGGGTCTGGTACGGGTTGGTGGCATCACCCATCTCCCCCGTGGTGACGATGGCGTCTTGTACCTGAGTGGTCCCGGGGCTGGGTGCCCTGTTGGTCCTCTAGTAAGTTGTCACCAACTCAGTGCCTTAGACATAAACTTAGACATGAATTATGTTGCAGTTCCGGGGGCCAGGGTACAGTGCAGCTCAGCTGATCTGCTTAGAGCCTCCGAAGTTCAAAGCAAGGTGTTGACAGGGCACTTCCACACTGATTCCGGTCACTGGCAGGACCTGCCTCCTCGCTGGCCATCACCAGGAGCCCCTCTCAGCTCCTTGGCACACCTGTGTTCCTCCTCGTGTTTCTTGTTCCATCTTTAAGCAGCAGCAGCGTGTCTAGTCCCTCATGTTTCAGATCCTTCCCACTTCCGCTCTGCAGCCTCTCTGCCTCCAGCTGGACTACATTGCCTGCTCTCATGGCTCGTGCAATGAGATTGGGCCCATCCAGTTCCTCCAGCCTGCTCTATGGGGAGGTCCACAACCTTAATTACACCTGCTAAGTCCCTCATGTCATGTCCTGTAATCTATCCACACGTCCTGGGGCTGAGGAGTGAACCTCCCTGGGGACCAAGCACAGACCTGAGTGGATTCTGGCTGCAGCCACCAGGTGCTGATAGGTCGGCTGTGGAAGGCAGAGGGAGGGAGTAGCAGGGGTGACCCTTGAGTGTGGCTCAAGCAGCCAAAAGTGTGGAGCTGCCAGTAACTGAGACGGGAAGCCGCGTTGGAGGAACCTGACGTGCACTTTCCTTCAGGCAGGTTTTTTGTTTGTTTGTTTTTTTAAACCCACCCTTCCCTTCGTTGTTTTTCCCTGGCTGGGCTCGAAGTGGGCTGCTCTGATTGAGCCTGGGGGCGGGGGTCGGGGGTCAAGTGTGCCAATTCCTTCCTGAACGTCCCTGTTAGGGTCAGGTCGTGCCTGTCCCCTTGTTTTATGTTTGGAAGTTGACATTGGGAGATGGTGACTGGCTCATGGTGATCCAACATGGAGGCAACGTTCTTGGGAATAGCTGAATAATGTCTTGGGAGACTCAGCGAGTTTATGATCTCGTGAGAAGTGAGTTCTTGTGAGAGCTTCCTGCTGCAATAGGAAGAAAGCAAGCTGCTCATTCACTCTCCACACACCTGCCACCCTCCACGCTGCTGCTGAGCGTGCGGAGGTCAGGCCTCTGACTTCCCAGCCACCGGCTCAGAAGTGTGTAAATACATCTCTGTCTTCACTATGAAACCACCCAGGCTCTCGTATTCTGTGAGCAACACAAAACGGAACCAAGACGGTCCCAAACTTAGTCGCGGAAAGCGTTCTTCTCTGCCCTCCCTAGTGAAAAGCCTTGTCCTTCAGCATCTTGGGAGGCGGTGGCCTTTGGGTTGTCCCACAGTCTGTTTTTCTCTCTCCAGGATGCCGGTTCCCTACTCATTGTTCACCTGTGAGTGACAAGCAGAAGACCAAGAAAATAACCTTCTTTCTTCCGTCACCCAATGTTCTAATATTCTTAGATACATACTTGACAAAACTACATTATTTAACTTCAAGATGCATTTTATTATTGTCCTCATTTCACAGAGGCCAATAGTTCTGTTTCACACACGGATGGTGTGAAAATGTCAGATCTCTCCATTCTTTCAATTAATTGCAGCAGAATATTATTATCTTCATGGGAGAGGAGACTGTGGGTAGTGAGGTTAAGTAACTTAACCCAAGGCACAGAACATACTGGAACTGATTCTACATATCTGACTCCAAAGCTTGAGTGTGTATGTTTTTAACTGCCAAAGGTATACTTACTAAGTGTCTATCTATCTGTCTATATCTATACCCATTTATCGATTGATCCCTTAAGTGGAGGATGATCATGCCACAATCCATGCTCCTCCATTTCTCCATCCTGTCAAGATTTGGGGCACCCATGGGCAAGGGCATGCCATGTTTTTCAAGCTGCGGGGCCAGGATTTGAACTGCAGTTAGTCATGTGGAACCTGGCTTCTTTAACTTGGCTATGGCGCTGGCCCAACACTTGTGTTTTTAACTGTGAAAAAAATATATACCCTCTAGAATGATTGCTTTATCAACTTCTCCAGAAAGTAGCTCAGGCAAGTAGAACAAGCTTATGTGAGAACACTGTTGGAAGATGAGGCCCAGGGTAGAAATGAATTGCATTACATTTAAACAATGGAGTATTCTCTTCCAGAAGGTCCATGGGGCTCAGCTCCTGCAGGTTTGGCCCCTCTTAGAAGCAGCAGGAGAACTGGGAATGGCATCGGCAGTGCAGCAGCCAGCAACGTCTTTGTTGAGAACGTTGATGCCATTTGTGAGCATGAATAGCGTCCCCTGTCGCTGTCATCATTTCTGCTCAATGTCCGGGTGCACTGTTTTCTACTGAGATGTTCTAAGGGAAGTGCCTGAGGCATTGCTGATAGACTTCCTTGTTCCTCTGGGTTGTGACCAGCACCTCGATCGGCTGTTACCACCTTCGATGGCACGTGGTCCGTCTTCCCTTGATGAGCAGGGCTGAATATTTGCGATGATCTGTGAGCAGAGTAGGCCAGCCGCGAGGAAGTGGGGTGTTGGAGTTGGGCTGTTCGCGGTACCGACGACTCCCTGAGTACTCTGTTACTATTATGATGAACCTGCCCTTGGACAGTATCAGGTGTCTGCAGAGTCCCTGCCGTGCCAAGGGGCTCTCAGTCTGCCTAGAATCTGATCCACTTATTACAAAGAACCCTAGGACTCGGGCTCTGGGTCTGGCTGGACACAGAATGAAGTTTATTTGAACATCCAAAAAAGAAAACAGGTATGTCCTGGCTTATATGCTAAGATGACCAAAGATGACCAAAGGCCACGAGTTGACATGGCGCTCCGCTGGGGGCCCACAGGCTGTGCCTGTCAGTGACCGTGAACTGGTAGGGCCCTGGGTTCCCACGTGGCGGTGGCCTTGGACAGGAACTTGGTCTGCTACTTTGGAGGGTAGATGTGCTAGCCTTGGTCCTGAAGCACTCCCCTCCTCCTGCCATTTGGCCACATACCAGTTCCACCCTCACAGGTTAATAAATGAGAATCGCAATTCTGGATTCCTTTTTCCCTGTATTAAGAGTGGTGTCGGCATACTTCTTCACGTCCTGCCATCTGTACCCCAGGCTGGGGAAGCGCAGAGACACTCAGGTGACACCTCCTGCAGCCGCCGCCATTTGAGCCGTCTTAAGGGAAGACGAGTGCACGCATGCCTAGAAAGCAACATTTACTCCCTTTCCTGCTGGACCTCTGGAATGGGAGTTGGCCCTGGAAATCGATTATTTTCCACTTATTACCTGAGATAGCACCTAAAGAGAAAGTTACCCAGCAGATCTGTAAGTCAGAGCCCCGGGTCTCCAGAGGAGAGACTGACTGGAGAGAAAAGAATCTCACCAGAGAAGAACAACTGTGTGAGTAGGGCAGAGGGCAGAGGGAGAGAAAGCGACATTTGGAGAGGGCGGGACATTGGTTCCAGGAAGGACTTTACAGGGCCAGGGGGATCAAAGATGCCTTCAGGGAGTGAAGATATCTTGAAGGTGTGATGGGCGGTATATGACCCCCAAACTGACCTAATCTTGGGACCCCTTGACTGTTTTAGGTTACACAGCAAAGGGCAGGTGAGGTTGCAGATGGAGTTAATAGAGAGGTTGTCCTGGATTACTGGGTGGGGGGGAGGGCGAGAATCACATGGTCCTTAAATGGGGGGGGAGGGAAGCTGTGATGATGGCCACAGGGCAGAGAGCTGCGTCCATGGCTTTGCAGATGGCGCCTCCAGAGCCGAAAGGCAAGGGGATGGATTTTCCACTGGAGCCCCAGGAAGAAGCACAGCCCCGCTGGCCACCCTCTCTTAATCTGGGAAACGTCGAAGCCAGACTCCGACTTGCAGAGCTGTGAAAAGCAATGTAGGAGGTTGTCTGAATCCAGAGAGCTGGAGGTCATTTGTTACAGCGGCATTAGGAAGCTGATACAGGTCAAGTTTGTGCTCACTGGGATTTCCCTCACTCAGAACTGGCTGGCTGGCTTTCTTTTTTCCTTCTTTCTTCCTTTCCTTCTTTCTTTCCTTTCTTTCTTTCTTTCTTTTAAGAGGTGGTTTTTTTTTTTTTTTTGCCATAGAGTGCATGTGCTTGCCAGAGATAGATGGAGATAGAGACAGTGAGAGGAGAAGTAAGAAATCGCCCCCCAGGGGGGATGGCCACACTGCAATCCCTTCTCCTCCATTATCTTCCTGAGATCTTGGGCAAGCACGCACATGTGCCTGGTGTGATTTTCAAGTCACCGGGTCTGGAACTCGAACCGTGGTCGTCCAGTGATGTAACTGCTATGCCATCTGCTGGCCCCTCAGAACTGGCTTTCTGTGGGGGCACACTTGAGGGTTCTTTGGACATCTGAGGACCCTGCACAGCCTCCTGACATAAGGGTTAACTCAAGGCTTGCTGCTGGTGACCTCTGGCCTCAGTTCCGGCCCTGGAGGGCATCCTGCTGCCTCGCTGGCTGTCTCCTAGCGTTGCGTTGTTCATAAGGTAATTTAATGTCTAGCCAAAAGACACACTCTCTGCCTTTAGACTGTCGGCCTCCGCAGTTTCTCCTGCAGCCATGCTTTCTCAGTTGGCTGACATCAAAACGAGGTAGAATCTGGTGCCACCTCCAGGATCAGCCATCCCTTGGTGTCTCTGGAAACCATGAGGCATTTTGGGAGGGGACACGCTTTCTGTTATTAACAAGGCTAGGGTGCTGGTGAATTTAGGCAGTGAGTGAAGACCGTTCTCTGCACTTGTTCAGACTCTGGCTTAAATTATGCAGGTGTGTTTCTTAATTAAGAAGGTATTTTGCCACAGGGAAAAAGCCAATGGTCTTCTTGCCATCAGCTTTTTGCTTCCAGCCATGGCTGGTAGTCTTTTTAGACTAAATAGGTTGGCCTTTAAAAGCTTTCTACAAAAAAAAAAAAGTACTGGTGTATCCTCTGTCAGAAGAGAGGAAACGAGTCTGTTGTATTGAAGAAGAATGAGGGCAAGAACTTCCATTTTTCACATTCTAATGGCTGTGCGGCCATGCTCCTCATTAAAATGTGAATTTCAAGAGCTGGTGGCTGGGGAGTTAATTATTGATCTGAGATAGTTTCAGAAAACATTGTACGGAACTTGCCGAGCTCCAGATAATGACAATAATTGATAGCTGGGAGAAGGTGATTTTGTACATGGACGTTCCGGCTGTAAACAATAACATCCATCTATTTCCAGCATGTGAAAGGATTCAGAAGACTTGTCATAGATTATCCTGTCGCAGGAAGATGTGCCTCCAGGAGTCATGGCATTACAGAGTGAAGAGAGGGTCTGAGATTTGAGTAAAAAAAAAATCCACTGAAATCTCCTTTAATTTCAGCTACGTGACTTGCTCTAACTGGATAATTTCATCAATTCCTCAATTTGCCTTTCAGGTATATAATATCAAATATAAGTAGAGACATAATTAGAGAATAAGAAAAATATTTAAATGGTTAGTGGAGATTGAGGAGCTTGACATGCTCTGAGAGGAAACCGGGGCTGCTGTGTGCGGGCCTGCAGGTCGGGTGCTGCCCGTGGGGGCACCACGCACAGCGAGCCCCCGGTCTGTGTACTTGTGAGGACTCTTCCTTTGGCAAATGTCAGAAGAACATCATTGGGGGAAGAGGTACCCCTTATCCAATTTGCACAATATTTCTTGTGGGTTAGGGGCCACCCTGTGCATGTGGAGGCTGCAAATTCCTGTCCCTGGAGCAGAATGTGTACGTTTGTTGCTAAGTGTGGGGGACCAGCAGATGGCGTAATATTTATGTCGCTGGACTGCCATGTAGTTGACCACGGTTCCATTCCTGGACCCTGCAGTTTAACACTCATGCCAGGTGCATGTGTGTGCATGCCCCAAATCCTGAGAGGAGAATGGAGAAGGGATTGCAGTGTGGCCCTGCCTCCGGAGGGGGGGTGATTTCTCCCTTTCTGTCTCTCTGGTGAGACATGCACTCTATGGCAAAAATCTTTCTAAAAAAGCAAAAAAAAAAAAAAAAAAGAAGCAAACTGCGAAGTGTGGGCCTGCACCTCATTAAAACAATGAAGCTTTGCATTGTTCACCGGCATTTAAAATTCAGATACCTTTACATGCAAGTCTGAATTTCTGGGCTGGCCCGTACCATAGTAGTTGAAGGAGCCAGATCCCACATAGCTGACTGAGGTCCAAATCCTGACCCTACTGGTGTGAAAAACACTCTGGTACGTGTGTGTATGTGCCCAGGATCCCGACAGGATGCGGTGTGACCATGTGTGTGCATGTGTGTGCGCCCAGGATTCTGATAGGATGCAGCGTGACTGTGTGTGTGTGCGCGTGTGTGCCCAGGATCCCTACAGGATGCGGTGTGACTGTGTGTGTGCGAGTGCGCCCAGGATCCCGACAGGATGCGGCGTGACTGTGTGTGTGTGTGTTTGTGTGTGTGCGTGTGTGCCCAGGATCCCTACAGGATGCGGTGTGACTGTGTGTGTGTGTATGTGTGCGAGTGTGCCCAGGATCCCAACAGGATGCGGCGTGACTGTGTGTGTGTGCGTGTGTTTGTGTGCATGCCCAGGATCCTGACAGGATACGGTGTGACCATGTGTGCACGTGTGTGTGCATGCCCAGGATCCCGACAGGATGCTGCGTGACCGTGCTCTGTTATGGGGCTCTTCCCGCTTCTCGTCATCTCTGTCTCTGGTAATCACATGTGCCACCGGGCAATTAAACAACAAGTCTGAATTTCTGGTTACTGTTGGAAGAGAGATTTTTGGGAGCTTCCGTCCCGCATAGTAATAAATAGGCATGGGTGGCAGTGAAGGTTGCCTTAGGTCAGGACTGGGCTCCTGTCCACTGTAACCCCCACCACGTCTTCTGGTGTCCTGGGCAGTTAGGACCAATATCAGTTGTTATTTAATATTCTACTTGGGCTTCCTTTTTCTCAGAATTAAAGGGAACATAATACCATGCGTTATCCGTGTCTATAGAAAATTTGAAAACAAACTATAGAAGAGGGTGTGCTTTTCCAACGTAAACAAGTGTAACATTTTTAATCACAAGGGGAAATGTTCCTGTGTGTTTAATGTGCAAAATACGTCTGTGTTGAATGAGTGCACTACTGGCTTTTGAATTCGCAACCTCTGCATGAAAAGACAAGTGTAAATGTTGCTTAAGGGGCTTTTGATGGAAAAATCTGAAAAAAAAAAAAAAAAAAAAAACAAAACATTTGGGGGGGAAAAAAATGTCCCAATAGCACTTACAATAGTCTGAATTTCTGGTTACTGTTGGAAGAGAGATTTTTGGGAGCTTCCGTCCCGCATAGTAATAAATAGGCATGGGTGGCAGTGAAGGTTGCCTTAGGTCAGGACTGGGCTCCTGTCCACTGTAACCCCCACCACGTCTTCTGGTGTCCTGGGCAGTTAGGACCAATATCAGTTGTTATTTAATATTCTACTTGGGCTTCCTTTTTCTCAGAATTAAAGGGAACATAATACCATGCGTTATCCGTGTCTATAGAAAATTTGAAAACAAACTATAGAAGAGGGTGTGCTTTTCCAACGTAAACAAGTGTAACATTTTTAATCACAAGGGGAAATGTTCCTGTGTGTTTAATGTGCAAAATACGTCTGTGTTGAATGAGTGCACTACTGGCTTTTGAATTCGCAACCTCTGCATGAAAAGACAAGTGTAAATGTTGCTTAAGGGGCTTTTGATGGAAAAATCTGAAAAAAAAAAAAAAAAAGAACGAAACATCTTGGTGGGAAAAAAATGTGCCAATAGCACTTCCAATGTCCCACGTGGTTCTAATTTATAACTGAAGAATGGGATTCCCACTCTCAGGTCCTGGGAGTTATGGGGTTCTGCTGTGTGCACAGCAGCACCTTTGTCAGAGCGTGTGGCACTTTGACCATCGCCCGCCCTGGTGACCTTGGGGACAGTCATTATGTCCTCACTGCTCCTGACAGCCAGGTGTAGGGCTTGATGCCTTGTGGGAGGGAGTTCCTTCAGAACCACTGGCTGCGCTGTCTGTGGCACCTGCATTATGATCAGAAGCTCCAGATCTTTCCTGGTGGTGGCTGCCCTTCTAGCACAGAGTGGGTGGGGAGAAGAGAACAGTGTCATTGGGAATTTGGGGGTTGCCTGCAGTGGGACCCAACCTTGGGTAACTAAGAAGAAGAAAAATAATGTATAGGAGGGTTATAGGGTATTCCCAGCACAAAAGAGAACCCTGCTCCTTGGAATGGATGGGCCCCAGCCAGCTCTAGGCTTCCAGCTAGCGGCACCAGTGCTTCTGGACTAGCACCTTGTTGGGACCCCTGGGCTCTATTTTCTGTCCTGGAGCCACTTGACTTCAGAGCTGGGAGATACAGAGCCGGATTGGTTCAGTTGGCGTCACTCACTCATCTCTGGGCTGGAGGAGGGTGGGGAGACTTGACGGACCCATGGTCTGAGCCAGACAGCGTGCATTGGTGCAGGGTGGGTCTCTCAAAGGAGGGAGACCTCCGTGAGGAGAGGCACCAGCCTCAGACGGGACAGGTGTGTGCTCTGCACTCTGTTGTCAGCAGACCTCTGCCCCTGGTGGGCAGACGCTGTCACCTCCCTCCCCCACCCGCTGTTACTCACAGGTAGGTGCCTCCCGACCGGGCCGTACCTCCTGGAAAGGAGACTTTCAGAGAACTTGCAGCTGCCAGCCTCTGCTTGGGCCTGCCTGCCCCATCTCTCAGGGCTTCGTCTGCCCAGATGCAGAAGGATCGCTGGCTTTGGAGATTTGGCTTCAGGAATGAAAGGACAGTAACCACAGCTGTTCTTGACTGTGCTACCCGTGAGCTAGGCACTGCGCCGAGCCCTTTCCCTGCCGAATTCCATCAATACACACACTCGCATTTACGTGTGGTACAGGCTCTGAGACTGACATTAGAGGTGAAATACCCACGTGTCAGAAGCTCACATCCAAATCTGACTGGCCTAAAGCTACGGCTCAGATACTGCTCTCACTCTCCCCATCCCACACTAACCGGCAGCTCCCGTCGCAGCCTAGAGACGCTTAGAACTCAGCCGAGAAGCTTCGCTGCCCCAGCCCCTGGCTTACCGGATCTGTGGAGGCAGCCCGGTCGCACATTTCAGTTCACCAAGGGCATGGAATTTTGGTGTTTTCGACCTGCTGGGGCCGGCTGTGAACTGTGGTTGGCCCGTTCGATCCCACTCCCTTAACCACTAAGCTACAGAGCTAGCCCTCGTAAATCTTATTTTGTGAAAACAACTGTTCTTCATTTTGGAATTGAAGACATCTCTTTGTCCCATTTGGCAATGTCCTAGCTTGTATTAACAACAACAACAACAAAAGACACTTATAAGTGATACTTTCTTTTTTACTTGGTAAAATAGGAAAATTGATGCCCGTTCCAGCTACCTTTGTGCCATTTACTGGGATGAAATTTAGAAATATTACCAGTTCTCTCAACGCAGATTTGAAACAGCTGTCTGTGTAGTGTGGTAGATAAATGCAACTGTAAGACGTCAAAATCTAAGAAAGTGACGTGCAATAAAATACAATATAAACATATTTTAGAAACTGCAGGTGTAAGAATGAAAATCGCCAGTGGACCACTTCCTAGGACCAAACCGCCTGTCCTTCTCAGCCCAGCCATTGCGGTGGGATTGCAGTACAAACCTACTTAGTAAGGTCGGTTGTTTATCCATTCTGGGGTTGAGAGGCATTTAGCTTGGCTCTAATTTTTTGTTATGGTAAGCAGTATAATATTGGACATACTCATTCACGTCATCTTGCTTTTTTCCTATTAGTTTTTTTTGTTTGTTTTAATAAATTTCACACGCAGAAAAGTAGACAGAAAAGTATAATGAGCACCAGTGTTCACACATCCTGTATAGTAATTGTGAACATTTTCCCTAATTTGCTGAATTTACGTTTTGGGGGCCAAATTTAGAGTGAATTAGACATGATAGCATTTCACCCCTGAATAGCTCACATGGCATCTCTGAAAAATGAAGATGTCCTCCCGGATGACCACGATCGCGCATCACACTCAGTGGCCTCCACTAACGTCCCAAGGTTGTCCAACAACTGGCCCGGCTTTTATTTTCCCTAATGCGAAGGACTTCACCAAGTGCACTGCGTTTGGGTGCCACCTCTTGCTTTCTATGTCCCTTTTAGTCTAGGGTAGGAACGTCACCCATCCAGTTTATATTTTTCAATGATATTGGTCTGAAGAAAAGAGACCAATGTCCTGGCTTTTGGGATTGTTCTGTCCTCTAGACTGTCCTTCTGTTGCCTACATTTCCTGTAAACTGGAAGTTGTACTAGATGCTGACCTAGATCCAGGATGTGCTGTTGACAGGGAATTTGGTGGGTGTACCAAATGTGTGCTCCCTATCGTGGAACGGCAAGGCACGCGAAGGCCAATGGCCCCATAAGCAGAGGGCTGGCACTGATTAGTGCGAGGGCTGGGCAGTCACGTGTCTACAAACAAACATCACCTGAGGCTGTTTGTCGGCACCCTGCACATGCCCAGCTCCCGTCACTTCACCTAGTTGTTGGTCTGTGTCTCCATCAACTATCTAATTGGGGGTCTGCAAACTGTTGATTTTCAAATCCAACCCTCTCTTCTGCAGTGATTAGCTGACTTTATTCTGTGACAGAGCTTTCTTCCACCTACTGAGCTTACAGGCTTACCCTAAAATAGACTTTCTTTAGAAAAGTTGAATAAATGTTGAATTCTTTCCCATTATTACCACGTTTTAGAATAAAGACATGAGTTTTAGTTGTCTCCAAGGGGAGCAGGTAAGTTTAGGTGTTGTGTTGTTGGCTCCCTTGTTATATCAACGGAAACAGACTTTTACAAGTTTGCCATGTTTCAATTACAGCATTATTTATTTATTTTTTTTGAGAGGTTTTCGCTATAGGGCACGTGCGCTCACCAGACAGACAGAGAGAGACAGAGAGCCAGAAAGCGAGAAATCACCCCCCAGGGGGGATGGCCACACCGCAATCCCTTCTCCTCCATTCTCCTCTCGGGATCTTGGGCACACATGCACACACACCCGGTGTGAGTTTTAAGCCACCGGGTCCGGGACGCGAACTGCGGTCGACTATGTGGGAGTCCAGTGACATAGCCATTACGTTAACTGCTGGTTCCTTACAGCATTATTTTTAAGGTGATTTATTTCTTCCCTGAGACAATGAGACACAGAAAGAACAGGAGACACAGAGGATAGCACTTTCATTAGGGTCTTCCTGTTGAAATCCACCACCAGCCTCAGCCAGCCAGGGTTATCGACTCACACCCCTGTGTTGAGCGTGCACAGGGAGACCTTGGGAGGCGAGCCTGGGACCTTCCCGTACGACCTGGGCACCATGGCCTGTGCTGTTACTGCTGTGTCCTGAGGCTGGTCCATAGCCGTGATTAGTCTGTGCTCCACCTGTCTCAGCCTGGTCACTGGGCACCTGCCCATGCCCTCTGAACATGAGGCCCATTCCTCATTGAATGTTTCTTTGCTTTCTGGCACAACCATGAGCCCTAGATCAAACTTGCATTCCTGTGTACACATGGAAATGATCATCTAGACTCAGAGAATCATTAGACAAAATCAGAGCTGTTGGATTATGTGCATTTAATATTTTAAAAGATAATGTTAAATTACCCTCCAAAGCACATAGAAAAACCAGAAAACTACATCGTGACAACCCAATAGAACCAATAGAACCAATTTACCCTCTCACTTGCATCATGGGAGTACCAGATCTTTCTTCCTTCTGCCCTTCACCCTTCCTTCCTTCCTTCCTTTCTCCCTCCCTCCCTCCCTTCCTTCCTTCCTTCCTTCCTAACTTCCTTCCTAACTTCCTTCCTTCCTTTTTTATGCTCGAGGGCACATGTGTTCAAGAGATAGAGAGGAAGAGAGTGAGAGAGAGAGAGAAAGTCCCTTCCCACTCCCTGGGCCTGGTCACACTGCAATC
>NW_006159525.1:3033170-3045626 GCF_000334495.1 Tupaia belangeri chinensis
TCTTTCCCTCCGATTCTCCATCCCATCAGGACCCTGGGCATGTGGGTGCGCACCATGGGAAGCTGACAGGAATGGGTCTCGGACTCTGGTCAGCCATGTGAGATCTGGCTTCCTTTGTGCAATACCTAGCTGCTTGCTAGGGTAGGGGGCCACCCTCTTTTGCCTACTATTGAGATTTTTAAACTTAGTAATTTTTCCAATTAGGTGGGTAGACAATGTATTTAATGGCTGTCTTACTTTCCTTTTCTCCTGTTCCTAGTGATGTTGAGCACGTGTGTGTGTGTGTGTGTGTGTGTGTGTGTACACTTGCCATGTGAAACTCTTGTTCCCCTATTTGCATTCTTACAGCCTTTACTCGTTGAGCACGTGTGTGTGTGTGTGTGTGTGTGTGTGTGTGTACACTTGCCATGTGAAACTCTTGTTCCCCTATTTGCATTCTTACAGCCTTTACTCATGTTTCAATGGGTGGTACCTATCAGTTTTTCAAAACCATACCTACAAAGTCATTTTTAAAAATCATAAATCCAAATGCATAACTTTTATCAGTAGCAGTTACCCAAGATAGCTTGTTTTCTATGTCCCCACTGGGTGTCACTGTTCACCTGCTTAGAGAACAGAGACCCATCCTGGCAAAAAAACGGAAGTCTGTGGTTAAAATTTATAGATGGCCACCTGGCCTTCCTTCTTGTTTGGGCAGAAGATACTCAAGAGAAAACATCATTCTTTAAGCATGCAATCTCCTGTGCATAAATATTTTTCTTGGATGAAACTTATGTCAAAATAGGTTAAACAGCAGCACGACCCTCTCTTGGCCTTTTAAAAGCTCCTTTATTTTAAACGAGGACAAAGGAACGAAAATCAGCCATATTTAAAGGCTGCGAAATGGTTCTGTGCAGACATGAAGTTTTTTTGCCTTTTGAATAATGAAATATATCCTCTTATTAAAGAAACTTGTGATACTAAAATACGCGTTTGGTTTTGGTAAGAGTGTGGGTGTGACCTGAGATCAGATTTTTCTCTTTTCCTCTACCAAATGTGCATTTCCAGTCTGCCATGGTTTCACGTTTTGCTCTTTTGATATTAGCTGGCGAAAAACTCACTACGTGACTTATGGTTATTAAAGCCTAACCCTTCGTAAGAGTTGATATGTTTTTACAAACTTTTCTGGCTATAATATGCATATGGAAATGCCGAATCAGAAGTGTACAGCTCTGATTTTTTCCATACTGAAAATCCTACCTCACAAGCACCGATATCAGGAAGCAGAAGTTGGCCAGCCTCCCCTCATCCCTCCTTCCCGCCACCCCTGCCCTTGTCCCGTCGGGGCCGCTCTCCCGCCCTCTCCCCACGGTGGCTGAGCCTGGCTCCTGTCATCGTCGGTCATACTCAGGGACTTACGCGCCCGTGCTCTTTTGAGTCTGGTTTCTTTTGATATTATAGTTGTGGGGCTCACCAGTATTACTGATATAGTTGTGCTTTTTTAAAAAAATTTTGGCATACTATCCCATCGTGCAATGGCTTAGTGCTCTTACCGAAGAGCATGTGGGAAGTTTTTAGGTTTCGACGGCTGTGAACAGCACTGACATGAGCATCCCAGTGACATTCTTTCGGAATGGCTGGAGTCCCTAAGTCCTAGGAGAGCCTGGAAGCTCTGGTAGATGCTGCCAAAGACAACTTTCCAGGGATTTGTAGCAGCGACACCTCCTGCCATCGACGTCTGAGCGTTCCAAGTGCCCAAGTCCTCGGCAGCTCTTGCATTTTCTGCCTTTTTCATCGGAATCATTCTGGTGGGAGGAAAGAGGAAGACCTATTTATTACAGTCAGTTATTTAGTATGGGGATATTGAGGCTTCAATGTCCTGTCCACCTGAAAAATCAAAGAGATACAGCATTTTAAAAAGAAAGAGGTGGAAAGGGGGTTGTCGGGGGCTTAACACATGTGTTAGTCCTCGCCCTGCTGCTTCGGGAAAAGCGTTAGTGAAAAGCTACTCCGCTGGAAGGCGTATTTTTAAAAGAAACATCCCCTCCAGTAGTTCACATGAGTGGAAAGATAGAAAAGAAACTCGGTATACTTCCTTCTTAATTTTCAGTGTGATAATTGCTGTTTTATTCTGATTTTAAAAAAAGTGCCTACAAAAAATTGCAAATAATACCATCCAGGAGAACCCGAGGAAACGCACCGCGAACACCCTGAGAGGCGCTATACCCTTGCTGACGGACTCTTCCTCTACTCAGTTCTCAAATGGGGTTGAAGTAGGGTCTGACTGTGATAGGGAGGGGGACTCCCTCCCTATGGGACCGGCTACCCTGTGGAAAAGGCGGGCGACCCCATCTCAAGCCACCCCAGACTGGGAGGCGGGGAGGCAGAGGGGGCTCCTATCATGAAGTTCTGGCCGTTTTCCTGGATCAGCTGGTGGAGCAGGCGCCAGCTCACAGGGAGATTCCCAATTCCTGGCAGAGCAAGCCAGCTCCAAAGCCCGAATCGTCCCTAGAGCGATTTCACTCAGAGCAGACTCGTGCCAGCAGGTGGCGCTCTGCAGTAGTCGGAAGCAGATGGCTTTGGAACTGGGACCTGTCTGTGGAACTCCTGGCGGCTGGTCCTGAAAACCTGTCACTCCACTGACCTGTGTAATAACTGCAGTGCACATTTTACGTGGTTAGGTTTTGAGATCCCATTTAGCACATTTCTGTGGGATTTTAATGTACTAATCAGAAAATGTCATCTGAAACCGCAGCCCTGCTCTCTCTACAAAACCGTTACCTTCCGGTGAGGATTACTCCAGAAGTCCCCCTGAGCCCAGAAGGAAATATTTTTCCGGAGAGTTTAGCTCTCGTATGAAGGGAATTGGGGAATAGGGCCGGGGAGGATGTTGCCGGCCACCAAGGTGTATTGATGGGGGTGGGTGTCGTGACAGAGTATGTGGCGTGAAGCAGAACGTGTTTTCCAGGGCTCGCAGTGTCATTGGGCATAGCAGACATATGCAAAATGTAAATAGGACTGAGCCTTCATTTCAGTCTGAGAACGTCAGCGATTTCTCAGTGAGAAGGCTGGGTTAGTTCAGGAAGGCTTCTTGGAGGAGATGGGCCCTGAGGCTGTGTAAGCCCAGGTCTAAGACATAGCCTGGTGCATACACTGCTGGCCTCAAGTGGCCACACAGGCTGGGCCCATCAGCTCCCAGGCTTGGCTCACCGAGTTCTGATCACCTGCTCAAACATACGGAAGCCAGCAGCCTCCCGGGCTCCCTACTAAATTATCTAAGGGCAGTCCAACTAATGCCCAGTGTCTGACACTGTGCTAGCCCCAGGCCTCCAAGAGTCCAAAGTGCAGCCCACAGAAATCCCAGCACCCTCTTCGGCTCAGTCAAAGCATAGAAATGAAGTTCCAGAAGCACAGTCCGGATCAAATTAGAGGGACACTCTGGCATATCAGTGCATTTCTGGGAGACGGAAATGTGGGCTTAATGTTTTTTTAAGAGAGATTTTTTGATACAGGGCACATGTGTTAGAGAGACAGAGAGACAGAAGGTGAGACATCACCCCCAGGGAGGATGGCTACAGTGCAGTCCCTTCTTCTCCAGTCTCCTCTTGGGATCTTGGGCATGCACGCACATGTGCCCAGCATGAGTTTTAAGCCACAGGGTCTGGGATTTGAACTGCAGTGGAAGCCAGCAGCCTCCCGGGCTCCCTACTAAATTATCTAAGGGCAGTCCAACTAATGCCCAGTGTCTGACACTGTGCTAGCCCCAGGCCTCCAAGAGTCCAAAGTGCAGCCCACAGAAATCCCAGCACCCTCTTCGGCTCAGTCAAAGCATAGAAATGAAGTTCCAGAAGCACAGTCCGGATCAAATTAGAGGGACACTCTGGCATATCAGTGCATTTCTGGGAGACGGAAATGTGGGCTTAATGTTTTTTTAAGAGAGATTTTTTGATACAGGGCACATGTGTTAGAGAGACAGAGAGACAGAAGGTGAGACATCACCCCCAGGGAGGATGGCTACAGTGCAGTCCCTTCTTCTCCAGTCTCCTCTTGGGATCTTGGGCATGCACGCACATGTGCCCAGCATGAGTTTTAAGCCACAGGGTCTGGGATTTGAACTGCAGTCAACTATGTGGGGGTCCAGCGATGTAACCATGACATCATGTGCTGGTCCCAGCATGGGCGTACTTTATAGAGCACAGCAGGACCCCTCAGACGCCTTCCCCCACTCATCATTCTTCTCCGCCTTTGGGACTCCTCGGGTGCTGCTCCAGGGCCGCTCCCCAAGTGTCTCCAGGCCCAGCCGTCTTGTTTCTTTCTCTGGTTCTGCACTTTTCTTTTTCTTAGACGGTCTCAGATTAATTCTCAACCCAGTCTTTGCCTCCTTCTGTGGGGTGGGCAGGAGATGAATGGAGTGTAGACTGTATTTGAATCCCTTCAGATCACTGGCAGGATGTAAAAAAGGATGAGATGTGTATTAATCACACCTCGAGGCTAAGCTGTGCTTCCTGAGCTTGGTATGCATGGGATTGAACCACCCCTGCCTCAAGACTAATAGGGTTTACGTAGAGTGCTCCTCTTACAGATTCCCTCCTGGTGTTCTTGCTTTACTTAATCCTCACTGTTTCCTACTGTCCCTGATGTTCCCTCAGCCCCCGAAGTGTCCTAGACATCATCTTCTAAGGAAAAGAGAGGGAAGAAGGAAGAGCAGAAATCAGGTTCAGTTCTTCTGGACAAGAATCCAATGAGGGTCAGCAGGTGGCTGGAAGTGAAAGCAGCTGGATCCCATATGGCCAACTGTGCAGTTTGAGTCCTGGACGCAGCGACTTGAAAACCACACCAGGCATATGTGCATGCCCCAAATCCCGAGAGGAGAGTAGAAGAGAAGAGATTGTGGCATGGTCATCCCCTCTGATATCACTTTCTCTCTGTCTCTTTCCAGTGAGTGCATGTAAACCCATGGAAAATTAAAAAAAAAAGAAGGCGATGAAAATATTATCATATAAGAGCTAAGTAGGAGTAACTCACCAAAACGTGTGCAGAGATAAGTAGTCCCATTGTAGGGCCTGAGGCTGGGAGGCCCATCCGCGCACTGCAGGTAGAGCGGTCTCGGTGTCAGGGTCCAACAGGCCAATTCAGCACCACTACAGCATCTGCACTAGTCTCTCTTGCCACCCCCTGGGTGGTGAAGCAGGCTCAGCCTTTACTGTCTGTTTTTTTTTTTCTTCCAGAGGGAATGTGCACGAGAGAGAGAGAGAAAGAGAGAGAGAAAGAGAGAGAGAGAGAGAGAGAGAGAGAGACCCCTTAAAGTGTCATGCCACACTCCCTTTTCCCTTCATTTCTCCACCTTTGGGACAGGCATGCACATGCATCCAGTATGTTTTTAAGCAGCCAGGGCTGGGTTACAGCACGGTTGACCTTGTGGGATGAGGCTCCCAATGCACATGCTGAGGTGCGGCGCTGCAGGCCAGCCTCTCTCTGTGTGGTTAGCATGGAGCTGTCTCTAAACTACTCTCAAATGACTGACGACCGACTAGTTGAACAGAAGGGGGAGGGGAGTGGAACCCCGTACAGAGTCAGATGTCCCGTGATTTCTTCTTGGTCATCAGAGCAGGACCCCACAGGCCGTGGCTGCTGAGCTCATAATCATGGGTGAGTGGGACTTGGGGGAGGGGCAACCCAGCAGGGTCGGGGATGCCGCGGGGGTGTGTAGGAGTACGTGGTGAGCAGATCAGTTGGGCTGGAATGAATGTTGGGAAGGTCCAGTGGTCACAGATGGAAGGCGACCTTGAATGCCAATATAAGGATTGGGGACTTCATCCTGAGGACAACGGAACCACTGCTGCTTTCTGGTCAGGGAGGCAGGGTCGGAGGAGTACTTTAGCAGGGTGCATTTCCTCATGAAGTTGAGTTCAGCAAGGGGAGTGGGAGGGGGTGTGCAGGAGCCGGGAGCCTGGACTCTGCGTCCCCACCGTGAGGAGTGCTGCCCACCCCAGGCACACGGTGCGGCTCAGTCTTCTCCCTGCATAGTGGGGGCACGGTCAGGGGCCACCTCAGGGTCGCTCTGAAGACTCCGCCGGCAGATTGGACAATGGTAAGCACCACACAAGGCCTTGGGCGTCCCTAGAGACCCTTCGATGCCATTTTATTGTGTCAAACGGACAAAGGGAAGAGAGAAGCTCTGTCTCTCTCCCTCTCTTTCCTGCTCTACAGTTCTCTCCACCTTGGGGAAACATTTTCTTTCTTCTTTCACTGCCTGATATATACAGAATCATTTAATTGTATTTATTATTATTATTTTAATTGCTATAGGGCACATGTGCTCTTTAGAGAGAGAGAAAGAGAGGGAAAGTGAGAAAGCAGGCTGCCAGGCCCGGGACTTGAACCCCAGTTGGCCATGTGGGAGTCCAGCGCCTTAACCACCGTGCCACCTGCTGGCCTTCTGTCTGATATGTTTTAGGAGCGCTTTCATGTCCTCGTGCCCAGGCCGTGAATTTTGTCTCCTAGACCTCAGCCAAAAGCAACCTGTGAGTAGAGGCGGCCGGCACGTTTCATTTCTGTGGCGCGGCGCCCTTTGATGTTAAGCTTCATTTTGCCCAGTCTCTTTCTTCTTCCTGAAAGTGTAGGATGCTGATGGTTCCCAGTCCCTAGGGTAGTCCCGAGGGCTAGATAAGAGCATGCGTGTGAACACGTGGTGCCTGCAGCGTCTGTGATTGAGTGCGAGGCAAGCGTGAGCTGCTTTCCTGTCTCTCCCCGGAAGTATAGCTGAAGCTCTCTCTGGCACCTGCATGTCTTCCTGTCAGTTCCACCTTCACTGCTGAGCCTCCACCTCTCCTAACCAGGGGATGCCTTCTGCTTAAGGTTTGGTTCCGCCTCTCTCTAAGCACTTTCTGCCTCTTTCAGCACCAGCAAGTCGCTTTACTTGGTCTGACACAAAAATGCCATTGCCTGGGTGGCTTAGACACCCAGTCATTAGTTTTTTTCAAATTCTAGAGGCTAGAAGTCCCGGACCAAGTTGCTGACAGTTTAGTTTCTGCAGAGGCTCCTCCCTTGGCCTGCAGAGGGCCAGCTTCCCTGTGTCCTCACGAAGTCCTTTCCCTGTGCACCTGCAGCCCGGCGTTGCCTCCTTCTCTTGGAAGGACATCAGATGTCTTGGATTTAACTGTAGCCATTTAATTTCAGTCATCTCTTTGAAGGTCCCATCACCATTTCCAAATATAGTTATTTTGGGGGGTGGTTAGAGCTTCAGTATATGCATCCTGGGGGTTACACAATTCAGCCCATAATAATTACTCTTCTGATACTCATAGTATCCTAACTCGCTCTGCAATGATTTGTGTGTTCATCAATATAACTGAAATGGCTGTGCTAGATTAGGTAGTTATTTGGCAGATACAAAGAGGTTTCAGAAAGTTAGCCAACAAATGAAGTTAAAGTATGAGTTTATTTTGGTGCAGATAATCTTGGAATCCATGTGTCGTTTTTTTCCCCTAAGATGCCTTTTTTTTTTTTCATGAATCCCATCGTATAGCTCCCTCACGCACGTCTCCATAGGAGGAGTCTGTCCTGGCCCCTTGACGTTGGGTTTGGCTAAATGTCGACGAAGCCAATGCGGAGTTGGCAGATGTGCACAGAGCCTTGAAATGTGTCTGTGATCGGAGTTCCCCTCTCTAGCTGCAGCCTTTCTCCACGAACAGGACAAGTCTCAGTAGCTGCCAGCCCAAGGAAGAACAGGGCCGGGTGTGGCAGACACAGGCCCACCTAAGTCCAGGTGAATCCCAGCCCTCCTGCAGGTGTGTGTGAAGGAGGTTCCTATTGTTGGATGTCCTTGATACCCAGTGTGGTTTGTTACGTAGCGCTGTCAGGAACACAGCTGACTCACACGGTCAGCTTTATTCAATTCTTGCCGCGTTACAGAGTCAATGCCAAACGGTTCGTATGTATTATCTGATTGAATTGTCACAAGACCTCCTACACTATACGTAGGCTTATTTCTTCCATTTAATAGATGAGACACTTAGAAATGATTAAGATAAAAAAATGAGATTTTGAATCAGAATTTAAAGACCCCCCCACCCCCCCAGAGCCATGCAGCATCAGAGCTGGGATCCGACCTGTACCCAGGCCAGTTTGTGGTCCGCGTCCACGGCCACTGAGCTGTGAGCTTCGAGAGGACAGAAGCACTTACTTTTTCGAAAGCTGAGTCTGAAATTTCCTGGTTTCTGACTTCCCCTTTAAATCTTCTCTACAGCACAGGAAGCTCCTATTTGTAGCGTGTTCCCAAACTATTTTTGGATGGGGGACTGTGGATCCAGCAGCTCCCTTTTAATTGCCTGGATCGAGCTCCATGGAGGTGCCTCTGCTCCGAGGCGCTGCAGCAGAAGCTGCACCCTGCATGGTGGGAGCGGTGAGCATGCGCAGGTTGATCCGCGGACTGCGGTTCCCAAATCTCTCGCCCGACTGCAACCTTCAGTTCTCCTCCCCCCTCGCCTCCCCTCCCTTGCAGGCCGGCAGACAAGACAGCACTTCTTTATTTTTGTCTTCTCCACCCCGTTGCCCACCCTTCCCTTCTTTTACGTAGTCTTTTTCTACCTGTTTGCTGAGTCTTGGTTTGGGGGCATGTGGTTGAATCAATTAATAGAGGATTTGCAGAACCACAAGTGCAGTTATTAAAGGGTGGCGTAATTAACTTCTTCAGACTAATTGAAAATTTTCATTTAGAAGGAGCAGCCAAGTGCCTCCTTGCTTAAACAGCTTTTCACACAGAACAGTCCTCATGAAAGGAGCCTTTAATGTGTATCCATAAACCGAGGACCTCCGAGGCTGCTGCAGAACTTTGGAAAAAGAATTTAGTCATTTCTCTTTCTCTCTCCATGTTCTCCCTCTCTCGAATATTCCTTAAGGCTCCACAGCTTCCTGCACTGGATGACGCTGCTTCTCAAGTCAGAGAGCGGGGTCAGGAGAGCTGGGCGGGAGGAAAGGCCCTGTATGATGCACCTTTAGATTGGGAGAGTGAAGACCAGAGAAGTCGTGCGGCTCTTGCTTGCTATCGCTGCTGCTTCGGTGCGAGCACAGACTTCCATCTGGGGACAGGGGAGGAAACCCTCTTCGATTTCCTTTTGTGGGAGCGCCCGTCCTGTTTCCTCTGCCTTGGCCTGTGGGTGTGGTTTCCAGTCCCCAGTCTGTTCTCATAAGCTAGGCCTGTCCATCACATGATGTTCTTCCTGGTCCTAGGCTGTGATTGGCTCAAGAATTAACCTGTGGTTCTCCAAATGGGCCAATGAAGCGTAATCCGAGATCTCTGCAGGAGCAGCTGAGTGGGACTGCTGAGTCGTGGGAGGTCTGCCCAGCTGCCTTGGCAGCTGTTTTGGTACCGGGACGTGCCTGAAAATAAAGCCAGCACCTGGGGAACAGGGCAGGGGAGCTGTCACAGGGACAATGAATCAGCTACCTGAATCAGCCTCTACCCCTGAACTTTCCAAGTGTACATACGTTACAATTTATGGCATTCCCCTCCCCCTTTAGTCAGTTGGAGTTCTTTTCTAACTCAGAGAGACCGTCTAATAGAGCCATGTAATAAAGTGTCACCTTGGGTGAGACGGTGTCAGTGTATACCGACCATCACAGCCCTCCTCTTCGCTGGAAGACAGCAGATCTTAGAAGCCTGGAGGGCGCGGGTCATTTCTATAGGGCTTTTGGTCCAGCCCCTGGGAGTCTTAGGGTGAGTTCCACCTTTTAGGGAGGACAGTTGAGGGTGGCAGCAGCAGCCAAGCACACACAGCCGTGGGCCTTGGCACTTGCAGACAGACTCTGACGAGCTCTGGGACGGGCATGACCTCAGGCCCTGAGACCGCAGCCTTCTGTTCCAAGTCCAGCTCTGTTCCCTTTGGGGAGGCCCTTCCTGAGCCTCGGTACCCTCACATCTAAAATGGGAAGAGTAGGTGTTGAAACACCATGGTGAAGTGCTGAGGGTTCCCGGGGCCCGTGTTTATGAAGCGCTAAGCTTCGTGCTGGGGCTAGTTAAGTACGCAGAACGCCAGCCCAGCCGTCACTGCCGCAGATGGGTGGTCCGACTCCCGGTGGAGCGGAGATTAGCAGTCAGGAGTGACCTGAGCGAGGGTTTCTAGTGAGGAAAAGGTTCTCCCAGTAGGCTTCCTGTAGCCCCTTCCCTATTTCAAACTCCCAGTAGGAGAATCAGCTCAGAGTCCACAGCGATCTGTCCGATGTGCAGCCCATGGCCAGAGCTTTATCAGAGCCACCCCTTCGGAACACAGGCGCAGAGGGTTCAGGTTCCACCAGAGGGCACAGGCTGCAAGGAGGAGATTTCAGTGGGTGGCCACAGGGATTCCTGAGGCCAGGAACACTTGGGTGATGAGAAAACCATGTCTGACAGTTACGAGCGGCAGGGTAGCCATCTGCAGCTCAGTTCCTGCAGGCAGACAGAGAGCTGCAGCCGAATGATGAAGATCTTTTGTGCCATCCTCCCCGGAGCCCCTAGAGGCAGAGCTGACCATTTTCCCCATTTTGTGCGAGCAGGGAAAGCATGGAGAGGTTGAACCACTTTCTCGAGGTGCGTCTATCGTAACATAAGCGCTGGGAGGCGAGGCTGCATTAAACTGAGGCTCTCCGTAGCTTAACCTCTGAGCTGCACAGTCTCCGAGTTCCACTGGTGCTCGGCCACCAGAGCAGGAAGTGCTGCGCACCCAGCTGGTGTGCTGTGGCTTCCTTCCTTCAGAAGAGCCCGGTTCCCTCGGACAGGGTAAGCGAGCTGTTCTTGCAAGGAGGTGAGAGCGTGTCCCTGGTGGCCTTGCGGCTTCCATGTGGCAGTGGCGGACACTGCGAGCTGGTCAGTATTGGTTGGATGACGAACAGATGAACTCGAAGATCTCATACCTGACCGGCGTTATGTTTGTACGTGCAGGTCCGGCAGGCAAGCTAGCATAGGCTGAAGTCTGGGGATTTGGAGCCAGGCCGCCGGGCCTGTACACTAGCACCCACTGGGACGTTGTCTCAGGTACCTGACGCCTCTCAGCCTCAGCTTCCTCAGCTGTGAAGTGGAGATCCCAAAGACACCGCTCCCTACAGGGCTCCTGTGGGCCCCGAATGAAATAATGCAGCGTGCGCGACCACGGAGGTGCTCAGGGGATGTTAGGCGTACCCAGACCTGGCGCCCTTTCCTGAACTCCTTGTGGATGGGGAAGAAGGACCCAGTTCCTGTCCACACCGTGGGCCGGTCCTCCACGCGTGGCTTCCTACCACTTACCCCATGGTCCTTTGCTCAGTCTCAGACACGCAGGAAATGCTAACTGAATGTTAAAGCGAGCACTTCTTGCTGCCTCTCTGCCTAGGCCCAGTGTCATTATGGCTGCGGTTCGGCGGTTGATGCTGTGCTGTCGGACGGCTGCTGAGCCTGGAACAGCATGGTGGGCAGTGCTGGCGTCTCGGGTGCACATTAACCATTGGGAATGAGGAGATTCGGAGTGGACTGCCATCTTCGGAGAGGCCCATGGGGTGGTGGGAAGCGACTGGATGGGGAGTCAGGGAAAGCGGCCCTTTGACCTGCCTTTGCCCCAGGGCATCTGTGATCTGAAGGGAGTTAGATGTCTTTGCTGGGCTTCAGTTTCTCTTCTGTAAACAAGAAACTCAGATTCATTTTCTTTCCTTTTTTAAAGAGTTTGTTGTTGTTGTTTTTGGGCACGTGTGCTTGCCAGTGGTGTAGAGAGAGAGAGAAAAAGTGAGAAATCATCCCCCAGGGATAATGGCCATGCTGCAGTCCCTTTTCTTTCTCCTCTTGGGATTTGGGGCATACATGCACACGGGCCCGGCATGAGTTTCAAGCTGCTGGGTCCAGGACTTGAACTTTGGTTGGTCCTGTGGTAGTCTGCACCCCAACCACTACATCACCTGTTGGGCCCCAGATTTATTTTCAAAAACAAGAGCTGGCATCTGTCTGTCCCTGGCATGATCTAAAACACTTTATATGTGTTAACTCATTTGATTTCCACCATTTCCCACTTTGTAGATGAGGGAGCCCCAGGACGGCTGCCAGTGTCCTAGGGCTGAACTCCGGCCGCCTGGCCTTCGGCCCTGTAAGCCCAGCCACTGCTGCGTGGCCTTCTCGGGGGTTTCCAAGCGGCAGCATGGCAGTGGTGCTACTGTGCTGTATTTTTCCAGGCTGATGTCAGGCTGAATACACAATTACTCACAAAGCAGCCCCATCTCAGTGTACAGTCCTGGGTGGGTTTACTCATCTGACTCCCAACATGGGTGCGCTGATAGGTCTCTGTCCCCCTGGCTATCGCGGGTGGCCATCTAGTCACCCAGACAGAAGACAGCCTCTCACTGACCTTGGCATGACTGCGGCATCAGGAAAGGAGGCCCTCCTGCTTCTGGGGTGGGTTGGTGGGACGAATGCCTGTACCCGGGAGCTGCTGCGTGGGGAAAGGCTGCTTGAGGATAAGGCAGGGGGAGGACAAAAGA
>NW_006159525.1:3045642-3060650 GCF_000334495.1 Tupaia belangeri chinensis
GAGGGAGAGAGGAGAGAGAGAGAGAGAGAGACAACGATAGAGTGAAAGTGACAGAGAAGTAGAGACGATGATAGTGACAGAGTGAGAGAAATAGAGAATTACAGAGAAAGAGAATGACAGGGAGAGAGAGAGAAAGAGAGGAGAGAATGACAGAAAAAGAGTCAAAGTGAGATAGAGAAAGGGAGAGAAAATGACCCAGAGATAGCCAGAGGAGTCTCGATGACATCGTCAGTCCCGTCCGCCATACCTGGACTAATCAATTCTTAGGTTGCTGGGAAAGTCATGATGCATTCTTCTTCTTCTTTTTTTTTAATGCAAAAATGCATCATGACTTTTCCAACGACCCACTATTTGAGCAATAAACTCAGTCATGCTCATGATAGTTTGAACAGTTTTGCGACCTGAAACTGAAAAACTGCCCTGTCCACACGCTGCCACGTCAAGGACCCGATGGACGAGCAGAGGCTGTGGGAGCAGATTTGTTGCTCTAGACCGTGGCTCCTGGGCTCAGCGTGACTGCCCTTTTGTCGTGGGGCCATCCTGTCCCTGTGGGGTGTTTAGCAGTCCCTGGTCTGCTACGTGCCAGTCGCACCCCCTCCACTTGTGAAAGTGTCCCCAGGTGGTGTCGTATTTCCTGGGGCGCCCCTGTCCCCTCCAGTGAGAAGCCCTGGTCTAGGACGGAGACTTGAGTCTCTCTTAACGCTCGTGTCGTGGGTCTCATTTTCCCGGTAGGTGTTGGAAACACACTTGGGAGAGAAGGCAGGCGTCCTCCAGGGCTCAGGGACCCAGCCATGTAGCCAGTGGCACTGGGCAGAGGAGGAAGGGTGTCTTTGTCAGGGATCGGGGCCAGAAAGGGCTCTGTTTGGGAGCCGTGGTGATGAGCGGCAGCGTCGGCCACTGCAAGTTTGAGTCATTAGCTCTGAGCTGTCAAGTGCTTCGTGTAAGAGCCCCTGATCTTTGGTTTCAGAGTGTGTCACCAGTGGCAGCCATCCGCCCTGCCACCTGGCACGGCTGCTAACAGCCTTGGCAGAGGGTGTCAGGGCTGCAGACAGAGCACAGATGGGAATGGCGTCCTACACGATCCCCGGACCTGCTGCCTTTCACGGCAATTTGACATCTAAATAACCCTGTAATGAATCTCTGGGTAAATAATCTTTGCCTAGCCACCTCTACACAGCTAAAATATCACCTCCTCAGGGAAGCCTTTCCTGATACTCCCTCCCTCGCAGAGGCCAAGATCCCCCATGAAATGGATGCCAGAGGAACTCCGTTGTGTATGCTAGTATCTCACCAGCTGCTCCGAGAGTCCCTGCCTGACTCTGTGGGCTCCTGCTCTCCCACACCTGCACCTTGAGCCACCGGATTCATGTTGCCCACAGCCCAGGGGAGCCAGGAGTGCCTGGGTTCGAATCCCCCAGGGTAGCCCTTTCCAAGGGCTGATGCATGCAGGAGTGTGAGGGTCGGCTGGCCTCAGGGTGCAATAACTGGGAAGCAGAATTTGTGTGGCCAAGTCCTTGTGGGCCGGGCTGGAGCAGCTCTGTGGGACTTTGGAGGGAGTGGCCTCCTCGCCTGACTCTCTTCCTTCCTCCCCTGCTTCTGCTGCCACGGCCTCCCTGCGGATGCTTCCTGCGGGCATGCTCGCCCTCCATGGCCCCACCGCCAACTCCCTGTCCCTGCCCTCCTAACACTGCACACTCCTTGGCAGACTTAATCAGGACTTCAAATTAGATCCTTCATTATTTACTGCTGATCTCTTCCAATAAAACATTCACCCTGCAGAGACAAAGATCAGTTTTGTTGGTCCTCGAATTCCCAGGATCTGTTCTAGGATGTTACCAATTGCTATTTTGTTCATAGTTACATCCTAGACCCAGCTCTCTTGTTAATAGCCAGTAAGCTATCTGAAGGCAGGTCCGTGTGGGATCCATTTCTATTCTCCCTTCATCCACCAGGGGCTTTATGGATACAAGATCAGTCCACGTCACTGAGTGAGGGAGTCATATTGTTTCTATTCATTGAGCACTTACTGGTGTCTGGTGGAAGGAGAGGAACTTTTTTCTTCTACCCCGTTGTAGTTTCTTTGTCTGAGGCGTCTGTAACAAAACAATTTAATAAGATTAAAGCACATACGTTTATTTAATAGAAGTTTGTGTGACACAGAGGCTTCCTAAGGAAGTGAAGATCCAAAGAGCCAGTTAAGCCTGAGTGTTTCCTTAGGTTTGAAGCAGGTGGACGGTCTTGGGGAATCATGGGCAAAGGGCGGGACAGCTAATGCGATGGACTGGGGTAGGCTTGGCCAGACGTGCTGGCTCAGATTCCTCCGTGTCCTTCTGTTTGGCGAGATAAGGATGCTTTCTTCTGGATGTAGGGGGGTCTCGCACATCGAGGGACTGCTGACCTCTTCCAGAGAAGGTCAGTCTCTCTGGCACCTGCCACCCCCAGATTCCATGAGCGTAAAATCTCCCCTATGTCAGGCTGCTGTATCTTGGGGTGTGGAGCTCTGATCCCCACTGCTGGCCTTGTGCTAAGTTCTGCATCTGGATGGGGTCCTACGGCAAGCGTCACCACCCTCATCTCACAGACCACAGCTGAGGTACCGAGAGTGGCTGCTTGGCCCAGAGGCACGCAGCTCACAGGGGCAGCGCGGGATCTTGAATTTGGATTCTGCCCAATGCCGTCCCCCGCCCCCTGGCTGGCTCCTTAGTGGGAAGGAATTCTGGGCGCTGCATTGCTTTGAGTCATCCATCTCGCCAAGCTGGTTGCTGTCCCTCAACGATTGCAGTGGGCAGGGCTTAGGATGAGTAAGGTGGGGTAAATACCACCCCCACCTGTGATGACGGGACTTCGTTGCGGGCTCTGTGCTTTGTCTTCCAGCTGAGGACAGACGCTGTCAAGGGAGATTAGTTCTTTTTGACAGCATTTATTCTTCTCAGAACAATGCCTTTAAATATTGATTGATTTGTGACATTAACTCAGCAGGTACGAATGTGACTCTAATGAGAGCAAGATTATAGCAACTACTGATATGATTTGCTCTTAGTCATAAGAAGGCTCCCGGAGCAGCTGGCGAGGCGATCAGCATGAGCCATCCTTATTAAATTGGACACACAGCTCAGTGCTGTCAGGAATTGATCAAGAGCATATTAGTCAGGAGTCCATTGCTTGTAAGTGATAGAAACCAACTGAATTCGGCCCCAGCGATACAGGGAATTATTGGCTCAAATAAATGCGAAGACCAGGGTTTGGTTCTCACTTCAGGTATAGCTCGATCCAGGAGTTCGCACCGGCCTTAGAACCCCATTTCTCCCCTGCTCTCCACTCCGTGTTTCTCCGTAGTTCTCGGCCGCTGTTCTCCTGACTCTGTGGCAGCAGAGACGGTCACTGGCAGGTCCAGGCTTACGCGTCTTTCCTTACTATCCACAGTGCTGGTGGGATAAGGGCCGCTCTTTCTCTTTCCGGAATGAAGACTCTGATTGGCCTTGTGTGTGTCATGTGCCTGTGCTGGACCAATCGCTGTGTCTGAGGCCAGAGGACACTTACTGGTCAGTCTAAGTCATATGCCAATGTTGTGTGGGGGAGTCGGGTGGGATAGAGCTGTGTCCGCACGATGACAGAGGGACGGTTTATGAAGGCAAAAGGACATTGTCATGGGAAGAAGGGAGGAGGAGATTCTAGGCTGACAAAGGCAGTTCCTGGATAAACATGGCATCACTAAGTCCCTCAGTAAATTCTTTGCTAAGAACGTTAAATTTACCAGTTTGTAACCGGCAAGATCCCCCTTCTTAGCATTTGTAAATTTCGGTATAAAGAAAAGAATTTTAAGATTTTCTGATACCACATCAATGCTCAAATGATGGCAAATGGCAGTGGTATTGTTCTTTGGGAACTAGGGTGCTATATAAAAGCCTCGAGCCTCCTCATTTAATTTTAACCTTAATTTTGATAAAGTGGTTCAGTCCTGTAGATCAAAACATGATAAGATCAGTGGTGGAAAACACTTCTTCTACCCTCATTCCTGTTCCTTCCAACAACAAAACTTGTGACCACTGTGAGTAGCTTCTCGTTTGTACTTTGTGTGATGATTTTATTCATCGAAGTTAAAAAAATGTATTTTTCCCTTTTAAAAACTTATTAAAATATACACATTTTTCTGGACCTCCTTATTCTACTTTCATATGTGTCTTAGAGTTTTTTCTATGTGAATATGGAGTGTTCATTTACTCCCTTTTCTCAGCTTTCTAATACTCCTCCGCATGGTTACACCATGATTTATTTAACCAGGCTTCTATGGATGGACAGAGATTATTTATAGCGTGCTGTTAGAGGAAGAGCACTGTGCCAGTGAACTCGGGCACTTACGTCTCTGCTCACGTGTGAATACAAATGCAAATAAATACATATAGAACAAATTCTCAGGAGTGGGGTTTACAGCTGAGTTTACCTAAGTCAAAGAGTAAATGCATGTATAATTTTGACGGAAACTGCAAGGTGTGTACAGAAGAGCCGTATCAATTTGCAGCTCCTTATTTTTTTTTTATTTTTTATTTTTTTAGAGAGAGAGAGAGATTTTTTTTTGCCATCGGCATGTGTGCTCACTAAAGAGACAAAGAGGGAAAGTGAATAATCCCCCCCTCCCGGGGTGATGGCTATGCCACAATCCCTTCTCCTCCATTCTCCTCTTGGGATTGTGGGCACACATGCACACACGCCCAGTGTGAGTTTCAAGCCTCCAGGCCCAGGACTAGAAGCATGGTCAGTCATGTGAGAGTCCAACCCCTTAACCAGTACACCCCTCCAATCTGCATCTCATGAGTGAGGAATGGTCCCTATCATACCCCCAACACACACAGCCCAGCAGCACAGGGAGTTACCAACGTTTCTGACGCAAGCGCGTGTATTCGGTGAGAAACAGCACGTCCTGCGTCGTCTGCCCCTTGCTCCCACCCGGGGTTCACATTCACAGTGAACACAAAGTTGAAGAATCACATTCCTGCCTTCACGATTTGCAGGGGGAGCAAAGACCTTGTTAATGAAAGTTGGAACTGAATTTAGGGCTACCGCAGACATGGAAATAATGTGAGCAACATAGAGATGTTAGAAGTTTGGGAAATTTAAAAATGATCCGCAGCTTGGTAAACAAGTGACTAATCAAGAACATTGTTAAGATGGAATCGAAGTGTAGGACAGCCAGGGAGGTGGCGACATTCCCAGAACTCCAGACATGCCCACGTGTTCCTAAGAAGGTAGATACATGCCTGAACACTGAATGCACTTTTCAGATGTGATTGGTCAACACTGTTGCCTGTTGCAATGCGCTGTTGTCCCCCAGTAGTTCCTCCAGCTGTCCAGTGGGGATTCCTCATCGGCGGGGGCCTGTGGGGTGGTCGTGCGGTTTAGATGAGATGGGACGGGCTCTGCCACTGAAGCACAGTGTTTTACAGATGAGGCGTGGAGACCGAGTGCTGAGAAGCACATGTGCACCAGCCTCGGGACCCTTGTGCGGGGGACCCCTGTGAATTCTGGGCGTGACTGGGAGTCATAGGACGCTGTAGGTGTGCAGTGGAGGCCAACTCACTTTCAAGAAGCATGTCTATTGGAATACTTACGGCGAACTGCCCAGGGATAGCCAAGAAGAAAGGCATGTGAGTGTCTGAGACACCCACTATGTGTTGTGATTTCTCATTACAATCAATATGCATTTCCATACCTGGTGCTATGTTGATAATTTTATATTCTTTTTTAATTGCCAGATAGTGTGAGTTTGCCAGAGAGACAGAGAGAGAGTGAGCGAGGGAGCACCTGCCAGTGGGGTGTAGTGATTCTTCAATCTCTTCTCCATTTCCCTTAACCTGTCAGGATTTGGGACATGCATACACATGTGCCTGGTATGCTTTTCAAGCCTCTGTGACTGGGATTCCAGCTGCAGTTGACCATGTGGGGTCCTGTCCCCTTCACCACGACACCAGGCTACAAGGTAACCTCTATATCATTTTTCTTAAAGAGGATCTCCAAAATGGTATAGAGTCCGGCGAAACTTAGACCTGTCGCGACAATGGCTACTGCTGCTATAATCAGATCTTGGGAGAGGCAAATGATGTCCTAGTTTTGGGAAACAAGATGACAGAAATTAATAGCCAGCCAAAGGCAGTGTCAGTGCTTCGTAAAGCTCTTTGCTTTACTCCGTCCCTTCTTTTCTTAGTATTTTCTTCCCTCTTCCAGTCTTCCTCCCCTTTCGGTCACAAGTAAATTGTTCTAGTCGCTGTTCAAAGTGCTAGAAACATCACCTCCCTGCTCTGTGGCTCTTATATCATCCTTGAGACGACAAACAAGGAAGAAAAACACAAATAATGCACTTTTCCTGGCTCGAGTACTGAGTGTGAAACAGATCGGGCTGATGTGGGAGGACAAGTGGGTGTAGGATACTTGGGTCAAGTTGTTCGTGAAAGCCTTTTAAAGTGGTGACATGTTCGCTGAGCCCTGAATGGCCAGCAGGAGCCAGCTCTGGAGCCTGGAGGAACACAAGAGGAAGGAGCAGGGCAAGGCCCCCAGGGCGGGAGCGGCTCAGCTAGTGTGAGGCACAGGCAGTTGGTAGCAGTGGGGACAGACAAGGGGGCTGTGATGAATTCAAGCCTTGGGCAGTGGCCATTTAAGAGATGGTTTCATTTGCCACGGTCAGAAATTTGAATCATATTTCAAATATTATGGGATACCGTCGCAGGATCTAAACCGTGAGATGGATACTTACACGTAGGTTCGGTACAGCCCAGGAATGCATTGGGAGAGCACCGGGTACTCACAGTTCTCCAGGAACCAGGGCCACTTTGTTCCATTTCTTTATGATAGTTATGAAGGAAAGAAAGAAATTCTGCCAACGTTGTGCATCAGTGTATAAAGGCATTTAATGAAATGAATCAGGATAGTAAAATGAGAGGAGATGACCATGCTTTGCAGCAAATTTGCACCTGTTTGGACAACAGATTGAGGTCAAGACCCAGCCGGGCCTGGAGTTTCTCTGCTCATCAGAGATCTAGGGCCCAGTGCTGGGATGGGACACTGACAAACTTGATGGTGGATCTGAATGATGGGATAAAAATAAGCACACCTAGATGTGATACCCTTGAAGACAAGTCGTAATACAGGGCGGCTTTTTGATGCCACTTTACAGAGCTGTCCCCATCTAGTCCACTTGTGCTCTACTCAGTTTTAAAAAATGGCTATCAAGATTTATATCAAAAACTGGAAACAAAATTGTCTTAAAATAGCCTTAGAAATGGGAGCTCGGGGTAGCTGGTGGCATGGTGGTGAAGGTGACTGACTCGCACGCGGTCAACTGCACAGTTTAAGTTCCAGACCTGGTGGCATGAAATCCACACCTGGCTCATGCGCATGTGTGTGTGTGTGTGTGTGTGTGTGTGTGTCTGTGTGTGCACACACATGCAAAATCCCAAGAGGAGAATGGAGGAGAAGGGATTGTGGTGTGGCCATCCCTTCTGGGTGGGGGTGTGTGCTTTCTCACTTTCTCTCCTCTCTTCTGTGAGCACACACACCCTAGAGCAAAGAGATACTTTTTTTTTTTTAATGTAGTAGTTAAGGTGCTGGACACCCACATGGCCAACTGTGGTTCAAGTCCCAGAACCAGTGGTTTGAAAATCACACTGGGTGCATGTGTGTGCAGGCCCGAAATCCCAGGAGGAGAATACAGGAGAAGGAGTCGTGGCACTGCCATCTCCCCAGGGGATGATTTCTCACTTTCCTTCTCCCTGTCTCTGTCTCTCTTGTCTCTCTCTGGTGAGTTAAGAATTTTTTTTAAAAATGAAAGGGGACTGCAAGTGAGACTGAAATGACAGTGAATGAAGGCATTTATTTATTTATTTAGAGAATGGTTCTTTAGCACTGGAAAAGTTAGTGTCCATTGGCTAAAAGCCACAGAAACCAGTACTGTGAGCTTATGGAAGATGAGGATGTATCGGGAGGTTACTGAGAGTTCACAGGAAGAAGGAAGGCTGGCCACCAGGCTTGGCAGGCGCAGGGACGCGGCCGCTGCAGAGGGTCTGTGGAGAGTGCCAACTGAGAAGACCCTCTTGCTGGGGTTTCTCAAGCAGCTCTGAAAAGCGGGGGTGGCGTTTGGCCAGCTCTTAGCCAGGCAAGAGGAGGGAACATTGGAGATGCACACTGGATGGTTCCAACACGGGTGGGGTGATTCCTGCAAGGAAAATCCGGGCCCTCTCCCCAAGGACAGCAGAATCAGCGCTGGCCAGCTCAGACCCTCGTCATCATCACCCTTTATCAGCATCGCTCAGCAGCCGTGATGGCGCAGTGCTGCCTACACTGTCTTCCCGCTTCCTCAACATTTATTTACCATGCATTTTAAATGGGGTCTCGGGGCCGGCAGGTGGTGTGGTGGTTAAGGCGGTAGACTCCTACATAGTTGACTGTAGTTCAAATCCTGGACTTGGCAGCTTGCTTTCTCACTTTCCCTCTCTCTCTCTCTTTCTCTCTGGTCAGATTAAAAATAAAGAAATAAGGGACCAGCAGTTAGCGTAATGGCTATGTCGCTGGACTCCCATGTAGTTGACCGTGGTTCGCGTCCCGGACCCGGTGGCTTAAAACTCACACGGGGCACGCGTGTGTGCCCAAGATCCTGAGAGGAGAATGGAGGAGAAGGGATTGCGGTGTGGCCATTGCCCGTGGGGGGTGATTTCTCGCTTTCTGTCTCTCTGTCTCTCCCTGCCTGTCTGGCGAGTGCATGCGCCCTATAGCAAAAACCTCTCAAAAAAAAAAAAAAAAAAAGAAAGAAAGAAATTAATTAAATTAAATAAATAATTCTGTAAAAAACAAAATAAACGGGGATCTGGAAATCCTCAGCACTTAGGAAAACCGTACGAGATGAAGGAAAGGAGCAGGTGCTCGTGCAGAGCCCTCGGACACATCCACGGATGTGAAACTGACTGAGCGTCACGGGCACAGGAGGCAGAACTTTGGTGTCCAGTGTTTGCTGGGCAGCTGCTTCTAGGTGTGGGGACAACCAGATGTCTGTGTCAAGGCCCGCAAAGATGATTCGTTCAGCAAATCACAGTGTTTTGTTACACTTTTGGAGACGCTCTTTATTGTCTTAGCTCGCCGAGTTCAACGGAGGGAGAGCTCTCATTTTTCAGATGGAAAGCTGAGCCCCACGGACCAAGCATCTTAGTCAGAGATGTCAGCCGTTTGCTCTGGAGCAAGTCCCTGGTGCCACCTCATAGGAGCTGGTGACCTTGGGAAAGTCATTCCACCTTCTTAGGCCTTGGTTTCTTGATCAGCAAAATGCGTGTGTCAGTGTTACCTTTCTCACTATGGGTCTATTCTGGGGTTAATAGAACAGCGCCCACAGGTCCCCGCAGCAAAGGTGCTAGGGTTGACAGAACTTGGGATCAGACAGATTTGGTCTCCAAGTTGCCTCTGTCCTTTACTGACAGGTAAAGCTGGTGTTCAGCAAAGCCACCTTGTGATAACAATACTTCCGCGAGATGTGGGGACAAAACACCAGAGCAGTGCCTGGGCCTCAGGCACCCTGGGGTGGCAGACAGAGCTGCGGTCTTACCATTGTCCCCATGACTCCTAGCTGGTCGAGACATGCTTAGAGTGCAGTGTTATGAAGCCTGGGAAATTAATGCGGGTGGTTTTTACCTCGATAGAAGATGTTTGGCAAGAATTTTCTGTTTTATTTATTTATTTTTTATTTGCTACAGGGCATATGTACTTGTTGTAGAGACAGTTAGCGTAATGGCTATGTCGCTGGACTCCCATGTAGTTGACCGTGGTTCGCGTCCCGGACCCGGTGGCTTAAAACTCACACGGGGCACGCGTGTGTGCCCAAGATCCTGAGAGGAGAATGGAGGAGAAGGGATTGCGGTGTGGCCATTGCCCGTGGGGGGTGATTTCTCGCTTTCTGTCTCTCTGTCTCTCCCTGCCTGTCTGGCGAGTGCATGCGCCCTATAGCAAAAACCTCTCAAAAAAAAAAAAAAAAAAAGAAAGAAAGAAATTAATTAAATTAAATAAATAATTCTGTAAAAAACAAAATAAACGGGGATCTGGAAATCCTCAGCACTTAGGAAAACCGTACGAGATGAAGGAAAGGAGCAGGTGCTCGTGCAGAGCCCTCGGACACATCCACGGATGTGAAACTGACTGAGCGTCACGGGCACAGGAGGCAGAACTTTGGTGTCCAGTGTTTGCTGGGCAGCTGCTTCTAGGTGTGGGGACAACCAGATGTCTGTGTCAAGGCCCGCAAAGATGATTCGTTCAGCAAATCACAGTGTTTTGTTACACTTTTGGAGACGCTCTTTATTGTCTTAGCTCGCCGAGTTCAACGGAGGGAGAGCTCTCATTTTTCAGATGGAAAGCTGAGCCCCACGGACCAAGCATCTTAGTCAGAGATGTCAGCCGTTTGCTCTGGAGCAAGTCCCTGGTGCCACCTCATAGGAGCTGGTGACCTTGGGAAAGTCATTCCACCTTCTTAGGCCTTGGTTTCTTGATCAGCAAAATGCGTGTGTCAGTGTTACCTTTCTCACTATGGGTCTATTCTGGGGTTAATAGAACAGCGCCCACAGGTCCCCGCAGCAAAGGTGCTAGGGTTGACAGAACTTGGGATCAGACAGATTTGGTCTCCAAGTTGCCTCTGTCCTTTACTGACAGGTAAAGCTGGTGTTCAGCAAAGCCACCTTGTGATAACAATACTTCCGCGAGATGTGGGGACAAAACACCAGAGCAGTGCCTGGGCCTCAGGCACCCTGGGGTGGCAGACAGAGCTGCGGTCTTACCATTGTCCCCATGACTCCTAGCTGGTCGAGACATGCTTAGAGTGCAGTGTTATGAAGCCTGGGAAATTAATGCGGGTGGTTTTTACCTCGATAGAAGATGTTTGGCAAGAATTTTCTGTTTTATTTATTTATTTTTTATTTGCTACAGGGCATATGTACTTGTTGTAGAGAGATGGGGAGAGAGAGATAATGAGAGAGAGAGAGAGAGAGAGAGGTGAAAGCACCCCCAGGGGAGATGGCCATATTGCAATCCCTTCTCTTCCATTCTTCTCTTGGGATTTTGGGCACACACACACACGTCTGGAGTGTTTTTCAAATCTCCAGGTCTGGGACTCAAACCACGAAGTCAGCCGTGTGGGTGGGGTCTAATCGCCTTAACTACTGTGCTACCTGGCTGGCCTACAGTAGTTCTGTTTTTGCAACGACTAGAAGAAACAACATAATGAAGAGAATTTGGAAATCGTACATGTCTCAAATTCATTCCCACTTCCTTTCCTGAAGGAAGAACCGGTAGAACATGGAGAAGCAACCCTGGACGGCAGGGGTTGGCGAAGCTTTTCCATGAAGGGTGGAGAGTAAGCATTTCTGGCTCATGGGCCCGATGGTCTGTGTCCCCACGAATGCACTTATCAGCTAGCCCAAAAGCAGCCATAGATAACATGCAAACGAATGAAAGGGACCTTGTCCCTGTAAAGCTTTATTTACAAAACAGGCTTTGATCCAGCCTTGCCCTACAGGTTGTGGTGTGCTCAACTCGACTTCAGCCATTTAAGAAGAACACGCTGGTGCCGACATGGACAAGGCTTGGATGGAGAGTCACATTTTAAAGATCACCTCCCTTGATATATTATTCATGGAGAAGCCTCCCAGGGTTTCAAAGCATCAAACATTTCATCGAAAAAATGTGGTCGTTCCAACCAAACGTCAAGTGTGAGCTTTTTGGCTTTTCTAATTTTAGACCAATTCTTTATGTCAGGTAGATTCACTTCAGTGTCAGTTTCAGGAACTACAATTCCAGGCCCAAATGATGAATTATCGACAAAGTGCGGAGTCTTCCCAAACCATATCCATCTCCTCTTCTCTAAGGGTCACTGGATAGATGCCACTGTGGGCTTCTTGGGCAGGTGTGCTGTACCAGTACCCCCAAACTTGGATGTCTTGTCTTGTCTTTTCCTTTCCTTTTCTTTTCTTTTCTTTTCTTTTCTTTTCTTTTCTTTTCTTTTCTTTTCTTTTCTTTTCTTTTCTTGCTTTCTCTCTCTCTCTCTCTTTCTTTATTTCTTCCTTTTTCTTTTTTTTTTTTAATGCTACAAGGGGCCAAGTTTTGCAAATCTCGAGACCATTGCTTTCAGAAGGAGAAAGCTGTCCAAATTCTCCTGGCCTGATTGTCCAATAACATGCCAGTGACAGACTCTATTGTGTTTGCTTAACATTTGAGCTTCTGCCAGGTAATTTACCTATAAGCTATGCAGAGAAGAAAAAAGAAACCATCCATCTAAAGTATTCAGATTTTGGCCTTAATTAAAATGCAGAATAAATATGTAAAGGCTAAGGAGCATGAATTATAGATACCAGGGTTTCTATATTAAAATCGGTTTTCATCTGTAGAGGCGCGCGTGTGTTTATGGGAGGGAGGCAGGCAGTGTGTATACAAGTCCAAGGAAGGCAATATAATTATGGCTGTGTGTGCTGAGCAAGATGGGGACCGCATCTATTGTCAGAGAATGCATCCTCCTCTGCCTTCCTCATTTCACTGCCTCTGCAGATTTTCCCACTCACTCTATAAAAGGCTAATCCTGACCCTTGTGATTTAAATTGCTCCACCATGGCTAGGAAAGTCGCCTTCAGCCTCTTAAAAACTCTCACTCACCTGGTTGAAAGCTCAAAGCCCTTCTATTCATTGCTTCTTCTTGGACTGCTGCCTGGCTGGCTGTGAGGAAGGGAGGGAGCCGCTTTCTGAGGCTGAGTGACAGACTCCTCTTCAACAAGGTCAGAGGGCCAGCAGGTGGCATAGTGGTTAAGGTGCTAGACTCCTGCATGGTAGACTATGGTTCTAGTCCTGGACCCATCGACTTGAAAATCATGCTGGGCACATGGTGTGTGTTAGGCCAGAGGCCTGGGCAGCTTAAATGTGGGGGTTGCACGCCACGCCATAGTCGGCTGTTGCAACCTGGATCTAGCCTGTCATCAGACCTGCGCTGCACTCGGATCTAACTCGGCTGTAGCACATGCACTCCACTCTGCACACGACGCCCTACTCTCTACTCTGCACACGATGCTCTACTCTGCACATGGGGCTCTGCTCTGCACACGGGGCTCTACTCTGCACAAGATGCTCTACTCTGCATATAATTCTCCACTCTGCACACAATACTCTGCACATGGCTCTCTACTATGCACATGGGGCTCTACTCTGCACAAGATGCTCTACTCTGCATATGATTCTCTACTCTGCACACGATGCTCGACTCTGCACACGGCTCTCTACTCTGCACATGGGGCTCTACTCTACACACGATGCTCTACTCTGCATATGATTCTCTATTCTGCACACGATGCTCGACTCTGCACACGGCTCTCTACTCTGCACATGGGGCTCTACTCTGCACACAATGCTCTACTCTGCACACAGGGCTCTGCTCTGCACACGGAGCTCTACACTGCACACGACACTCTACTCTGCACACGGGGCTCTGCTCTGCACACAGGGCTCTGCTCTGCACATGATGCTCTACTCTGTACACAATGCTCTACTCTGCACATGTCAACAGACCTTATGTGGCACAGCAGTGTGCTCTCCCTCTAAACCTTTACCATACATGGACTGTTTCTACGTCTAAGACACTCCTCCTCCCTATATCCTTATAAAAATCGCTAAACCCCACCCTAGGACGTGACTTCTCTGGTCACTTCTCTCTTTCTCTGTTGGACCAGTGGACCTCGCCTGGGAATGCTCCCAATAAAGGCTCTACATTTCTATTTTCTCATGTGGTGAACCCATTCCTTACAGTGCATGCATGCACATGTGCCCAAAATCCTAAGAGGAGACTGTAGGAGAAGGGACTGTGGTGTGGCCATTCTCCTGGGGGGGGGGGGTTTCTCAATTTCCCACTGTCTCTCTCAGCAAGCACATGTGCCCTGTGGCAAAAACCTTTAAAAAAAAAAGATCAGATCATAGCTCTTTCACTTTGAAAGTTGAAGTCTCTGGGCTTTTCCATAATAGGATTCAAAAGAAGAAGAGGCCCCGAAAGCCATGAAGCCAGATTTCCAAGTATGTGGTTATCCCCAGGAGGGCAGGATGGATGAAGGAAAAGGATGCTGAGGTCTGGGGTCACCTGTGTGCCAGTTTCATGAGTGGGATTTTTGTAACGTTCCAATTTACAAATTGGTGTTCACGAGAGTTACATTAACATATAGTTTTAAGGTATAGCATTGGGAAAGGCATGTCGAGAATGAATTTGTACTACTCAAGAACTTTGAAAAACAAATGAATTAAATGTGACACTAGCAATTATGTTTTCATCAATATGGGTGGGGAAAGTGGCTTTCTGTAACAGACAGGAAGAGCCCACTTTCCTAGAAAGCATGGGACATTTAGAAGGATTTAGTTTCAGAGAAAGGTGATGGCTTAGAAAAAGCCCGCCCCCACTGATGCGCGCGGAATGTTAGTGCAGTGCCCAGAGGTTTGGGTCTGGAGACTTCCCTGAGCACATCAGCCGTGTGTGCCATGGTCTGCTCTCACTTACAGAGTGAGTAAAATAGAAGGAAGGTGTGATCAGCCAATGCGGTGGGCCCTGCTTCCTGGGCGATCTGGGGTGGGGCTGAGTGCTGGATCTGTGTGCTGCTGCTGTCCTGGGCTGCTTCTGGCTGGAGGCAGCAGCTGCAGGTGGGGAGGGAATGAGCTGGTGGGGTGCAGCTCTCCATCTGCTCTCTGCATCCACTCTCTCTCTGCCTCTGCTCTCTCTCTGCCTCTGCTCTCTCTCTGCCCCCGCTCTCTCAATCTGCCTCTGCTCTCTCTGCCCCCGCTCTCTCTCTGCCTCCGCTCTCTCTCTGCCTCCACTCTCTCTCTGCCTCCACTCTCTCTCTCTCTGAGTCTGCTCTCTCTCTGCATCCACTCTCTCTCTGCCTCCGCTCTCTCTCTGCCTCCGCTCTCTCAATCTGCCTCCGCTCTCTCAATCTGCCTCCGCTCTCTCAATCTGCCTCCGCTCTCTC
>NW_006159525.1:3060669-3061833 GCF_000334495.1 Tupaia belangeri chinensis
CCGCTCTCTCTCGGCCTCCGCTCTCTCACTCTGCCTCCGCCCTCTCACTCTGCCTCCGCTCTCTCAATCTGCCTCCGCTCTCTCAATCTGCCTCCGCTCTCTCTCTGCCTCCGCTCTCTCTCTCTCTCTGCCTCCGCTCTCTCTCTCTCTCTGCCTCCGCTCTCTTTCTGCCTCTGCTCTCTCTCTGTGTCTGCTCAGTCTCTCATCACACCTGCCAAAGCTGATCTAGGCTAGAGCTGCTGTTGTCTCTTCGGGTGGTTTCTGGCAGTCAACCTCACCAAAGTCTAAAGCACTTGTTGCTGTTTTCAATGTGGCCTTGAGGATATGTGAGGGAGGAGGATGGAATCCACACAGTTAAAAAAAAAATTCCCTGTTGTTACTGTAGGTTTTTTCTTTTTTTGGTCTTGTTATGGTTTTTTTTTTTTTTTTTTTTTTTTTCCTCCCAATTTGGTGTTGAGGTTTCTCTCCTGAAAGTGGCCATAAGCTAAGAGAGCCACTTTCTGGGCCCTGACTGGAGGAAAGTGCAGTTTGGGTCTGTTGGTCAGGTGGGACACAACGAGGAGTGAAACCAGAATGCGGGAAACATTAGGAACTGATTATTTATCTGTACAGAGAAATGAGGGGTGCCAACAGGAGGCCAGTGGGAGTCTGGAGGTGGCAGGGTGCTTAACTAGTGTGTGTGTGAGAGGCAGAGAGAGAGAGAGAGAGAGGAGAAGCAGAGAGCTGAAGCCTTTACTGGGGCTCAGGGTGTTACCCAGTGGGTTTCCTACAGAGTTGTAATTGGTGGGTTCAGTGCCGGTGGGCACAGGTTCTGGAAAGAGAAGCTATGACCGAGGGTGGTCACTGACATCTGTGTGTCCATGCAGGCTGTGGAGCAGGGGGGGGTGGGTTAAGAAGGTTGGACCTCACTGTGCCCGGGCAGGCAGTTACCAGGAGGCAGCTGTGTAAGGCAGATATCTGGTCGACCTTGAGGACCCTGGAACAGGCAGAGAACTGGAAAGTGTGTCAAGGAGGACTAAGCCCTTGTTCTGTTATGAGAAAGTGAAACCTGCATTAAGGTGGAGGCTGAGGCAACATACAATTGTAAGAATTTGCTATAGCAGTTGAAGCAAAATTTCATAGTTGTCACATTGAGAAATGCCCCCCCCCCCCAAACCTTGGCTA
>NW_006159525.1:3061859-3068837 GCF_000334495.1 Tupaia belangeri chinensis
GGAAACAGAACCATGACCACTGGAGCAAGCATCCATAGTCTGCCCGTAGACCAAATATGGCTCCATCTCTGCTTCTGTAAAATTAAATGTGGGGGGGCCAGCAGGTCATGTGGAGGTTAGGGCAACTAGATTTCACATGGCTGACTCTGTGGTTTGAGTCCCAGGCCTGGTAGTTTGGAAATCACGCTGGGCATGTGTGTGTGCCTGCCCAAAGTCCCAGGAGAAGAATGGAGGAGAAGGGATTGCAGCGTGACCATTCTGATTTCTCACTTTATCTCTCTCTCTCCCTCTGTTTCTTTCTGGCAAGCACACATGCCCTATAAGAAAAACTGAAACAACAACAAACTCAAAAAACAAAAACCAAAGGGCAGTGGGAACACAGCTACACTCATCCATCCATAGGATGCTATGGCCACTTTGTAGCTTTGATAGCAGAGCTGGGAGTGGCCACAGAGACTGCGTGATCTGCAAAGTGTGATATATCAACTGTTTGCTTCACAGGAAACATTTACTGGCTTTCCCACTAGGCTATAGAAAACAATCAAATTCAATTTATTTCTGAGAGTATGGAGATTTCAGCATTCATAATTATAGATCCACGAGGACCCTCCTCTGTTCCCAAACCTCTCAGTAGACCTAGTGAATTGCTTCTGATGGCCAGGTGAGGGTTCCGTCTGTAAGACCACATGATGCCAGCTGTTTTGGGGACATTGCAGCAGGAAAGTTGACAAATGTGACTTCTCTCTCTTGCTTTTTGAAGCCATATAACAGGAATCATGGTGTGACATGCAAATTCTTTACTCATTATGAAGTGGTAAAGGTCAAACTGCACAAATCTTGTTTGCAAGTAAAATACCTGGCTAACTGAAACATGTCTGAGACTCACCCAGTTGTCAAGCTGACAAATATTTTGACAGATCTCACAAACGGAATTGTTTTTACCTGCCCGTTCTACCTCACATGTAACACCTGCTGCATTCATCTCTCACACCCTTTGGCGGCGGTGGTTGGCCCATCCTTTGAAAAATTGCAGTCACGAGAAGTGACACGTGAAAGCCTGTCATCAACTGTTCTCATTATTGTTGCTGTTTCTTCCTTGAGAAGGCATGGGATGTTGGGATCTTGGCAGGGCCATTACCATATTTATAAATGCACAGGATACTAGCCCGTATGGGTCACCCCATAATTTGGCAGCAACAGAAATGAACAACTTCTTGATTATGCCTCGTGTGAACAGTGCTTACCTCGTCTTAAACTTGAAAGCACTGGAGGTTGCAGCCTCTTGTAGGCAAACTTACTTCACCTAGCCATGAGCAAGCCTGCTAGTTCTTTCTCTACAAGCCTTCATGATTACAGAGCTTTGTGGTTTTTGTTTGCACTGTAGAATGACGTGATCCCCTAAAACCTTTACCCTTGGCTGAAGTTTTTTTTTTCCTATAAAATGAGATCCCTGAAAATAATAACCTGTAGAGAGGTATCTGCAAAATATATTGCATCTTTAGCATCCAGAGGAACCTACAGTTTTGATAACTTTAATTGGGTCCCCGAAGCAAAATGATTCCTGGAATAACGAAGGCATATTTCTTAAAACATGGCAGAATTTGGCCTTAGGAAATTTCTTCTAATTCTAATATATCAAAATTACTGGCTGTTTACATAAGAACTGTTCTACGGAGGATTATCTATTTAAGATGTAATTGTGCACTGAGAATGAATTGCGAATAGTGAAAAAACTTAAAATTTGGACATAGCATTTAGAGGTCGTCCAAGTTCTTTAGACATTTATTTATTTACTCTCTAGGTCTTTTGTATTTATATCCTTTTTTTCAATTTATTTCTTCCCTCCCTTAATGTCATTTGTTTTGGTGGGTCTTGGTTTAAAAGTTTTGAAAGACTTTAAAGGGAGGTTTGTAGTTAGTCCCTAGCTGTGTCCAGATGGGGAAGGACTGTCCCAGGTATGGGTGGCTGAGATAGATTTTCTGTAGCAAATGTACGTAAACCTGAACTAACGACAGTCACAGTGTGGTCAGTGTGGCTGGAGTACAGGGACAGGAGGGACTGATTTGCTTACTTGGTCGATCCAGAGTTAACCCTTGATCCCACTCCACCCAAATTAAATGACCTCCAGTTCCTGCCCAGTTTAGAGCTGGGACTTCAGACTGTGTCCTCCTGTGGAATCTGCCGTTTCTCTGTGAACTTGATTTGGAGAGCTTAATTGATGGGTGGCTTGAGGAGGGCTGGTGGAGGTGCTGGTGACAGCCTGGTGTGAAGGGCTCCGGGAACATCCCTGTCCTCCATTGAAGACAAGCCTGTGTTACTTAATGGCTCAGGAGGTAGCACCTGTCATTTGTGGACTTCCAGTGTTCCACTGTCTGTTACCTCAATGGCTCTTGATTTAATCTGGGGGAAATGATCCTTGCTGTTGGGTACGAGGGACAATTCTAGGCATCAGCCTGGTGGTAGGGAAGCCAAGGGCATGGACCCTCCTCTGCTGCTGCAAGACAACGAGGCTGGGACTGAAGTCGAGCTCACTGGACAGTTCTTGACTGGGGTAACTCTGTCCCCGGGGGACATCTGGCAAGGTCTGGAGGTAGTTTTTGGTTGTCACAATCAGTAAAGGATACTCTGGCATGTGAGCAGGGGAGGTCGGGACTGGTGTGAACAATGTGCCGTGTACAGAAAAGTGTAGCAGAGAACCCTCCAGCCACGCGAACATCCATGGCACCACAGTGGCAAAGTGCTGGGCTCTCGGGGTATTCTTCCTGGGACTGTGAATTCCCGGAAAGCCAGGGCCACCCTGGGAAGCCCTACCTCCCAGGTGTAGCAACAGCCGTGGCTCCAGGTTGGTGTCGAAACCATTTGGCTACAAGATGGCTGTGTTCCTTCCTGCCACAGCTCCTGGGCCTGTTCCTTGCTGCCTGCCTGCTCTGGAACCTGAGGCCTGAGCCCCCGCTGCTTCTGTGGGCACCTCCTCCTTCAGCGTTATCTTCCAGCGAACTCAGTAGCTGAAGTGGTTCCTTTTGCTTACAGCAAAATCCATAACTGCTATATCATTGCTTTGAAAACTTCAACAGTTTTTTAAGTAGTGGACTATTTCCACTTTCAACCCCAGATGGAATCTTACAAGAATTTCTTTATCCAGTGCAGGAGGAGCTGGAGTGGGTCTGCCAAGCTCCCCGGCTTCCTCTCTGCCCTGTCCCTAGCACTGTCTTCCCACACCAGTGCCCGAGAGGCACTGAGCAGAAACCCATGTGTAACTGTGAGCCTGAAGCCCTGAAAGCTCCCTGAGAGGCAGAGCATAAGAAGCCGTCCTCGGCTTGCACATCTTATTTAGAAGGAATTTATGGAATGGCCTAATTAGTGAGCAGTCAAGTGCCCAGAGAAGAGGACAAGCTGTAGGATCAGGGCAAGTTATGGAAAGGCCGAGGGGGTTGGATCGGCCAGTGGGGGGCAGGCCTTGCTAGTCATGGTTTGAAGATGGACTTAGCGGGGGGACATGAAGCAGAAGGCTTGGTGGGATGGTCTGCATCCAGGAAGCATGGAAACCCACGGTCCTAGCCCCAGATGCCCACAATGCCAAGGAGGTGCACAGTGAGTCAAAAGATGTTGTGTTTCGGGGAACCAGCAGTTAGCGTAATGGCTATGTCGCTGGATTCCCATGTAGTCGACCGTGATTCGCTTCCTGGACCTGGTGGCTTAGAACTCACGCCGGGCGCGTGTGCGTGTGTGCCCAAGATCCCAAGAGGAGAATGGAGGAGAAGGGATTGCGGCGTGACCCATCCCCCCTGGGGGGTGATTTCTCGCTTTCTGTCTCTATGTCTCTGTCTGTCTGTCTGGTGAGTGCACGCGCCCTATAGCGAAAAAACCTCTCAAAAAAAAAAAAAGATTGTGTTTCTAAGACATGGACATTGTTTTCATTTCTACTTAAAAAGTATTTGCCTTGACATATGTGTTCTTAGTTGTGTTTGATTTTTTTTTTCTCTTATGATCAAGGTTTAGTTACAAGGAGAAACTTTCTATGCTAAGAAAAGAAACTGCATGAGTAGCGATTATTGGCGACTTGACTTCAGTGTCGAGGATAATAGGGAGTGGTGGGGTCTGTGGCAAACTGAGTGTTAATATCTTGTCCAAAGAGAACCACCACTATTGAGATCACACTGATTCTGCCGTGGAGGGTATAAGTTCAGGGCTGCTAAATCTTCTGATTTAAAAAGATAAGTTAGAAATATGGATTTTCATGTAAATCCTACTTATTAAAAAATTACGATACAAGGAAAACATGTCTGTGGGTTATATTTGATTTATTAGATATTAATTTTAGATTCGTCTCTTTTTTATTTTTTAGAGGGTTTTCTTTTTGTGCTATATAGGGTGTGTGCGCTCATTGGAGAGACAGAGAGAGACAGACAGTGAGAAATCACCCCCCCCCCAGGGGGGATGGCCACACCACAGTCCCTTCTCTTCCATTCTCCTCTTGAGATCTTTGGCATGCACACACACATGACAGACTTGAGTTTTAAGCCACCGGGTCCAGGACTTGAACCACAATCAACTACGTGGGAGTCCAGCGACATAACCATTATGCCATCCGCTGGTCCCTAGATCTCTTTTTTTAAGCAAAGAAAACAATGTTGAATAAGTGTAGCACCAGACCTGTGTCCACACTTTCTCGCTCACACTCTCTCTCTCTCCCTGTTGATGTCTGTTGCTCTCCCTTTCTCCCTGTCTCTCCCTCTCCTTCTCGCACCCTCATTCAGGTCCTGTGACCAGGCCCTCCTCTCTGAGGACATGTCTGTCATTGCCCTCTTTGCCTTAGTTCACAGCCTGTCATCAGCCTCCGTGGTGTCCGCAGCACTGAGACTTGGGCTGTGACCCTTGCAATAAGCAAAGGATGTTCTAAGTCTCCAAAGGAGCAGAGGAGGCGCTTCCAGGCGGTGCCCTTGGGCTCTGTGCAGGGGGTGGTCCTGGTGACGGGCGGAGAAGTCACATGTGCCAGGAGATAATGCAGCTAGCTCAGCTGGAGAAGGGACTGCAGAGCGTGGGCCTCACCCTGCAAGCAAGGGAAGCCCTGGAAGGGGTTCGAGCAGGATGGGCCGGCTGAGACAGAGTGATTTCGTAGCAATGCGGGATGGATGAGAAGGAGAGAGGCCAGAAATTCTAAGATGGTGGCAGTGGAATAGGAAGACAGAGTTAAGTGAAATGAGTCAAAGGAAGGAAATTATTAAGCAGATGGGAGACTACTTGGAATGAGGGATTAAAATAACGAGGATAATGAACATTTCTTCTAAAGATATGTTATTTATTTTGATGATTATTATTTTGAAATTTTGCTATGGGATACATGTGCTCACCAGAGAGAGAGTGAAAGAGAGAGAGTGCGAGCCGCCAGGTCTGGGATTCAAACTGCAGTCGGCCACGTGGGAATCCAGCATCTTAACGACCACGTCACCTGCTGGCCCAGCATTTCCTGGTGGCTGACCAAGTGCAGTGTTTAAAGGCATGTACTCTGCAGCCAGGTGCGGTTTGCGTCCTAGCTCCACCGCTGAAAAGCAATGATCAAGGACACATTTCCCGTCTCTGCGCCTCCATTTCCTTGTCTATAAAAGAGAGTAACAGGAAGAAAATTAAATGGGTTAATATTTGTCAAGAGGTTAGAAAAATATCTAGCATAATATGTACTAAATTAGTGTTAGACAAATAATAGGTGAGCTTTTTACGCTGCTAACCACTTAACATGTATTAGCACATTTAATCCATACAGATACATCCAGCACCCGAGTGGGGAGTAATTGCCTTTCATTCCTATTTTGCAGAAGAAAACACTGAGTCTCTGAGCGGTTAAATAAACTTGTCTGGTATCCTAGAGTCACTGGAAGAGCCGAAAGCTGAACTCAATCTGAAATCAACAACATTATTTCACCAACTGATGCTCGGAGTGTAGAACAGTCCCTCAGGCTCTCTGGGAATCAGGAGGGGGCCGACCCCGTAGCTCTGGGAGTGCAGCTACCTGTCTGTGGAGTGGGGCCGAATGCAGAACTGGATTTGAACTTCCTTTTCAGCCGTGAACGCCAGCAGTTCCTGCCAGAGAACGGCAGAGAGAGGGCTGGCTTCCAACTCCATGTGGTGACAGCGACCTCTGTAGGCTGTGTGCGTTTCCTGTTGGTGCCTCCGCCAGCCCTTGACCTTGGTCCGTTGTTGCATTCCCATGTCAGGTAGAGTCTGGGCAGGTTTTCTTCCTCCTGGTTTTCTTTGCCTTGCGTTGAGCCTCTGAAATAGTCGCAGTTTTGTTCTGAGCAATCCATAATGTCATCTCAAACCTATTAACAGCTCGCGGCTTTGTTTACCTACGTCGGGGGGAAGTGCAGTGCTTTGTCATTAACACGCGGTAACAGGTGGCAACGGCGCCATAGGAAGGGTTCAAGCTTCCTCCATTTTAGATTCAAAAACATACATGTGTGTGTGCATGTGTGAGCCGGCGGAGAGCAGGTATCTCCCCACCTTATGAGTGTTTTTTCTCTCTCCTCCACACGCAGGTAGCATGTGCACACGCACGCACACACTATTCATCGTTATTGTCCACTCATGCTAGGCTGGGTAACTGGCAATTTTTTTTTTTCCTGGAAATTTTGCTTTCAATCAGAGGCACCCTGTATTTCAAAATTGTAACAAGTCCTATATATCTGATACCACGTGGGCTCCTGGTGGGTTTCGACGGTGGCTTAAATTTACTGGCTAGGCTGTCAATCAATAGAACATAGAGAATGAATGAAATCGTGATCTCGTGGTGGGCTCAGGGGCTGAGCCTCTGTCGTAGGCAGCACAGCTCTCCCTGCGTGGGTTGAGAAGCCATCCTCTCCTAGTGATTTGCTGTTTCTGTTTAAACCCAGCCATGGAACAAGCAAGAGAAGTATGAATATGATGAAAGATAAACCCCTGAGCATCCAAGGAGCTTTGCGTTTGGTGGAAAGGGAGCGGTTC
>NW_006159525.1:3068853-3088401 GCF_000334495.1 Tupaia belangeri chinensis
GTTCAGAGAGGCGGACGAACAGGACTGTTTCCATAAACAACCCTAGTCCTGTGCATCTCCCCCTAAATAGACCTCGCACCTTTTGACTTCTTCCCATCACTGCCACTCCAGACAGAGCTGTCTCCTCTCTCCACTCCACAGCGACCTCCCCGTGGGCCTCCTGGCCCACTCCGGCCCCTTCTGCTCCAGTCCGCTCTGTAGCCAGGGTTGTATTTCACAAGGTAAAGAATGAAACTGTGGGCCCACGCAGCATCCCCCCTTTCTCCAGCCACCACCTCCTCATGCCCTCTCACTCTCAGCGTCCACTGTGTGTCTCTCTGGAGCCCTGACCCTCTGCTGAGTGTCTGTGGCCCCGGCGGTGTCACCTAAGCTCCCATTTCTCACGGACTTCCTTTGGTTATCTGCTAACGGTCCTGCAGAAAGCAGCACAGCTCAATTCCTTCAGTCAGCCGATAGACCTGCTCTGTGCTGGGCACTATTCTAGGTGCTGCTAGAAGAAGAGAAAGAAGACAAAACTCTTCCCCTCGCGGGCTTGTATTTTCTTAGGAAAGAGAGACACACGGCGTGGGATGTGATAGGAGGGGACGAAAGTGAGGCAGGAAGCAAGAAAAGGTGGTGGCGGGGCTGCTATGGGGGAGTGAGCGGAGTCTTCTCAGGAGGTGGCTCTAGAGGAAGCCCCGAAAGGGTTGACAAAGTGGGTTCTGGAAGCCATGGGTCTTTGGGAAATCCTCACTGGCTGTGACCACTTCACGTGTCTGCTCCCAGTACCATGTTCCTCGTGCATCATTGATTACATACACTGATTACATTGATTTACACACACTTGTGTGATTGCGTGATCCACACTTATCTCCTGAACAGATTTTTAGCCCCACAAAGGCATGACCTATCATCTTTTCTTCCTCTCAAACCATTTTATCCTCAGTTTCTATTTGGTACAGGCCTAGTAACTGAGCCACACTGGTGCTACAGCAATATCAAAATGCTCTATGATGTTGGACCCACATGGGAAGGTCCTGGGTTCGTGTCCCAGGCTCCTCTGTGTGTGCCACACATGCCATGCCATGATCCAAGCAGGCCGGGACTTAGACTGGATCGTGGTGTGGAGACCCTGTCTGGGATACTACCTCTCCCTCTCTCTTTCTCATGGAAGAAATAGTTTAAAAAAAAAAGCTCAATAAAGATGTTGAATGAATTATCCAGTAAGGGGAGTCCCAGGTGGTCTCTCTCTCCTGATCCTCAGAATGCCCATTCTGTGAGATGGTGGAGCCGAGGTGTTTGGCCCTCCCCTGGGGCACAGGGCATCTGCTCTGTGGATAATGTTTTTGCATCCCTTGATGGGGAGGGGAAAGGGATGGTTTGAGGCAAGAGCTAAAGCAAGGGTCAGACATGACGAAATGGCCAGGCAAAGCCACGCAGGGCTTCAGACTCGTGTAGGAGGCAGAGGCTGCAAAGTCGGCAACGCTCTCATCACAGAATGAGCTGGCGTGGAAATACACTCATCACCTTCAAACAGGAAGTGAGTTCTGCATCTCATCACCACCCACTCTCCCAATCTGTCTTTGTCAGAAAACCTAGCAGGTAGATGAGAATATGAGAGCGCGAGTGCTTTTCGGAGGCTCTGGGGTCTAGCCATATTCTTTTCTTTAACATTGGCAATGATAAATATTACGTAAGTTGCATTAGTGCGATCAGACAGGGACACCTGAACCAGGACGTTCAGGGTGTCATTCATTTGAAATCAGCAGAGAAAACAGGGCATAGTTAGCTGTTCGAGCATTTTGTTATGTGAGGGGCTCCAAAAGGAAGAGAGAGAAAAGAGGCGTACCTCACTCTCTCCTCACATGCTTCAAGACAACACCTATATTTTGAGAAGCGTTGGTAACATTTCAGAGCAATTATCATAAGTAGAACATCTACTGGGTTTTGATACATTTACCTGTGACATTACACTAAGTGTATCCGCTGGAAGTGGGAGGACTCTGCCTCATTCCAGATGCATTTTGGCACTGAGGACAGACAGAAAGCAGCTGGGCTGCTGGTTTAAACACCGGGATGAAAGCTGCGGCGGACACACACTAGACTCCTCACTGCCTTCCTGGGACTGCAGAGTGCCCTGCGCCCTTGCCTGCTGGGCTCTGCCCCATCCATCCTAGCTTTCAGGAGGCAATTCTAACCTTGGCACGGACTGAGAAACTGCTAGGAACCGTCCAGGGCCAGAACAGAAACTAGGATTCCGCTTGGCAAAGAAATCAAAGTATAACTTTCTTGTTTATAAAAAAATAAATTTACCAGGGTAGTAAATTGCGAGTGCAGGGAGAGATGAATAGGCAGAGAAGCTGCAGGGGTGTTGGATCTATGCCATCGTACACTCGTCAGAACCACAGAACGTGCATGGCCCAGTGTGAACCCTAGCGTAAACCAAGGACGGTGCTGACCGTGACGTGGCAACGTGTGTCCGTCAGTGGGGGCACACATACCATGTGGCTGTGACATGCCCACAGCTGGGGAGTTTCCGTGACTCCGAGGGCCAGAGATCTATAATAGAAACTCTTTATATTTTTCTTCTTTATTTTCCTGTAAACCTAGAACTACTCTAAAAAAATAAAATCCAGTACCAGCAGTTGGAGTAATGGCTATCTGGCTGGACTCTCATGTAGTTAATCGTGGTTTGAGTCCCAGACCTGGTGGCTTAAACTCATGCCAGGCACGTGTGTGCATGCTCAACATCCCGAGAGGAGAATGGAGGAGAAGGGACTATGGCGTGGTCATCTCCCCTGGGGAGTGATTTCTCGCTTTCTGTCTCTCTGTCTCTCTCTGTCTTTCTGGTGAGAGCATGCGCTCAATAGCAAACAAAAACCTCTCTCCCCCCAAAAAAATCCATTAAAAAGAGTAAATTTATTGAGTACCCAGTATGGGCCAACATGTTGGAGTTTTCCTAGATGTCCCAGATAGGTAGTTGCTTAAAAAACAAAAAAGAAAAAATAAAGCTAAGTAAACAATTTAATTGTAGTTGTGACAAGTGGCCCAGAGAGGAAAAGTACTGGGTGTTATGAGTGGATATGAGAAGACCTAGTCTTGGATGGTTAGCTTCAGTTTGTCTGAATGAAGGATATTTGAGTTGAAGCTGTTTTAGTAAACCATCAAGAAACAAGCAAAGTAAAAGGAAATGATTGACTCATGGAATAGCAAAGCCTAGGTGTAGGTCTAGCTTCAGGTATGGCTTGATGCAGGTACTCATCAATGCCATTTGATCTCCCTTCCGCTTCTATTCTGTATGGGTTTTGCCTGTAGGCAAACTCTGTCCTACGGTGGCACCCACTGGTCTGAATGCTTCCTGAGGACAAGAACAGCAGAGACTTTTTCATTGGGATACACTTAGTGCTATGAGAGAGCTCATGTGGAATAGGAATTCAATACATGTCTGTTGAATGAATGAAGGCACTTTTCTGCATGTGCCACCCTCTTTGGTGACATTGATTGAGCTACATCAAGCCACACCTGAGCCTGACCTGCTTCTGGACTTCTCATTTTAAGAGCTAGAGAATACTTTCTGTTTTGTTTGTTCAATTGCTTGATGATTTGATGAAGCAACTTCAACTTAGATATCACTTCACTGTGGTTTGAATGTGTCCTCCAAAGTTCGTGACTTGGAAACTTCATCTCCAGTGTCACAGTGCTGAGAGGTGGGGCCTCGGCCCCCACGGATGGATCCGTAGCGTCACCGCGTGGGCCGGGTGTCTGAGAGTGGCTGTCACAGAAGCAGGCTCAGTCCCCTCTTGCTCACACTCACCCTCACGTGACCTTCCTTCCACCACGGGATAGCACAGCCCTCAGCAGATGCCATGTTCCTGGACTTCCAGTCTTCAGAACCAGGAGCCGAATGCACTTCTGCTCATTATAAATTGCCCAGTCTCAGGCTCTAGGGCGGAAGACGGACTGAGACACACAGCTTCAGAAAAGGTTCCTCCGCTCGGCCCGCCGATGCACTCAACCACAAGCTCTGAACTCCCCCTTCTTTGCTGCCCTCCATCTGTCCCCTGCTGGAATCTACTATCCTGCCAGAGTCTGCTCAGACCCTCTTTCCTCTGCGGAGGTATAGAACCGCGTTTGGCCGCTGTGGCCGTGGGTCCAAATCTGGTCCAACCTTTCTGTAAATTAGGTTTTATTGGTTCACACCCATGTCCATTTTCTCACTCCTCGGCTACGGCTGCTTTGGTACTACGAGAAGAGAGTGACAGATGGCCCACCATGTGGAAACTATTACCTATCTCGTGGCCACAATGTGGAAAATATTGTCTTTTTTTTTTTTTTAGAAGTTTTTCCTTTAGGGCTCATGTTGCTTTCACTGGAGAGAGAAAGAGACAGAGACAGTGAGAGGGAAAGCGAGAAACCACTTTCGTGACTATCCCCCTGGGGATGCTACTTCCACACACCTGGCATGATTTTGAAGCCCTCAGGTCTGGGGCTCCACCTGCGGCTGGCCGTGTGGTAGTCCACGATGTAGCCACTGCTCCATCTGCTGGCCCCCACCCCTCTGGCCTCTCACAGAGCTCATGCTGCCCTTTGGTACAGAAGAGGGGCTAAGAGTCCAGACTGCGGCCTCAGGCAGGCTTGGGTTAGAATCCCAGCTATGACAGAGTGGGTAAGTCCTTAATCCTCTGAGCCTCGTTTTCCTTACCTGTAAATGGGGGTGATGACCGTCCCTGCTTCTTGATGACCAAATGGGAGTGTGCGGATGAGTCACTTAGTGTAGTACCTGGCTGACGGTGAGGGACACAAAATGTGCGTTACTGTTGTAATTTTTTGAAGTTTATTGAGAGAGAGAGGAGAAGAGAGGTGTGTCCTCAATGGCGTCTTGCACTGTGCTCTCCCACCACAAGCCTTCCCAGCCAGCCAGGGTCATGGGTACCTGTGCCCATGGGCAGGTCAGCTGGGAACTGAACCCACAGTGGATCCGGCATTGCCAAACGGCGGGTTATGGCAATAGCACCGAGACAGCCGGTCTTTATCATTTTAAATACTAACACCAATCTGTGAGCGGAGGTTTTAATGTTGAATTCCCAGGTTTTAGAGGAGTTGTTAAATTGGTTTCTTGTCTAAGTGACAATTTTTTCTCATGGTAGAAAATAATTGCTTGACAATTTAGGAAACTACGTCAGATGTGACTGAATTGATTGCTCCAATGAGCGCTAAAAAGATAACCATCCTCTTCCCCTGTTTTCTTTTTTTACCTCTCTCTTCATTTTTCTTGAAACACAAGACAAAAAAAGGTCTCCTCTCAACTCTCAGAGTGGGCCATGTCAAACGCCCACATATTTTAGCAGAAAAATCTGAAAAGCTTCCAAATAAATAGAGGTGATGATGGTGAAAAGGAAGGGAGAGGGGCGAAGGGGACCTTGTCCTCTGCGAGACTGTGGCCGGCTTTGCCTGAAGAGCTTGACCGTCTGCTTCTTGATTCTGATCAAACATGAACTTCTTTATGAAGAGCCCTGTTATGGTAAATCTTATTTAGAAGTGAAGAGAAACACAAAACCTCAAATGCATGTTGAGATTAGGACAGCAACTGCCCCGGAGTTTGGTCTGCTTCTCTCAGATGGGGAGCCTGTTGGTAACGAGAGAGTGTGAGCCAAAGGCCAGGGCAGTTGGTGAGGATCGAACCCAGATTGCACTGCTGCCACCCCAGGCACTTTACTTAGTCGCTCTGACACTGTTCCCCGACTGAAGGAGGGAGGTGGCTGTGACAGCACCTGTCCAGACTGGGAGGATAAAATGAGGTGTTACTGTGAAATGCCTGGCTTAGTGTGAGTCGAGGGGATGCTGAGTAGCTTATTAGCTGGTATTAGTGTGGTGGATGACAGCTTCTCTATTCCCCTTACGTATTCAGCAGAAGGCATGAACATCGGTGCACTTGTTCGGGTGCTAACTCAGGAAGTCGAGTACCATAGCTTGATGGAGTCTTCAGTTTTTATTCTTTGGCAGTCTTTAGGGTCGAATATCTGTGACCCAAAAGGCTTCATTGAAGAAGCTTCAAAATAGATAAAGTCCCAGCAGTGGGGAACAAGGAGAGTGTCCTTCTAAGAACTCTGGCTGAGGGTGTGTGAAATTGTTTTCTTAAATCAGACTTGCAAATGTTCTAGGAAAATCGAGACTCCCATAAATCCAAGCCTGCAAAACTTCGTCTTGCCCCACCCCACTGACTGACACCACCGCACCGTCTCCTTGCCTCCCTGTCTTCTGCTCCCAGCACTGGGCAACACCAGTCCCTGTGGGAGAAGGAGGTGGAGCTGGAGGACATGAGGGTGAAGGGCGAGGAGTTCCTGTGGAGGACAGAGCTATGGAGGCTGGAATGCCACTTCTCACAATCACTGAAATCTAAGGGAGATGCCACTGTTACAAAAGTTCTTCATTCATGCTTATTTTCTAAAGTCGTCTATGGAATACGAGTGCCTAGGTCAGTGTCTGGGTTACTTTTGGTGTCAGTGGAATCAGCAATCATTTTATCACTGATGATTTGGCTAATATGTGTGGGCCTGGCTCCCAAAGTCTCATTACTTTTGTTGGTAATCTAAGTAGCCACTGCCTCAGGGCTCACGTCGCCTTCTCGTGTCTTTCTTGTCTTTCCAAAGCCTCATGATCATTTGGTGGGTGAACCAGGTTAGGTGTGGGCTCTGGGTGGGTCTCTAACTAGCTTTATGTTTCCTTAGTCTTTGAGAATTTGGGTAAACTGACTTGTTCCAGGTTTGTCTGGTGTGTTCAGGGAACATTAACCTTTCCAGGTACTCCATAAGAAAAGGACTTGGGTGGGGAGTTGTCAGCAGATGGCATAGCAGCTACATCACTGGACTCCCACATGACTGACCATGGCTAGAGCCCTGGAGTCAGTAGCTTGAAACTCATGCCAGGCATGTGTGCCTGTGTGCCCAGGATCCCAGGAGGAGAATGGAGGAGAAGGGATTGTGGCATGGGCATCTCCCCTGGGGGATGATTTCTCACTTTCCCTCTCATTGTCTCTCTCTCTCCAATGAGTGCATGCACCCTAAGACAAAAGCCTACAAAAAAAAAAAAAAAGAACTCTGGATCTAGCAAATTTCAGGAGTGTCACTTCCTTTGCTCTCCCTAGAAATTTATAATAATCTGTTTAATAATCTGTTTACTAAAGGTCTTGAGAGCCTTAGCAATTCAGTGTAAGAATCAAGATCACAGATTCCATTCCATGACCTCCTTTCTGTCTACTCGACGTTGAGCCAGTTGCTAAAGATTGTTTAGGGCAGGGGCTGGCCAGCTTCTCCTGTAAAGAAACAGATAATAAATGCTATTTATTATAATTTGTAATATAAGATAATTTATATGATTTCTTATAATATAAATAATATTTATAGATAGAGACTGTACAGTCTCTGTCGCAGCTCTTTAGCTCCGAATTGTGTCGGGAAAGTAGCCATTGACAATACAAAAATGAATGGATGTGATTGCTTCATTGCAAGTTTATATATGAAACTGCGTGGTAGACTGGGTAGGCCCGTGGGCCATCATTCTCTGGTCCCTGATTTCGGCTAAGAACGACATGGGCTCAGAAGTCACAGTCTCTGGATCTCACTCTGTTTTGCCCCTCCTCGATGTGTGACCTTGGCAATTTCCATAACTTCTCTGGGCCTCAGTTCTCATGCTTGGAAAGCAAGGGTGGTAAGGGTGATTTCTCACTGTCCCTCTCTCTCTCTCTCTCTCTCGGTGAGTGCATGCACCCTAAAGCAAAACACACTAAACAACCAACCAAAAAAGAGCACATACTTCATAGAGTTATGAGTGCTTAGTGATCTTCACACTTAGAAAAGTGCCTAGCACAGGAGATGTGCTTAACACATGTTAAAAGATTGTTCATAATGTCTGGACTATGACTGTGTTTTTATGACAAAGGTGGGGGGATTGAAGGTCAGGGAAGTTAAGGGACTTACTCCTGTCCCAAATCTAGGAGAGCTGGAGATAGTTGACGGATCAGAAGGGTGCCCGTGTCCTGAATGAGCAGAGAACAGTGTCCCCAGGGAGGGGAAGGCACTAGAGTGGGACATGTGTTCACTGTCTGTTTAATTGCCTCCCTCCTTTGTGTCTCAAAGACTAACTGAACACTCCCACTTCAACATGTGGGGCTGATTTTAGAACCCAAAATTAGGATGAGGGGGAAGCCACAAAATAGCAGAGTGCTCCTTTAAATGTGGTGTTGAGTCTGACAAGTGTTAGTGAGTGAGTATGCTGGAGTGAGTTCTGTGCCAGGACCCTTGAGCCCATTGGCTTTATGTTTATGTTCAAAATAACCTAAACCTACATTGGGTCCCTAGCTGTATTTAAGGGGGGGGTTTATTGTTTAAATTATTAGACTTCTATAAACCCCTCATGGGATGATTTTAAGGATAACACACAGAAAAGGAAGGTGGTTCAGAGCTTTGGAATTAGACTCTGATTCAGATCCTACTTCTGGTGGCCAAGAGATGGCGCAATGACAGCACAGCTGGACCCACATGGGGAAGTTCCTTGGCTCAAGGTCAGAGGGCTCCCTGAATATACGGGTGTGCATTAGTGCCCATGGACTGGGGGGGTGGACTGTGTTGCAAAGACCATGACCTTTGGGCATCCATTTCCCTCTCTCTCTTCCCCCCAGAAAAATAAATGTAAAATATCCCTTCTTTTACTTTATCATCAGATTAGTTACTCGAGTCACCTGTTCCTCACTTTCTTACCTGTAAAATGGGGACAATACCATTGCCCGGGAATAGTGAGAATCAGACAGAATAGATGATATTTTTAAAGTGCTCACCATATGACTGACACAGAATAAATGGTCAAAAACAGCTTCTTAAAAATTAATCTTGAGACAAAAATGCAAATGCCAACACAAGTCTGAAGTAGTCATACTGAAGATCCTAAAAATAATAGCTTCCCAAAGTTAGGCATAACTTCAAAGGTTTTAAGGTTAATTTCCTGCTGTCAGCAGAAAGATGTCTAAGACTTAAGGATAAATGAAACTATTAAGCTCCCAAGACAAGCCTATTGTAAAGAGCCTACCGAATCAGTTCCAGTGGCATTTTTCCAGGTGTTTTGTAGCCATCTAGCCATTTGGCCCCATCACACTGCAGACCTTCTGCCTGTTAGGGACGAACTTCAGTACCATGGACAGAGCCCAAATTAGCCTGGAAACTCCATGCTATTCAGAAAACTCTGGCTAAACTGAAATCTTTCTAATTTTGTTTTTATATTTAAAAATATTTTAAAGATTCATTAATTAAGCTTAATTTATTATTATTATTATTACTATAATTATTTAATTTGCCATAGGGCATGCACCCTCACAGAAGAAGACAGAAAGAGACAGAGAGGGAAAGTGAGAAAGCAAGCCTCCAGGTCCGGGACTTGACCTTGCGGGAGTCCAGTGCCCTAACCACCACACCACCTACTGGCCTGAAACCTTTCTTTTCTTTTATTTTTCCTCTTTCTTTCTTTTTTATTTTATTCATTTTTATTTTTTTATAGGGCATGTGCACTTGCTGGAGGCACAGAAAGAATGAGAGACAGAAAACAAGAAATCACCCCCTAGGGGAAATGGCCATGCTACAGTTCCTTCTCCTTCATTCTCCTGTCAGGATTTTGGGCATGCACACACACACACACACACCTGGAGTGAGTTTCAAGCCACTGGGTCTGGGACTCGAACTGTGTTTGACCATGTGGGAGTCCAGCACCCTAACCACCACACCTCCTGCTGGCCTGAAGCTTTTCTAATTTCAACTTATTTATTCTCTTCTGTTTCTTTCTCAACTGGCTAAAAACTTTATTTATAAAAAAAATCTAAGGCAGGGGAACCAGCAGTTAGCGTAATGGCTATGTCGCTGGACTCCCACGTAGTCGACCGTGGTTTGCGTCCTGGACCCGGTGGCTTAAAACTCACGCTGGGCGTGTGTGCGTGCATGCCCAAGATCCCAAGAGGAGAATAGAGGAGAAGGGATTGTGGCTTGACCATCCCCCCTGGGGGCTGATTTCTCGCTTGCTGTCTCTATGTCTCTCTCTGTCTGTCTGGCGAGCACACGTGCCCTATAGTGAAAACCTCTCCAAAAAAAAAAAAAAAAGAATTGAAGGCAGTAATTTAGAAATCCCTTTGGCATCTCTTCTCGATGTGAATGCATTCCCAGTTCCTTTATCTTGTTCTTTTCTTTGAATCAGTTTTAAGCCCTATTCTTGATAAGTGTTAGACTACATGATCCCACTCAGCTGGAGAACTCCTGGGATGGATAGGGGTAATAATCCCAGAGCCACTGCAGATCATCTGTAAGGCAGAAAATCCAATTATAGGTCATTAGGAGTCACCCCAAGATTCTTTAGAAAATTGCTTGGTGCTGCCTTATGGCCATAAGCAACCAAATCAGTAAATATTATTGTGAAATAATTTGATTACTAATTTCTACGATTATTTATAAGTTTCTTAGACCTTCCTTACTGCCATGCATCAACCTCAGCATCTTTGGACACAAGAGTTGCAGATGTCAGGATGCATTTTACAGGTAATGGGCACCTTGCTTGCAACTGTGCTCTCTTCATGCTATTCATACAGTGTTGAGACTCATTAGACTTCATAGTAGTAAATGGAATGAATTAGCTTTACAAAGCTTGAACAATAGCTCATTGCTCACTCTCATTTCTGTCGCTTTCCACCCACGGCAATTTTTCAAAGCAGGAATAGATTTTTTTTATTACAAACATCTCCCGCACACAGGTTGAAAATCTCTCTCAGGCACATTGAACAAACTTCGGAAAATTACAAAAAATAGAAATCACCTTTCACTTGCCACCTAAGAGACGATGCTGATTACCTTTTCATAGCTGGCGTTTTGGCCAGCCTGCCTCTGTGGCTCTTATTCTGTCTCCGACTCTGTGTAGAAGTGTGGACCCATCCCATGTGTCCTGTTTTGTAATATGGTATTTATCACTTAGTCTTTGCATCATTGATGCATATAGGACTTGGTCACATTAATAAGTGTATTAATAAGTGACAGTGGAGTACTATTCCATACTATGTGAATTGACACTTCTATTGTTGATTCAGAATCGTCTCATCCTGTCCTCTCACTCCAGCTGCTGCAATGGCCAGTCATATGGAGGCTCTGACCAATTAGGCAGTGACAATGGGACAGGAAGAGGGTCACTCTCTCAGCATATGGTACTAGAAAAATTGATTATTCACTCATTTTATTTCATACACAAAATTTAAAGTGACATAGATCATGACCCTAATTGTAAGATCTTTTAGCATACAATTGCTAGAAAAAAAAAAACCCTCTTTGGTCTTGGGTTAGATAAAACACAACAATGAATCATAAAAGAAATAATAAATTGGACTTTGTCAAAATTAAAACTTTAAAATACCACCAGATAATGAAAATTAAGCCACAGAGAGGGTTAAAAGATTTATAAAACAAGTATGTTAAAGAACCTGTATTCTGAATATATGAAGAACTGTTACAAGTCAACAAAAGAAGACAACCCATTAAAAACAGCAGTGAAAGATGTGAATAGTTATTTTACCAAATATATTAATTAATGGCAAAGAAGTGCATGAAAGTTGACATTACCCGTAGTTACAGAAATGCAAATTAAAACCACAATAAGATTCCATTCTAGGGACCAGCAATTGGCATAATGGCTATTTTGCTGGACTCCCATGTAGTTGACCGCGGTTCAAGTCCTGGACCCACATGTGCATGTGTGCCTAAGATCCCAAGAGGAGAATGGAGGAGAAGGAATTGTGGCACAGCCATCCCCCCCAGGGGTGATTTATCACTTTTTGTCTCTCTGTCTCTCTCTGTCTTTCTGGCAAGTGTGTGCGCCCTATAGCAAAAACTTCTCAAAAAAAAAAAATTATTCTACATTCACTAGAATGGCTAAAATATAAAGACCGATAGAACCAAGTGTTGACAAGGAAAGGAATAGAAGATGGTATAGGTTCTTTAAAAAATGTTTTGGTAGTTCTTATAAAGGTAAGCAGTATTCACGGTTTGACCAAGCAATCTCATTTCTAAGTATTTTCTTTGAAGAAATAAAGTTACCTGTTCACACGAAGACTTGTATTTGAATGTTCATAGCAATTTTATTCATATTAATAATAGCACTAAGTCAAAACAACCCAAGGGTCCATGGAGAACCCAGTTGAGTGTGTCCATACAGTGAAGTATGATTGGTAACAACAAGGGCTCAACAGTGAGTGTCCACTGCAGACATCCATGAAGCTCAAGGCATCATTGTGGCTGAAATAAGTCGGACGTGGGAAGGCTTATGTATCATTCCATTCGTGTGAAATTCCGAAGATAAAACTATGCTGACAGAAAGTTGGTTAGTGGGTTCAAGGGCCTGGGGTGGGGCAGAGACTGGCTGTGAAGGGACACAAGGGACCTCCTAGGGTGATAAAGAGGTTCCGTGTCATGATTCTAGTAATGGTTAAGTGGCTGTATGCATTCATCGGAGCTCATGAATGTTGAGGTTTAAAACGAATGAACTGTATTGAAGGTAACATAAACCTCAGTGATGGAGATGAAGAAAAATACTAGGGCCTTTTTTGGGAAATCAAACCAAGGATATGCTCTCGTGAGTGATTCATCCAGGCTTGACGTTCAGGATTCTAGAACTATCCAGCAGACATTTCGGAAGCAGCAACACCTTAGTAATTGCATCCCAAGAACCCAGAGCTGCACGCTGCTGTCTGAATGGACGCTTGTCTTGCTGTCGATCGTAAAGGGGCAATCTCTTGCTAAAGCGTGACGAGCCTGCGTGCTCGCAGCCGGATCAGAAGTCCATGGGAAGCTGAGTGGGGAGGAGGTCTGCACCGCTGCTTCTGATTTGGAGTCTTGTCTTAGCTGGTTCACAAAGGATTCCCAAAACCTGGGAGTGGGCAGTGGGAATCTGCCCTTGACATGCCCCCGCGCTGCTTACTATGTGATGAGGGTCTGAATTCTCTTTTCACCCTCTTTTCTCACCCTCTCCCTTGTCCCCACCCCTCCCCACCTAACATTGTTTTTTTATATCGTCACCGGTCACCAATCTCTACATAAAATATGAGGCTAGGTAATTTATGCTGAGATCGTTAGTTCCCTTGAACCTTATTTCCTCCTGTCAATTCCCCCTTCAATTCACCTTTTGCATAGTTTGATACGCATCAGTGGCACTAAATAAATAAGCCGTAATTAATACATATTTGGCTCTTGTACTGTTTATTTTTCTCTTCTGAAACTCAGATTAGACTGTGTGCCCACAGCTTGCATGTTTAAATACTAAACCAAAGGGACTTCTCTGCCCCTTTCAATCCCTTGCCTTATAGCAAAGCAATTATTTTTAACTAGGGGAAGGGCATTGTCCTGGGGCCTGTCTGTTTGGCACCTTAGTAATTAGGTGACTGAGAGGAACATACATGTAGAAGTAGTGGTTATGTGGACGAATCACCCATGGGTGCATAAGGAAAAAGGCTCTAGGAATATTATTTTGCCTTTTGAATGCATTCTTGATCAGCAGTGGGGTATTTCAGGGCTTATCCCATGCCTTAAGGAGGCAGATTTGGGAGAAACTTTTCTCAACATTATTTCTGAAGTCACTAATGCGTATCATGCGTAAAGTGTGCAAATATTTGTGAAATAATGCATGAGGAAGCACCAAGAATTAATGCTGTATTATCTCCTGGCCAGTGGAGGAAAATCACGCAGTTATTATGGCTTATCAGAAATATTTACTCAAAGCTTACCGTGTTCCACTAAGTAAGTACACATCATGCTACTTAGTCTTTATAATAATTTTAAAATTTAGGAACTAATATCCCCATTTTACAGTTGGGAAATGGAGGTTCATGAAGATGAATTTGTCCAAAGTTATACCACTGGTAGAGTTTGAACTCAGGCCTGCCCGGTTCCCAATCAGGGCTCTGAGCCATCTGTCTCTTGTTCACCCACAGACTGTTCCTGTAGGAATCTGACACCGCTGTCAGGCAGTGCTCATTGCTGGTGCGTCACCATCTGGGCCAGGGAAGAATTTTATTTCCAGCAGCCAGCAATCGGAGTGGCAGTCAGATAATTAACTTGCCTCCCCTGAAGGAGCTTTGTTCATGGGACAGTCTTCAAATGGGGCATGAAAAGGCACTTGGCAAATTGCAAAAGGAAATAACGTTTCAAAATGAAAAATTGATGCACATTTATCAACCACGGGTAACAAAAGAGCAGGCACCATCTCTTCGGGGCCATCGCTGAAATCTGCTCCTGACTCATGCCGATGATGAAAACGGTGCATGCCTTGATTCTGATTCCACCAAAGCAGATACGATTTCCAATCACTGTATACCCAGGCCTCAGACCAGCTCTGTCTTTGTCTCATTTTGTTTATTTATTTTCGACGACTGTTTTAATAATGGCAAAATATACAGGGACATCCACGAGGGCATTGCAATATGCAGCGACAAGCTTTTAAAGTGATTTCTTTCAGGCCAGTTTGAGCTTAAAAGCCATTTTTAACATTGAGAGAGGGATCATTAGCAAAACAATTGGCATTTTCCTCAAATTAACTCTTGTGATAATGGAGATGGGCCATGATGCAAAATTGGGCTTTGTGGATACTAGGAGTTGGAAATGAAATAACATCCCTGATTGACAAAAGAGAAGTGAGTTTGAGAGGCGGCCCGGCCTGGGTGGCCATTGGTGTCCATGAACACGCGGAATCACACTCCGTTCTCCTTTCCTGTCTCCACTTTCTCCAAGCAGGTCTTCCCACCACGTGTGTTTAGGACTAAGTGTGAGGCAAATAGCCAACCATGGAACTCCACCGGTGGGAACGAATGCCGGAGACTAGGCCATTACCTGTTCCGAGATGAAGCTGCCTGTCGCTGCTGGCTCACTCAGAGCTGGAGAAGGGTGTTTTTGGCACAGTTCAGTTAAGGGAGATAAAAACTGCCTTCAGTTAAAAAAAAAAAAAAGTGAAACCCTTTTGCGATTAATGACACCAAACCCCACACAACTCCACAATTACTTTTAAAAAGCAAAAAACATTTTGAGGGGTTTGGAAGAATGAAGATTTGGTCTCTCCTCAGCACCCGTGAATTCAGGGAGGGCTGTTGAGAGTCTAAGAGGCTCACTTGGCAATTTAAAAAAATTCCTGCCTGGACTCTAAGAGGCTAGTCTGAGGTTTCCCACTTGATTGCTGTAACTTCCTCCTCAAAAATTGTCAGTGATAGAATTCTTAGATGCTGCCAACTTCTTTATTAGCTCTTGGCATTTTGTTGAGTATAAAACAGAGAGCTTTTATCAAAAGCGGCAGCGATCTAAAGGCAATGAGTTTTACAGTCTAGGTGGAGGCATGCAAAATCTACTCACATCTGTATGTAGATGGGATACAAGAAGGCGATCTTTGATTTTTCAGGTGAAGGGAAACCTTTGCCTTCTAAAGGGCCATGGTGTCTGCTTAGGGCAGCAGCCTCCAACTCTCCTTTTATAACCTGAATCCCGGTAATGGGCAAAGGAAAACAAGAGTGAAAGAAGTCAGAGAGGCCCAAGGAAACTGCCCAAAGGGAAAAAAAATGGGCACAGCATTAGTTACACGGAGAAAACCAGAAGAGCTACCCAGGCTGGCTTTCCACACTTCAAAAGTAGTGAGAGTCTGGGAAACAGATATTAGGTCATTTTTGATGCAAAATTTTTATGCAAAAATGCATCATGACTTTCCAACAACTCAATAATTTCCGCATGGATGATAACGAGTAGAAAAACTGTAAGTTTTTCAAGATGTTTCAGTCCAAGCAAATAATACCTCGTGTTCTATCAAGACACACATGAACGGATAAAGACTTGGACTTCTATTGATTTTATGTTTTCTTGTACTTCTAATATTATTGTATGTACTAACTCGGGACACGGAGTACCAGGTGGGCCTACGAGGTGTTCATTCATTCATTTTGCCTGTGGTTATTTAGCTGTTTACCACCTCTTTTGTGCTAAGTAATGCAACGTCTTGGATTACTAGACATGTAGTTTTTAAAAATAGGATCATCAATGATACAGTTTTAGGTGACACCCAGCCTTCCACAAGCCCCTCTGCACTGTGTGCTCCTGCAGCTAAGTTTTCTTGTGAATGAGTGAGGAGGGGTCCCCTGGCAGACACCCTTCCGTTCCAGCTCCCGATCATAGTGAAGACTCACTAGAAATGGGAATAGGACACTCTTTAGAGGATGAAGTTTGACTTGGCTCTTTCCCCCCGGAGGGCTCCTGCCCAACACCCATTTTAGAACCCAGTTTCTGTTCTAGTCCATGGGGTCCATTTGATCATGGGAGAGTCTTTTTTTTTTGAGAGGTTTTTGCTATAGGGTACGTGCGCTCACCAGGAAGACAGAGAGAGACAGAGAGACAGAAAGTGAGAAATCGCCCCCCCGGGGATGGCCATGCTGCAATCCCTTCTCCTCCATTCTCCTCTCAGGATCTTGGGCATGCACGCACATACGCCTGGCATGAGTTTAAGCCACCGGGTCCGGGACTCAAACCGCGGTCCACTACGTGAGAGTCCAGTGACATAGCCATTATGCTAACTGCTCGTCTCAGTCTTTGACGTCTCTTGGCCTGGGTTTGAATGACCTCCAAGGTCTTTTTCAGCTGAAAAATATCTAGGTTGTAACATATGACAATCCTTTTGTTTACAGATAAAGTGATTTCCTGAGATTAAGTGAGAGAATGGAGACAGAGCTGGCTGTTTAGCATGGTAGCTCTGTCTGCCAGCTCCGTATCTGACATTGGACGGATTTGATACATTTGACAATGTGGTAGCACCTGCTTTTGTATTTATAGATCTGGTAACGATCTGTGTTTCCACTGACATTTTATTCAGATAGTCAGGTTGGCAGATGTTAAGGGAGATTTTGAATTCCTTTCCTCACCATTGTGAAAAGTAAGGGCATCTCTGTTGTACAAATGCTCCAACATTCTCTTGGCTTGAGCTGATACATGATGATAACAACCGACGTCAGACCTGGATCGCTGTGGCACTTCAAACCGCAGGGCGGGAAGTGCTACGTTGGCATAAGCTTGGAAGCAACTCTGAGAAAGATTAAACAAGAAGTTACTTTTGTCCTGATAACACTGACTTTGTACATGGGCATTAGTACTTAGTAGTTCGCCGATCTCCAGTGTGCCTCCTGAGTCCGTCTCCTCATTTGTGAAGCCAGGGTAATGGTGCGGTCTTACAGAACGACTGAGTTGGCAAATGGTTGACTAAATGCTCTTGTAAAGCATTTCGTACCACACCTGGCACCCAGAACACGTTCCCCTCTGGTGTTGATGCTGGTGCTGGTGACGAAGACAGTATCATCAGGACTCGTGCGTCCAGATGTACTCCTGAAAATATCTAGCAGAGGTAGCTGGTGCCCTGGCAGAGCCTCGGGTTTGAACTCTGCTGTGCCATTTAGTGGTGTGACGTTGCCCACGTTGTTAGCCTCAGTTTCCTTATCTGAACAAATGCGGAAAACAACATTGCTTCCTTCCCAGCATTTCTGTGAGGGTGAAGTGGGTTCCTACAAAAGTCTTCATGAGTGTCTTCACGGAGAAAGTACTCTGAGAATGGCGACAGTGCCCATAGTTGGTATTTTTATTAACCAAGCGAAGCGTGTGAGGGTGGCCATCTTCCACGCATGTCAGAACATGGAAGCCTTGCTGGTGGTTCAGCACGGGTGTTTCCAATGAGGGAGGAGTGTCAGAGAAGAGAAGGAGGAAGTCTGGGCATGCCAAGTGAAAGCTGTCCAGCAAGTCGCACCTGCAGCGGTCTGTCCAACCCAAGCACAGTGGCCATTTCCAAGTAGTTTTTAACGATCTTTCAAGGAGTGGTATCTTTGCCATAAGGCTGGCGCCACCATGCCCAAAGGAATGGTATCTTTAACAACAAAAACCATTGGTTTTATTCCACTGGCAGAATCTTGTCAAAAGACAAAATTCTTTTTTTTTTTTTTTTGAGAGATTTTTGCTATAGGGTGCATGCACTCGCTAGAGAGACAGACAGAAAGAGAGAAATCACCCCCCTTCCTTCATAGGGATGGCCACTCAGCATCCCTTCTTTTCCATTCTCCTCTTGGGATTTTGGGCACGTGGGCACTACATACGTCTGGTGTGAGTTTCAAGTCGCCAGGTCCAGAACTTGAACCACGGTCGACTATGTTGGGAGTCCAGCGACATAACCATTACATCATCTACTGGCCTCCAAAAGACAAAGTTCTTACCCATTTAATTTGAAAATCTTAATTGACTTTTATTCATGACTCATGAATCGGGTGGTCCCCAGAATCAGAACAGGTCCAAAGAACTCCATCCGGTAACGTGATCAGGAAGTACTGTGGGCAGTGAATGAAAGTGCCGTGCAGAGTAAAGCGGTTGCAGCATTTGCCTTCACTGTTTCAGTTGGCCACTGAGGACTTACTGCAGCTCAGCTGCTGTCATCGGCAGAGCTCAGCCATTGGTTGCATGAGCGTACTCCTGAGTTCTTGGTTTCATGTAGCACGGACGACTCTTCTCCACATTGGTTTGGTCTGTAGGGCCCAGCACGGGAGCCAAGTCTGAATCAATGGCCACCTACACATTTCACTTATCAATCTTAATGGAGCATAATGGTTAAGACTGCATGTTGGAGTGGGTATGACTTGGGGTTATTTCTTAGCTTTGCTACTGGCTAGCTGTGTGGTTTGCAGAAAGTTCCTTAATCTCTCCAAGCTTTTCTCTCTTTATTGGTAAAATGGGCAAAAGAATTGAAGGATGATGGGAAGCAGTCAGCGTGCTCCCTGGCTGATGGCAGGTGCTCGGTAATGGTAGGTGTCTTCCCAGAGTAGGCGTTAAAACATCTGAGTGCACCAGAGAGGCTGGGAAGTGAAATGCAAATGCTTTGAGGCACCCAGCAGACACACCCCACCAAAGCAATGTCAGCTGAACACCTACCCAATGCCCAGTGCTATGTGCAAAGACGGAGTGGATCCAAGGCTGAGGAAGGTCATGCCTGCTCTCAAGGTGTCCATAGATCCCTGGATTCCAGCCTAGTGGAACATCTAAACAGTAGAAGTGAGCTGTCAGTGGACTAGATGTAACTTGAGGGTGTGGCGAGGGAGCCATGGGAGATTCTCCCTGTGGAGATGGTTCCTTCTCGTTTCATCCCTTCTTCCTTGGCGTCCATCTGTCCTGTAGCCCTGACCTCTCAGCTCCACTAGTGGAGAAGTTAGAAGCTCATTTTCATCAACAGATGTGCTCTACAGTGTTCTAGGTTATGTCTTAATTTTTAAATTGGTTGTCAATACTTAAAAAAATTGGTCATATTTCACATAAAATATTGAATTTTATCTTCTCTTAAAAATCAATTAATAGCTAACTAGCTATTGCTTCCCCACTCACCCTGATGTTACCACCACCTCCGGCTTCAGCTCGCCCTTGATCACGTGCACATATGTGCCTGGCACACTCAGGGAGGTCTCTAGATGTGAACCTGGAACATTCCTGCATGGGCCAGCCTTGC
>NW_006159525.1:3088432-3100614 GCF_000334495.1 Tupaia belangeri chinensis
GTCATTTCCTGCCGCACCACCGTCGGCTTTGTTAGGCCCTTTCTCTGGGGCCTGTGCTCTCATCCCTCTGTCCCCACCTAGCCCACTCCCCTCATGCTTTCCATCTGTTTGTTTCCTGACCTGATACCCAAAGCTCTCCTCTGACAGTCATTGCTCACTTCTATCTTCTCTGTGGGACTCCCTGCCCTCTCTGTGGGACACCCTGCCCTCTCTGTGGGACACCCTGCCCTCTCTTCTTGCCTCTTTCCTGTCCCCCTCCTTTCTACCCAGCTCAAGCTCCTGTCTTCCTGGAAGCTTAGCTTGAGTGATTTAATCGTATTTGGGATCCTGATTTTTTTTCTCTGATAGGGCGCATGGGCTTGTCAAAGAGTGAGAGGGAGAGAGAGAGAGATAGTGGGAGGAAAAGTGAGAAATCATCCCCAGGGCTGATGGGCATGCTGAAATTCCTTCTCCCTCATTTTCCTCTTGGGATTTTAGGCACATACACGCACATGCGCCTAGCATGATTTCCAAGCCACCATGTCTGGGACTTGAACCAGTCAGCCATGTGGAAATCCAGCACTTTAACCACCACACCACCTGCTGGCCCCTATCCTCTTTATTCTCTTATCTCATGTGAATCTAAGATAACGGTTGGTGACAGTGTACTACCCAGGAGGGAGGAGCATTTTATCTCCAATAACGTTTAGACTTTCGGGCACATGGTAACAATAAATAGCAATAAATAGCCTGTGTTCAAACCTACAGACAGAGCACCCACACAGCTCCTGCACCTGGGTGGAGGCTGCTCCCACTGTTCCCCATCACCTGCCATGGCTCTTACTCATGCAGGTACAGTAAGTTTACCTGCGTTTGTTTAACCATGTGATTCAAACCTAGCTCTCTACCAGACCATAAGATTCAGCTCACCGTTGTACCTACTGACCTAAAATCAGCCTAGCACATTGCCTGGCCCACTGGAAACGCTCCGTGAGTCTTTATTGAATAAATGAGACATTAACTAGTTAGATTATACTCTTGGCTTAAGAAATTTACACTGCATAATTGGCCAAGTTGATATGGAAACAGTTTTTGAATATTTATGTTTCTCCTGGAGAAGATGGAAGATATCAAGATAAATTCCTACTTTCTCTCAACAGGAAATTAAAAATTAGGAGGGAAATTTGCACCCCTCGATCAATATATGGCAAAATTTCAGCTTCATAACCTTAAAACTCTAGCAATTAACTTTGTTTGAAAAGGTCAGCAGTACTTGTACTCTGCTCTGACAAGGTGAGCTGTCCAACAGAACTCAGCCCGAATTAGAAATACCCTTGATGAAGTTAATCAGAGTCTTGTTTATGCTGCTGTGCTGCAGGGGAGGGGTGTCCGTCAGCACCCCATGCTATTCTGGGGAGCAGGTAATGTTTCTTTTGCCATTTTGAATATATGGTAGCATGGGGATTTTGCCATCACCTATCAAAGAACCTGCCAGCAAAAGTAGCTGCTGTTTTTTGAGTGTCTGCTCTGGGCCAGGGACGGCAAGGAAGGAGACTTCCACGTGCTTCTCACAAGCGGGACTGAAGTCTTGTCTACCCTGGCATTTCCCAGAGGATGGCATCTGTACTCTGGGGAGCACACGAGATGGTTTCAAGTGGTACTTGGAGGAGATGAAGTACAATAGTTATTTCGCTTAATGTGCCTCAGCCCCGCAAACCGTGATTTATGGCTGCTTTTACCCAGGGCAGGCTTTGGCAGTGGAGAGGAGTGTGCTGTCTCCCAAATGGGTAACCCTGGGTTACATAATGCGATGACTGTGGATGCGTTACGAGGTGATTTTAGCATAAAATAAGAGTGAATAACACAGCTACAAAGTTATCATGATTTCCATTCTCTTTTGATGTTTCTGATGATAGGAGAAAAACTCGTTGGGTGTTGCCAATCCTCCCCCACCCCCACCCTGCATGTGTGTGAGTAAGTGTGTGTGAGTGTGTGTGTGTGTGTGTGTGTGTGTGTGTTGTGTGTGAAGACAGCAAGCTTCAGGTTCACCTATTCCACAAGCAGTAGTTCTAGCCTGGCTCTAACAACCAAAGTTGTTCTCAGCAAGTGCGTATTAATTCTTGCTTTCTATTGACGCCAAGTAATGCTGGTTTTCCATTGGTGACTGTGTTAAGACTTCAGTGAAAATACATTTCTTTTACTAAGATGTTGAGCTGACTTAAACACAGTAATTGAAGTAATAACAGAAGAGCAGGGTGTGCGTGATTAGGGCATTTTGGAGCTGGAGCATGGAGGCCTGACACTGGAAAGATTGCTCCAGCCCTCCGAGGTGCAGCAGGGTCGAGGCTGCCAGCCTGAGCTGCACTCCTGGTCTGGTCGAACGGTCCTTCTGAGTAGGCTCAGGGTCTGGCTTTAGTCCTGTTTCCAGCCAACTGTCACCTTCCAGGGACTTTGAATTGAGTCCACCAGCGACTTCTCTGCCAAGTATTCAGACCATGAAGCCTGTCCCGCAACCTCAGGAAACTGGTAGGCCCAATTACTTGGGTCTAAGCGGTCCTCCTGCCTGCATGCAGGGACTCATTAACACGTAGTTGGAGCAGCTGTGTAGGTGGCATACAGCACTGTCCTTTTAAACCGCAATCCGAAGTCAAAACATCTTTCTGTTAATGCCACCACGTGCAGACTCCCATCCTCTTTCTCTCTTGTGCTTTTGTATATTCAAAAACCTGTCTGGGCACTGTGTGACCTCAGGAGAGGGAAATCTGATGTGACGAGACTTGATGACCAGGTCCACTGTTGGAATAGCGCTGAGGTGCTGGACAGTGGCAGCCCTTGAACGAGCCAAGCATTTCTTTTGAAGTGAAAAGTTGCGTGCAGCATTGGGAACTGGACTTGTTCCCACAGCTAAAGTGTGGGTAGGTGACAGCTCTGTGGTTGCTTCTCGTCGTCCTCCTGTGTGTCTGTCCATTGAACTGATGGTTACTGAAAACCCCGGGGCCATGGGCAACACAAAATGGCATTTCAGCGTGGGGGCAAGATGGCAGTGCAGTTGTAATGCAGCACTCTGCAATGCCGGGCAGACCTGGGAAGGTCCCAGATTCCCATCCTGAGGCCTCTGCACACACTAGGTCCCTGCATGCCTGAGGGCTCAGCTGGCTGAGACTGGGAGGGGATTGTGGTGTGGAGACCTGTAGACAATTGCTATCTTTCTCTTTGTCTTTTAAAAGAGAGGAATGAGTAGACTGAAAACAGAGCTTAGCGAAATGGAATGTTAAGTCTGGTTGGTTTAGCAAAATAGGATGTCTTGCCAATGGAGTGTAGTACTGGGTCCTTCCTACGTAGCCTGCGTTTTACGTACGTTCCCGGATTTAATTCTCGTAATAATTTTAAGCAGTGTCTGGTACTGTAGTGTCCTCAGTTCTTTTCTGATGAAGAAACTGAGCTTAATTCCACAGAGTCCTAAGCAGAAGGGGCCAGCCCTGGGTCCACATGGTTCTGAGCATGACAGGCACGTCTCCAGGCTCTATGCTTCTGTTGCCTGGTATGCATGTGGGTGGGGAGGTGTATTCCTTTGTTTATTTTTTATTTTTTGTTTATTATTTTTTAAATTTCATTTTCTTTTATACATTCAATCACATTATTTCGCTTACAAAGTGAGTGTTTCAACAGGTGAACATTTCTCCCTAGTCCAGTTGATAAAACTATACAATATCTTCAACAGACAATACAGCATTTCTTTGTGTGTGTGTGTGTGTGTGTTAAGTAATAATTTAATGTTCTGAAAGGTAATGTCCCAGCTCTTCCACTTTCTTGATGAAGAGCAGCACCTGTTAGCACCCTGGCCAGAATCAGATGGAGCATTCAAGGGATGAAGAAAGAGAGTCAGGGAAAAGATCCTTTGTAAAGATGAGGGCGGGATGAAGGGAAACAGGCAAGGATTGGTCAAGCCCTTCCCCCTGTCCCGGGACCAGCAATACCAGGAGGCCATTTGTGCCTGCAGGCCTGAAAAGGCAAGGGAGACAGTGGATCCTAGAACCTACGAGACCTGGAACTGTAGGGCAAGGGCCTGTTACTCGGGGGAAAGGGCCTGTTACTCGGGGCGGTGGCTTTGGAGAGGGGGATGGAGTCAGTGTCACACTGCATCCCAGTGGGGAGATCTGAGAGGACAGATACACTGACTCTCTGTCCTCCACCTGGTGCTACTCTCTGGCTCCTGGTGCTACTCTTTGGCCAAACTCCATCAGAAGCCAGAGGGCAAGAGGGCTGGTGATGAAGCCCATAGAATTCACTTCCAGGGCTGTCGTAACCACCATACCACAGGCTTCCTACCACAAAGGAAACTTCTATTTCCATAATTTCTTCTATAGTGAGTATTGTGAATGCTACTGTAAGGAAAAGCTGCTTCTTCTCCCTCATCTGCTTGTGTATTCAATTTTTGAAGTTTATATCACTGTGGATTCATGGCTATTTATTCAATGGGTTATAATCCATTACTGCTGTTATTTTGTTACTCAGATTGTCCTGGGTTTGGTCATTGCCAGCGCCTTCAAATGACTTTATTCTTTATTCAAATGACACGCCATCATTTTTTGAGTGTGTTGTTATTTTCTGCCACCAAAAGAAGTCCCAGGCTCATCTATCCCTGCCCTAGCCAAGAAATCTGTTGTGGGTTGCGTGGTGTCCCCCCAGAATATGTTTGAGTTATAATTCCTGCACCTGGGAACATGGCCTTGTTTGGAAATAGGGTCTTTATAGATATAATCAAATTAAGATGAGGCTGTACTGGATTAGAGTGGTCCTTAATCCAATGACTACTGTCCTCACAACATGAGGATAATATGAACGTATACACAGAGAGGGAAATAGCACGTGAAGACACAGAGACAGAGGGCACCAAGGCCATGTGAATACATAGGCACCAGTTGGAGTAACAGTGCTGTTGGGTTGTTGGAAAAGTCATGATGTATTTTCTATGTTTTTCTGTGCAGAAATGTGTCATGACTTTTCTGACAACCCAGTACAATCCGAGGAATACCAAGGTGGAATCCAAGGAATCCAGCTTCTGGAAGATGCCAGGAGTCTCCCTTCGGGCTTTCAGTAGGACACCTTGATTTTGGATGTCCAACCTCTGGAGCTGTGAGAGAATACATTTTTGTTGTTTCAGTCTATCCAATTTGTGGTCCTATGCTACAGCAATCCTAGGGAATGAAATGTTATCAGTCTTTCATCAGAGGAGCGCTGGTGGTCTACATGCCATACTCTCTCCTGCTCAGGACTTCAACATGTCCCCTGCGCCAGGTCACTGTCCCCAGCAAAGTCTCCCATCTGTTTTGCATTATTAATTCCTCCCCATGCTACAGTTCTTAACCCCTTAGTTAGCTTTCCCCATGCTCCTTGGCCAGGCTGTTTGTTGTATTGTATCTTCTCCAGGTTCTTCTCTAGTGTTGTGGGTATCCGCTCCGCAGTGGGATGGTGTGGTCAGGGTATGTCTCTGCTCCGCAATGGGATGGTGTGGTCAGGGTCTGTCTCCACTCTAGTGGGATGGTGTGGTTAGGGTCTGTCTCCACTCCGCAGTGGGATGGTGTGGTCAGGGTCTGTCTCCGCTCCACAGTGGGACGGTGTGGTCAGGGTCTGTCTCCACTCCGCAGTGGGATGGTGTGGTCAGGGTCTGTCTCCGCTCCACAGTGGGATGGTGTGGTCAGGGTCTGTCTCCACTCTAGTGGGATGGTGTGGTCAGGGTCTGTCTCCATGGCTGTACCATACTCTTCTTCATTTTTTCTCTTATTATGCTCCTCGACTCTAGATTGGTGTCTGCAACATGGTGCTCAGTGAGTGAGTGTGGGATGAAGGACACGAGTCAATTACTGTATAATGTTCTCCTTTATCTTCCTGAGTACCTAATTATACCTGTACCAAATTCTGTGAAATGAAAGGTACATGGTATCCAGTCGCCTGTGGTAAAAGGAATTTGTTTAATCTTCTTAACCTGGCATTTTCCAGATTAAACCTGTGCCACACCATGGCACAGCTAGTACCGTCACATGGTATTGGTGAGAAAAATTTCAGCTTTGCTGTTTTATAATCCACGGGTCACACAGCATCTGCCCATTTGTTCCTCTGTTAAAGTGTCTGCCCATCCTCTGATCATCCAGCGCTCCACCCTGCAGATCTCTCACGAAGCTCCTGATGTACCCGTCTGTAGGGACTGACAGCTCCACAAGACAAGCTCTCTGACGTGTGGTGCTCACACGATGGGAACGGCCCTGGCGGGCAGTGCACACTTCCTATGGAAGTGGATTTGACTGATTTAGGTGAGCTTTCAGTGATGCTAGACAGCTTCGAGTGCCATGCAGGTGCCTGGCAGTGGGGTTTCCATGTGTTCCCTCTCATTGTGTCATCACTGTCATCCATTTCTCTTTCCCACACACTGGAATCACCGAGAACGCCATGGCTGTCATTATTGTAGACAAGTCCTTCCTTTCAATCAAGTGGAAGGAAGGACATCAAGAGGTTTTCTTTTTCTTTATTTATTCTCTGATGTTCTTCCTTCCTTTATGCAGATTCAAATTTCAAATTTGTGACATGTATCATTTTCCATTTTCCTTTTGCCTATGTGTATATATACACACACACACACACACACACACACACACACACACACACATCCACACACACACATCCACCCACAGTCCCTTCTTTATCCTCCTCTTGGGATTTTGGGCACACACACACATGCACACACATGCACACATGCACACACACGTGCACATGTGCACCTGAAGTGAGTTTCAAGCCGCTGGATCTGGGACTTGAACTGTGGTCCTGCCTGTAATTTTAACGTTTTTTGCATTGTAACTCTGTAGGAGATTTAAATCCCCTCCTTTTATCTGTTTGAGAAAGTTTATTTCTCTTTATTTTGAAAGATAATTTCACAGGTCTAGAATTAACTTTTTTTCTTTCAACACTTTAAATATGTCAATTCAGGCTTTTCTTGCGTGCATGGTTTCTGAAGGAGAGGCTACTGTAATTCTTACCTTTGTTCCTCAATAGTGAGGTTACCCTCTCCCCACCTGGCTTCTTTAAAAGTTCTCTTTGTTTTTGATTGTCTACAGTTTAAATATTATACGCCTGTGTGTAGACGTATATGTGTGTGTATTTGTGTGTGCGCGTGTGTGCATTTTTCCTAATTGTTGTTTTCTGAGTTTCCAGTATCTGTAGTTTGGCATCTGATATTAATTTTGAAGGCTTTTGCTATTAACACTTCAAATATTTCTCCCGTTTCTTTCTCTCTTTAATCTCTTTCTGGTATTCCAGTTATAGTGTGTTATATTTTTTATAATTGTCTCATTGGTCTTATTGTTCCTTCTTCCCCTCCACAAATAGAGCCCTTCTTGTATTTTGATTCGAGAAGTTTCTGTTGTCCTATCTCCAAGCACGTTGCTTCTTTTTTATCCGTAAGAGTTTATCAACGAGAAGATCAAAGCCTTCTTCATTTCTTGGGCTATAGCTTTGATTTCTAGCATGTCCTGTTGATTCTCGCATGTTGTCTTATTTTTCCAATAGGATTTTTTTTTTAAAGAGAGATTTTTGCTATAGGGCATATGTGCTTGCTGGAGAGACAGAGACAGAGAGACAGAAAGTGAGAAATCACCCCCAGGCATGCACATGTGCCCATTGTGAGGTTTAAGCCACTGGATCCAGGATTTGAACTGCGGTCAACTACGTGGGAGTCCAGCAACATAACCGTTACGCCATCTGCTGGCCCCTCCAATAGGATTTTTAACCTACTAATTAAACAGTCTGTTCATTCCAACATCTGTGTCCTATCTGACTCTGGTCTGAAGCTTGCTCTGGCTCTTTCGGCTTTGATTTTCTTGCCTTTAACATGCATTTTGTATGGAAAGTGGACACATTGCGTCGGGTAGCAGGAGTGGAGAGAAATAGGCCTTTCTTTTGAGGATTTGTTGTGGCAGGTCTAGGAGTTGGGGGTTTGGTGGTGAATGTTTGCTGTCACTGTAGGTGCCGAGGCTTCACATCCCTCTAGTGTTCTTGTTTCATTCTCTTCCCTTGAGTTGGAACTCCTCCTGGGGGGAGAGTCCGTGTTCTCAGTTTTCAAAGCTGTAATTTTACATCGTTAATACTGGCGTCCTGCTGGTGTGGTACTAAATTGTGGAGGAGGGGAGTGTTCTAAAACCTTCCCATTAAACCCCAGTTTGGGAGTGGGCCTGTGTCCCTGACTGACCTTCACGAGTGTTTCTCCAGGGGTTGAGCTTTCCTCGCACAGCCCTGCACCCCCTTCCCTGGCCGCCGGACCGTCTGTTTCTGGGAAGCTGGTTCTTAATGGCTGCTGTTCTCCACTGCGTTTGTGCAGGGAGACTGGCAGGATGGAAGTGAGGGATGGCCCGCCCCCCAGCTGGGTAGGCTCTGGCTACACTTCGTCCTGGAGAGTAGTCTTTCCCCACCTCTTTTTTCTTTTTCTAGGTGCTCCATTAGGATATCATTTAATAATTTATTTTATTTCTAGCTTTACTAAGGTAGAATTAGCCAAAAAAATTATTGTATGTATTGGGACCAGCAGGTGGCATGGCGGTTAAGGTGCTGGACTCTCCTGTGGCTGACCACAGTTGCTTTCTCACTTTTTCTGTCTGTCTCTCTCTAGTGAACACACTTGTCTTATAGCAAACTTGAAAAAATAGTATATTGCATAATTTAAAAAAATTAAAAATTGCATATATTTAAGGTGTGCCATGTGGCCCATATGTTAATTAGCTTAATTATGGTAATAGTTTCAACACTCCAGTCTTTGTTTGGAGGCAGGCTCTAAACACATTTAATAATGATTATTGTCCTCCCTGGTCAGAGCTCCCTGAGGAATCATTCCGGGATCTTCCCGGGAAGAACCTGGTGGGCGTGCTGGAGGTAAATCCCAGGAAATCATGGAGTCTTGCCAATATGGCCACTTCCTTGCTAGTCCACATTCAGCTTGCAGCAGCTTAAAGTCGCCATGGATGTTCTCCTCCAGCTATGGCTCTAGTGGCTTCTGTTCTAGTGGATTCAGCAAATCTTGGCTGTGACTGCTTCTATCCTCTCTCCAGATTTAGGATGGCATTTTTCTCTTCAACCTTACATCTTTGATGGGTCCAAGAGGAGTTATTGATTGATTGTCCACCTTTTTCTTGTAAATAGAGGAGTGACAACTCTTAAACCCTTTGCTTATTTGGGAGCAGAAGTTAAGGGAGTATATATTTAACCAAATAGTAATCTGATTTTGTTTTCCCTTGTGATTGTTAAACTATCTGTTAGCTGTCACCTTGACTAGATTAAGGGATACCCAGATAACTGGGAGAGCAGTATCTGGTTATGTCTGTGATGGTGTTTCCTGAGGAGATGAGCATTGGATCAGTGGACTGAATAAGAAAGATCTTGCCCAGTAGAAGGAAGTAGGCCGTCCCATCAGCCGAGGGCCAGATGGAATGATAGGCAGAGAGATGGAGAATTTGCCTCCCCTTCCCTGGAGTGGGGATGCTCTCCTTGTCCTGCATGACCAGCAGATCCTCAGATTCCCTGGCCTTGTGACTCTAGAACTTTTGCCAGCCCTCCCTCTACCTCCCCAGTCTCTTGGGTCTTTGGCTTTGGACTAATAATTAGACCATTGGCCTCCCTGGTTCTGAGGGTTTTGGACTTGGACAGAATCAAGCTGCCAGCATCCCAAGTTCTGCAGCTTGCAGTCACCCTATCATGGAACTTCTCATCCTTTGTAACCATGTGAGCTGACTTCCCTAATAAATCCCCTCTTGTCTATCTCTTGTTGGTTCTCTTTCTCCAGAACTCTCCACTACTGAATTGTTCATAGGAATGCCTAGATGTTCAGAGAAACTTGGGACATGTTGACTTGATTAAAAGCAGCTCTACTCAAACATAATCTCTTACCCTGAGCCTCAGGCTCACTAAGCTACACCAACGTGCTTGTGTTTATGGGGTAAGCGTGAGAGTCTGTGTTGAACCAAGTTTCCCTTGCTAACAGGGGATGCAGAGAAACACAGCTGAAAATATGGCAGAGTAAGTCGATTTTCAACCAAATTAGACCTTCTTAGATTCGCCCAGCTCTTCAGCTGCAGAGAGTGTGATCTCTCCACATGAAGAGCTAGATTGTTGTTAAATGGGTCCACTCGTCTGCACAGGCAGAGTGCTGTGTGGAGAATGAAGAGAGTTCTTTGTGCTAACATCTGTGATGGCCAGTGATTCATCAGTCAGCACCACGCTGGCCTCCTCCACATTCCAGAAATCATTCAGGAAGTTCTCTGAACTGTATCTTAAAGGTCCAGTGCTGTCACATCTCAGGGTCGAATACTCCCAGAGATACCCTGTCCCCTAGCCAGCCATGTAATGGGACTGGCCTTGCCACACCTCCCCCTGTGAGCTGCACATCGGATCTTAGGCTGTGAGCAGAGTGGATCACCCAGACCTGGCTCAGCTCAAACAGCGAATTGGAGAGGTCTCACCCTGAGTGAGGAGCTACTTAGCAGCCACAAGCACAAGTAAGAGCTTCAGCTAAATCAAATGGTTCGGTGGTGTCATGTTGACCTGGCATACTGGATGAGGAGAAACTCTTTCAATTATTCTGAGAGTAGCTGCTAAGAGGACAAGGAATCTTCTGTGTTCAAAGTTGGCTTTAATTTCTCAAAAGGAGGTGATTTGCCTAAGAACCTTTGACTATTTAAAGGCTGTTACCCAAGCAAGACATTTGGGTAATTGGACGTTTCATGTTGGCTGGTGTCACATTTAAGCATATTGCAGATCACATGGCTGTAAAGACCTCATTCCTCTTTAATTGGAATCCCTGTGTGGGAGGGGCTGACATGAGCACAGGCTGGTACCAGGGAGTTAGTTCTTTCTGGTGGCCAATGTGGATAAAGAGAGATAACTTTGGCATTTTTCCCCCTTCTGTGTTTTTGATAAGATACTTCTGGTTGTAAGGAAGAGAAACAAACGTGTCATGCAGTTAGCAAATAAAAGGAAACAATTCAAAAGGATGCGTGTGAGAAGTAGTTTTATGCTTTTCTGAAGTGAGGTGATGTCTCAAGGCAGTGAGGCATCAGGATGTAGTCAGACCTCAGAGGAACTGGAGCACGGAGGGCATGCGGCAGGGGTCCCTGCAGCTCCTGTGCCCTCACCTCGCTCCGGTTTCTCTGCACACCATTCTTTTCAATCTTTCCTGCCCCCTCTCATGGTTACTCCATAAACATGTCAGAGGATGACTGTTTTTTGTTTTTGTTTTTGTTTTTACTAGAGAGATTTCTGCCATAGAGTCCGTGAGCTCACCAGAGAGACAGAGAGACAGAAAGTGAGAAATCCCTCCCCCCTCTCCCTGGAGCATGGTCATGCTGCAATCCTGTTTCCATTCTCCTCCTGGGATCTTGGACACACATGCACACGTGCCTCGTGTGAGTCTGAAGTCACTGGGTCTGAGAATTGAACCACAGTCAGTCATGTGGGAGTCCAGCGACATAACTGCTACTCCATATGCTGCTGCCAGGAAGGCTGTTTTTAAAGTTGGAGAGTTTAGGGCCAGCAGATGGCATAGCAGTTACGTTGCTGGACTCCCACATGGCTTGAAACTCACACTGGGCGTGGGTGCGTGTGCGCCCAAGATCCCAGGAGGAGAAAGGAGAAGGGGTTGCAGCGTGGCTGTCCCTCCTGAGGGGTGATTTCCCACTTTCCCTTTCACTGTCTCTGTCTCTCTCTTTACCACCTCTAGAAAAAAAGTTTGCACATTTAGACCACCTCCTTGTGAGCCACTGTCAGCGGCACTATTGGCTGTGTCTAAATGCCAGTTCTCACTCCTAAGAGAATAGGACCTGAAAAGGTGGACCCCCTGTTAGAGGGGGATGCCCTGCGGGTGGGACCATCTCAGAGAAAAGGAGCGTCTTGTTGAAAGGCTCCTATCATGGAGGGCTTCTTATCTAGGACTACCCCCATTCTACAGATGAGAAAACGGTGGCTTACCTTGTCTTGTTCTAGGTCATATAACCACATCAGTCTTCTCTTCTGGAAGGAAGATTGTTGTGGAAAAAAATGTTATTTTAGGTGAAAATTGGTGATATTCTTGTTATGGCTATTTTTAAGGTAGGGAATTATCTTTTGTGAACCAGAATACATTGTTTAGCAAAAATCTTTTTCTTTGTAACTTTTTTCAAAAGGAA
>NW_006159525.1:3100630-3141896 GCF_000334495.1 Tupaia belangeri chinensis
ACAGTGAGAGTAAATCAGAGTAAAATTTTGGTAGCAAAGAGAATGGTTCTTAAAATAATCCAGGACAGTTATGTAATCACAAAGTTCTCTGGTATTTCCATATACAGAAAACATTAGATGCGAGAAGTGAAAAAAGGAATAGTATTTTAAAAATACAAGTCAAAGCCAACCTACTGGCCAAAAGTCCTAAGACTTTTTTCTTTTTTTTTTTTTTGAGAGTTTTTTGCTGTAGGGTGTGTGCGCTCACCAGAAAGACAGAGAGAGACAACAGAAAGTGAGAAAGTGAGAAATCACCCCCCGGGGGATGGCCACGCCATAATCCCTTCTCCTCCATTCTCCTCTCAGGATCTTGGGTACACACATGCGCCTGGCATGAGTTTAAGCTACCAGGTCTGGGACTCGAACCACAGTCGACTACATGGGAGTCCAGCGACATAGTCATTATGCCAACTGCTGGTCTCAAGACTTTTTAAAAATAAACAAACTATCAGTATTTTGGAGCAAATCACCTCTGAAGCCAAACACAGACTTGGGCTGTTAGGGAGAAAGTGATCTGACTTTTCTTACAATTTTATAATTTTTTCAACCCATTAGTTTTTTTTTTTTTTCTTGAAGTGCAGTGTTGGGCTATGAAATAATATCAGGGTTTTTTTTTTTAATTTTAGTTTTTGCTTTAGGGAGCATGTGCTTGCTGGAGAGAGAGAGAGGGAGAGAGAGAGAGAGAGAGAAAGTGCCCCAGGGGGGATGACTAGGCCACAATCTCTTCTCTTCCATTCTCTTGGAATTTGAGGCAAACACATGCATGCACCCAGCATGTTTTTCAAGCTGCAGGGTCTAGGACTTGAACTGCCCTGTGGAATCCAGCTGCCTTAACTATTGTACCACAGGCTGGCCCCAGATTACATTTTAAAATATCAGTAGTTTATCATGCATACAAAGGAACAATTGGGAACCAGGAGACTTCAAGTTGGGAATAGTGAGAGGCTCACCTGTTAACATTTACAGCACTGCATATACAGCACAGAGGAGGAAGCAGCTGACCTTTTTCATGAGTGCTGTTAGGTATTAACATTCTTGCTGAGACAGCAGAGCTGTTTAAGGTGATCTCTCTGTAGCTGATTGGTTCAAGTTCACTGAATCATGCCGACAAGGATGTAAAGCTTATGTTTTGTTTGCTATTAGAAATAGCATTTCAAGGGACCCAGGATGATGTAAGCTTTGGTCACATGGCTGTGGGTAGTGAGTCTTGGGATGTATCTAATCTGTGGTCTCTGTTTAAATTTTTTTAGTGGGGCTTTCCAAACTCACTACTTCCCTGCTCTGGACTAGCCCATAGTAGGATTTAGTACATTCCGAAGGAAACAATGGAATGGTAGTTTCAAGACAGTGTGCGGCAGAAAGGGCTTAAATGGCTTCACTTGTCTTTTTATTCCTACCAGGAAGTTCCCTGATCAGCCTTGGACCTTGCCCTCCCGGGCCCAGCCCTCCATCTGGAATAGTCTCAATGGTCGTTTGCTCCTTGGTTAACCGGGTCTTACTACGGAGAGGTCGTTATGGTCTTCTGGCCCATTCTTTGTAGGTTCCACCACGTTCCCCTTCCAGCAAATGGAAATGGGTGACTTACATTGCCTTCTCTGGGGCAGATGGGACTAAGAAAGAAAATCCACTCCGCAGCTCATTGCTGATAGCGTGTGAGCTGTCCACCAGAGCATGCGGGAGCTTGGCAGGTGCAGGGACTGTGCTTCCAGATCCTTGCAGTCGAAGCCACTGCTCCCCCTCCCCCAGCATGCCCTCCTGTCTTTGACACCACCCTCTGGGCTCTGTGTCTAGCTAGGGGGAGGTCTTACCTCCGAACTCGAGGGCATGTCGTATGTGCAGCCTTCCTTGATGGGGCTGGGAGCAGATACTTTCCTATAACATGTCTCCGCCCCACACTCCAGGTCTGCCAGGGGCCTGGGCCCAGAGCAAATGAGGTGGGATGCCAGCCACGATGGAACTGGAACAGACCCAGCTCCGTGGGGAGCAGCAGCACAACGCGAAGCTAAAGGAAGGCACCATTTCTTCCCTAACAAAATTATATTTGGCAATCTTTATTCAGATGCTGGTGATATTAATCCATTCATCAAATATTTGTTGAGTATTTACTGTGAGCTAGAGGCCCCGATTGGGAATGTTGGCAGAAATGCCAGATCCTAGTCATCCTGTGAACTTTGGAAGTTCCTTTTAAACAAGTGAAAAGTCATCATGAATCTCTCCAGTTCAGATGAAAGTACTGTTTTCAAAGTTTAGATAATTTGATTATTTCTCCCTTTTCTTCTTTGGTTCACTGTGTTCTGAACCTGTAAACCCTAAGAAATATGGGGGGGAAATTGATGTTAGAATTTTCATTTTCAAGTAGTCAGGAACTACCCAGCCTGTTTTCTTTTTTTTTTTTTTCCTAAGTATTAATTATAATAAGAACAGAAAAGATATCAAGAAGAGAGTAAATTAGAGTTTGCTTTTGTCTCATTTTAATCCATTGCTCTTGAATACATCTTTATTACCTAAGTTATTATTCTGGGCTCCTTTTTCATAAATTACAACTACCCTAAGGATTTGGTTTCTAATGAATACATACAGACATGACATTTTGCTTAGCGGCCTGCCTCAATTTGCCATACATCACAAACTTTGCTTAAAATAACCCCCTTTTTTTTTTGGTGTGTTACCATTAGTGCTTTGAAAACAATTAAAAATATACAATTTATAAATATAGAAGAAAGAGCTAACCAACTTATTAAGGACCTCGGAAGATTTTCATACACACACCATAGATTTCAGTTCTGAGTATATTGTAGGTAGATCAATACATCTGGGAAAATGTTGAGTTTTTGTATGTATCCAGTAAGTGACATAAGAAAGCTCATTTTCATCAACATCCTAAAAAGCTCAATGAGACTTCCATTTCACATACAGAGATACCTTTTTGGGAACGTCGCCAATTTGTGGAGACATATGAGGGGTCTTTAAAAAGTTCACGGAAACTGTATTATGAAAAAAACTATGCTTGGATTTCAAACATTTTTTGCACCAAAATAAACTCATACTTTGATTCCATTTTCCACAAGAGCTTGTTAAAGTTTCCTCATGTACACACACACACACACACACACACACACATACACATACACACACATTATCATCTGTCAAAAAAGAAAAAGAAGTTGAAAGAAAATGCTCTTATAGCATCTATTATATATACAGATAGAATGACCTTAAGCAAGGTTTAACTTGCTTAGAATAATGTTATTCTAATAATCTCTTTGTTCTTTTGAGAAGGGAAAATCTTTACATGCTGTTCTGGGGATCCAAGTTCATTTTTGGTATTTTTCCTTAGGTGCCCGTTAAACAAGTTCCTGCTCTACTTCTGATGTTTGTAATGACCCATATGGGTAATTATTTAGATCAGCTTCCTCCCTTCATTGACTCAGGCAAGACCTTTCTCACTCTTCAACAATTTTTGTGTATCTTCAGACTTGAATATTTACTGAGTTACTTGGGAAGAAAGAAAAACACAAACCTCCTCTGACTGTAGAGGTGGGCTGCTCATACCGTCTTAGCACATAGCCCCCAAATCTCGGGCTTAACAAAAATAGTTCTTTTTCTTTTCACTCAGCTTCACATTGAATAGGTTGCCGGGGGGTCTGCTCTGCAGTCGCTCAGGGTCCCAGAAAATGACTTTGCCCTCATTTTGCAGCTATAACTGCACCATCTGGAACACCTGTCTTGTTGCCAGGATGAGGAAGAAAAATACTGGAGAATGGAGTCTGGACTTTGTACTGTCTTAACCAGAAGTGACACGTATCGCTTCTGCTTACACATTGCGGGACATAGCTAGTTACATGTCTAATTATGGCTGAGTGGGACTTTTACTGGTGGGAACAGAAGAAGAATCAAACATAAGAGAGTTTGCCTTTGGTCCTGAATCCTGGTTCCAATTATAAACTGGGCATATGGAGACTTAAGTACCATTTGTCACATTATTCTTAGACCTTTAGGGTATCATTTTCAATGATTCAAGGATGGTTATAAGGAGTTGTGCAAAGACCCTGGAGTTCAGAATTTTCAGTCTCCAGTCTTTGTTTGATAGTGAAAAATACCAAGAAGAAAAGGCTCCAGGTCTGGCTGACCTTTTTAGTGAAACATGTTCAACTAGTTAGATTTATAAACAAAGGAGTGACACTTAATGAATAGGAAAAGTCTGGGTAGGGTCGTTGGCTCACACTATCTTAGCAGAAACGTTTTCTTTTTGCATCCTGGATTTTCTAACGTGTGGGCTTCACATGGAAGGTCCATATGGCAGCAGGAGAGCTCTAGTGCTCCAGCTTCATACCTGGGCCAGCTCCAGTCCAGGAGGAAAGAGCAAGCATTTTCCCCTTAATCTTGAAAACCTCGAGATTCGTTCTCATTAGGCCATGTGCCCATCTCCGAACCACTGGCCAGGACAATGCGATGTGCTGATTGCCTTGGACCAGGGTCCCACGTCCTCCTCTTGGGTCCAGTGAATATGAGGTAAAGGGGTTTGGGGCCCCACTGTTGTCAGAAGAGGGGAGATTGCAAGGAGCACAAGTAATCTTACTATAATATATAAGCAGCTTTCAGTCTTCCTTACCTGAAGAGGGTGCTAGCTCACATGCTCTAAGAGGAATCCCATTACCCAAGACCTGCCCGTGCCTGTCTGCTGTTTCATTCAATGCGAGCAGTTGGTGTGTATTTAGCACAGTCATCGCTGTCATGTATGATCCAGGCACTGCTGTGATTTCGAAGCTTACAGAATTGAGTTAGCTCAGGCTTTAACTTCACCCAGTTTATAGTCTAGTTGTGGGTAAATGGGAGGTAATGTCAGGGTGTACTGCGAGAGTGAAGAGGGGGAGCATTAGTCGGCATGGGAGCTCTCTAATACACGCACGGTCTGCGTGTTTCTCAAGGTAAGAGTCTAAATAAGAGGGAAAATATTCTCTTCTGTTACTGCCTGTCTTTCCCTGGGAAGCCATACTAAAACTATCTGAATATTGGGGGATCAAAGAAAGCTGAAACTATGCAACCCTCTGCTCCATGACCTATTGCCCTCTAAAACTGGCTCTTTTTACATTCGGTTGTGATGATTAAAAGTCAGATGAAGTGAGGCCAGCAGATGGCGTGGTGGTCGAGGCTCAAGTCCTAGACCTGGTGGCTTGAAAATCATGCCAGGTGCATGTGTGTGCATCTGAAACCTATAGAGGAGATTGAAGGAGACAATATTGAGGTTTGGCCATCTCCTGGGGGATGATTTCTCACATTCCCTCTCTCTTTTTCTTTCTGTCTCTTTCTAGCAAGTGCACGCGCCCTATGGCAAAAAACTAAATTAAAAAAACAAAAAGTCAAACCACCTAATCGATGATATTATCTGGGGTATTTAGTTGTGTGCTGAGTTTAGGTGGTACATCATGCATTTAAGTGACTACAGCATGCTCTAGTCATTGAATATATACCCCATCAATAGCTTTAAAAGGAGGAATGCCAGTGTACATAGTGTTGCCTTCTGTTTTCGTTCATTCGAAGTAAAGATGAGTGATCTTGGGGATAATGTGAAAATTCGGTGATTCTGTCTCATATTAACTGTGGTAGGAAATTAGGACTCATTGTATCTGGCTTTCCTATTCATGGGCGTGTGGGGAATAGACCTCCCAGCCTGCTGGACAGTTTGGCAGGACCGTGTGACTCATCCTTGCCAAACAGTGTGAGCAGAAGTAATACAGGAGGGATCTCCACAGAGTTCATGGAAAATGCACATTATGAAAAAGCTCTGCAAGGCTTTTGAAAATGTTCTTGTATCAAAGTAAGTTCATACTTTAATTCCATTTCCCCACAGACTTTTTTTTTTTTTTAGAGATTTTCACTGTAGGGCGCGTGCGCTCGCCAGACAGACAGAGAGAGACATAGAGACAGAAAGCGAGAAATCACCCCCCAGGGGGGATGGTCACACCGCAATCCCTTCTCCTCCATTCTCCTCTCGGGATCTTGGGCACGCACGCACACGCGCCCGGCGTGAGTTTCAAGCCACCGGGTCCGGGACGTGAACCGCGGTCGACTACGTGGGAGTCCAGTGACATAGCCATTATGCTAACTGCTGGTTCCCCCCCCACAGACTTTTGAAGCTCTTCAGGTATCTCACTTCTACTCTGAGGCATTTAAAAACCAGCATGCTACCTCATGTTCACACTTCCCTGGAAGCTGTTTGTTGAGATGGTGGTGTCACAAAGTGGAGGGATTCTAGGTTCCTGAGTCACTACATGGAGGGGAGTTTCACATTAAAGTTTCTAGACCTGTTGGGAACAGCAGTTGGTGTAATGGCTATGTTGCTGGACTCCCATGTAGTTGACTGCGGTTTGAATCCCGGACCCTGTGGCTTAAACTCACACTGGGTGCAGGTGCATGCATGCCCAAGATCCCAAGAGGAGAATGGAGGAGAAGGGATTGTGGTATGGCCATACTGCTTTGGGAGGTGATTTCTCACTTTCTGTCTCTCTCTCTCTCTGTCTCTCTTTCTGGCGAGCACAAGCACCCTATGGCAAAAACCTCTCCAAAAAGAAATAATATGAAGTTTCTAGACCTGTGTTGTTTGAATACTCTGGAAAGAAAAATAAACTTCTTTTTTTTTTTAGATTTTTTGTTATAGGCACTTGTACTCACTGGAGAGACAGAGACAAGAGAGAAAGTTTAAAATCACCATCTAGAAGGGATGACCACACCACAATCCCTTTTCCTCCATTCTCCTCTTGGGATTTTGGGCATGCACACACATGCACCCGTGTGTTTCAAGCCATCGGGTCTGGGACTCAAACCATGGTTGGCCATGTGGGAAAATGGCACCTTAACCACTACACCATCCACTGGCCCCAACTTTTGTTATGTTGAGCTTCTGGGATTTTGAATTTATTTGGTATTGTGGCTTTGTATTACTTGACAATACATTTTTCACTTCTTGGAGTTTCTGAGAATCATGTTTTTGTTGTCTGTTTCAATATCCTCTCCAGATATTTGCAGATAGAATCGGGACAGCTTTGATGTAAACTTTGGCTATTTAGGAACAGCAAAGAGTTGGGGGATGGTTTGCAGCAAGCGGATCACTTCCCAATTAGAATGAGTTGTGATTTGGAACAAGCCTTTACAAACTGTGGTACATGGGTCATTGACCTGCTCACTGTGTTAGTAAATAAAGTTTAATTGGAATACAGTTATGTCATTCTATTAGAACAGACCTAGGAAGGCATAGGCTTTATCTTACTGCTAAGTCTTTACCACCTAGTGTTCTCATATAGTATTTGTTGAATGAGTACATAACATTTCAAATAATATATAACTTCTTTATTTTGAATGACAAAGGTAATCTTTTTAGTAAATGCCACTTTCTGATATCATTCATTGTCTTTCTGATCCAGAGATTCTTTTGAATAAATGTCCTGATTTCTCTCTTTAGCATAGGTGGCTTTTTTGATACTTGGGCAGGGAGTGGGAAGGGTGGGTGGGTTGTGTAAACTGGTTGAGACTGAAAGTTGTAGCGTCTCAAATCTCTGGCTACTGGGAAGTCTCTTGAACTCTGTAGCTGATGAACTCATGGTTTGCTTCCTTGCCTAAATGTGGGCTTGGTGATTTTCTCTTGATGAGTCAGTCGTGCTCTGGTTTTTCTGAAACTGATCCCACTTGTATTTCCATCTAGCTTCTTGCCTATGTCATCTACTTCAAGACCGCCATGTTGAGGTATCTTGGTGGCCCAAAATGCTGGTTCCAGGCAACTGCTGCCTTCCATGTTACTCACCAGGTGTGCAAACTGTCCTCCATGCTTCTCACCAAGTGTACAGAACCCCTGGTCCTTCTGTGTTACTTAGAGCTGAAGGGTGTTAGGAGGTGGGTGCAGTTTCCTGTTCCCCTAACTGCCTTTCCATGTTCACTCCCTGCAGCTGTCCAATGTTAGGAGTGGGTACTTTCCCATGCTTTTCCTCAGCACAGCATCTGGCTCAGAGCCTGGGTCACTGTGTTCCTCTGGCCGTCTCCATGCTGGCTTTTCCTCTTGCCAGTCTTCTCGGAGAATTAAAATCAGGGAGTGTGGTGCAAGCACTACGTGTTTTCAGCACTCCCCCCCAGCTTCTTCCCTTCTTCACTGCTAGGAATTCAGTCTCAAGGGGAATATGGGGGTGGTTCAGGATATGTCCCCCATTTTCCAGTTCCTGGACCTGAACGAGAAGGCTTTGCCCCGTCACATCCCAAGTTCCATCTTCAATACTGCTTTAGAGGAACCCTGATGTTTTAAGTCTCATGGATATGTCACTAGTAGTTTTAGATATTTCAAAATTCTTCTTGAGTCTATAAGTGTGTGTGTGTGTATATATATATATATAAACCAGACTGTCAAAGACTAAAAACATAGACTGTTTTTTTTCTCTCCCTACAATTCATTTATAAAATTTATAATCTTCCATGAAGCATATGTATGACTTTAGCAGGTGTGTAAATGTTCAACAAAAGGAGAACATTTCAGTAATATATTTTAAAAATTATCCTCATTACATTATTAAAAAAGGAAAAAAATCCTTATCGCTACTGTCAAAAAATGGAACCTTGTGTTACTTCCCACTTCTTGGCTTACCAGTCTGACTGAGCAGCATTTTACACTTCCTGTACTCTTCACAAGGAAATGCCGTTCGTGTCTTTGTCTCCCCCCACCAGGGGTGTATTTGCCATTTTATTTATTGATTTGTAAGATTTTTCTGTAAATAGTAAAAGGTTAGTGTTTCAATATCTGTTCATTCATAGATGCCATGTACCTTTCCATCTTGTTCACTCTTCTTTTCTTTTTGGTTTGTGAATGTTTGCCCTTTTTACCTAGTCAAATCTATCAGATTTCCTTTGCTATGGTACTTTGAAAGTCCTTCTCCACTCCCAGTGAAGTAAGAATCAAACACTAGACAGTACCCAGGGCACAGGGTGGGTACTTCCGGTTCCATTGCCTGGAGCTGTGTGACATGGGCAAGTTACTCCACCTTCCTGATCCTTCACTTCTTCGTGAGTGGAACGGGATGGATCTCATACTCATGTTCCACGTTTTCACGGAAGAGTAAACGAGAAAACGCACCAAAGCACTTCCCTTGGCACAGCGTCCGGCTCAGAGCCAGGGTCGCCTTGTTCCTCCGGCCGTCTCCGTGCTGGCTTTTCTTCTTGCACTGGCACAGGTCACGTTTTCTTCGAGTCCCAGACAAGTTAGCTGACTTGTTCAGGTGTGATTAGGAAAACTGTGTAAGCTCTAGAATCACTACCAGCCAAGTGAGGGACCTTGAGAGAGCCCAGATTCAGGATCCGGCCTGAGTTCTGCCCCTGGGCACACTGCCGGAAGCACATGTTATGTTTAGGAGATTGCAAAATGTCTTCATGTTCATTTCTTTTAAAATCAGATTTAAATATGAATATGACAACACACATATAATAATGGTCTCAGCCTTGATTATGTTTGTGTTTATCAGTGCAACAATAAAGGATAAGTTTTAATGTGCTTTAGTGGAGGAGGGGGCCCGCGAAGGCTAATGTGGCCTGTGCCCTGACAGCCACAATGTGGTTCTGGTCATGGCAGCTGGCCTGTGGTCACTCAGGATGTGTGCTCACTGGCTGAAGTGGCAGGTGAGGCACGGGGCGGGTTTGCACCCTGCCTGGCTGAATTACTTGAGTACACTCGGATTTGTGCAAGTTAAACGCAATGATTCAATTATGACGTTCTTTTCTCTGGTATTTTGTACTCCAGGAATGGGAAGAAGGACACTAGGCTTTCTCTTCCTGTAGGAATGGGGACTGGCTATGGTTGTGATAAAGATGTGGAAGAAACATTTACATTATTTTGGATAAACATACTTTCTTACACAGATATGTGCAAACAATGACCAATGGAGCTAGTGTCTTTTTATTCTTTTTAGTTTTTTTTTCCCCATAGGGTGTGTGTACTTACCTGACAGAGAGAGAGAGAGAGAGACAGAGAGAGGGAAGTGAGAATTCACCCTCTGGGGGCTTGGTCATGCTGCAATCTCTTCTCTTTCACTTGCCTCTTGGGATCTTGGGCATGCTCACACACATACCTGGTGTGATTTTCAAGTCACCAGGTCCAGGACTTGAACTGCAGTAGGCCATGTGGAAATCTAGTATCTTAACCACCTGCTGACCCTACTTTAGCATCTTATTATAAAATTAGTACCCTTGGCAGTTTTGTTATGTTGTGTAACTTCCTTCCTTTCTTCCTAACTTCACCAGACTTTTTTTCTGCAATTCAATTAATATAAATTGTTTCATTATTATTGAGACATGTTATTTGCTGGAAAAACAAGTGAGTGCAGGCTAACCTGGAGAAATTACACTATGCTCACACAAAGTCCTGCACATGGTGTTTATAGGAGCTCTATTTGTAATAGTCAAAGACTGGAAACAACTCAAAAGTCCTTCAAAGGGTAATGCATGCACGAGCCGTGGTGTGTACTTGTGTAATGGAGTACTACTCGGCACTAGGGATAAAACCTACTGATACATGCAAGACTATCAGTCATCTTAAAGGCATTCTGCTAATGAAAGAAACAAGTCTTACAGGCTAAATGCCATATTTACTCATTCCTCTATGGATGTGTATTTAAGATAAAGGCTCTTTTTTATTTATTTATTTTTTTTTGAGAAGTTTTTGCTATAGGGCGCGTGCACTCGCCAGACAGAGAGAGCAGAGAGACAGAAGGGTTCGGGTCATGGCAGCTGGCCTGTGGTCACTCAGGATGTGTGCTCACTGGCTGAAGTGGCAGGTGAGGCACGGGGCGGGTTTGCACCCTGCCTGGCTGAATTACTTGAGTACACTCGGATTTGTGCAAGTTAAACGCAATGATTCAATTATGACGTTCTTTTCTCTGGTATTTTGTACTCCAGGAATGGGAAGAAGGACACTAGGCTTTCTCTTCCTGTAGGAATGGGGACTGGCTATGGTTGTGATAAAGATGTGGAAGAAACATTTACATTATTTTGGATAAACATACTTTCTTACACAGATATGTGCAAACAATGACCAATGGAGCTAGTGTCTTTTTATTCTTTTTAGTTTTTTTTTCCCCATAGGGTGTGTGTACTTACCTGACAGAGAGAGAGAGAGAGAGACAGAGAGAGGGAAGTGAGAATTCACCCTCTGGGGGCTTGGTCATGCTGCAATCTCTTCTCTTTCACTTGCCTCTTGGGATCTTGGGCATGCTCACACACATACCTGGTGTGATTTTCAAGTCACCAGGTCCAGGACTTGAACTGCAGTAGGCCATGTGGAAATCTAGTATCTTAACCACCTGCTGACCCTACTTTAGCATCTTATTATAAAATTAGTACCCTTGGCAGTTTTGTTATGTTGTGTAACTTCCTTCCTTTCTTCCTAACTTCACCAGACTTTTTTTCTGCAATTCAATTAATATAAATTGTTTCATTATTATTGAGACATGTTATTTGCTGGAAAAACAAGTGAGTGCAGGCTAACCTGGAGAAATTACACTATGCTCACACAAAGTCCTGCACATGGTGTTTATAGGAGCTCTATTTGTAATAGTCAAAGACTGGAAACAACTCAAAAGTCCTTCAAAGGGTAATGCATGCACGAGCCGTGGTGTGTACTTGTGTAATGGAGTACTACTCGGCACTAGGGATAAAACCTACTGATACATGCAAGACTATCAGTCATCTTAAAGGCATTCTGCTAATGAAAGAAACAAGTCTTACAGGCTAAATGCCATATTTACTCATTCCTCTATGGATGTGTATTTAAGATAAAGGCTCTTTTTTATTTTTTATTTTTTTTTGAGAAGTTTTTGCTATAGGGCGCGTGCACTCGCCAGACAGAGAGAGCAGAGAGACAGAAGGCAAGAAATCACCCCCTAGAGGGGATGGCCACGCTGCAATCCCTTCTCCTCCATTCTCCTCTCGGGATCTTGGGCACACACGCACATGCGCCCGGTGTGAGTTTAAGTCACTGGGTCCGGGACTTGAACCACGGTTGACTATGTGGGAGTCCAGCGATATAGCCATTACGCTAACTGCTGGTCCCAAGATAAAGGCTCTTAAAAAACAAAACAAAGTGAAACAAAATGGGGCATCAATAAATGACCCTGTCATATATTGATTTATACATTTACATTGGTTTTTCTTATCTTCCTCCTGTTTTTCTATAAATGAAAAGTTTCACCTTATGATTATTCAGGGTCCAAGAATAGGTCCAATATTTGCTCATTATTGTAGTTAACGTTTTGCAAATGGTTTCTTTTTCCTTTTCTTGGAGAGTTAATCCAGCAACGTGTAGAGTTTATTCCTTAAGTGAAGTGGGCATTGTGTGAAACATCCCGTTGCTTAATTACATCTGACTCACTTGTCATCGTCCTAATCAAAATGTACACCCTTTGCTGTGAATACTTAATCGCATTAGTCGTGAGGAGAGTAAGTTCTGGAGAGAGAAGAACTAGAAGATGTTAAATGTCGGGTCTGGTTTAGAATTCAAAATACTTCCCTCACGCTGGAAATGAAGCTCTGTACCTGAGAGCTGTGGGTTTAGAATTAGAGAGCTCGTGTTGGTGGTCTCCCGAGAATCCCCAGGCTCTTGTCTGAACATGTAGGGGGTAGGGGCTGGAGGTTGGAAGAGAGGAAATGTTTTTAATTTTACAAAACTATCTTGCTTCTTATCAGATGTCAGGCTCTGGCTTTCTTTCAAGTAACCTGGTTGCATTAAGTTTAATGAACACTTACTCATGGTAGGGGGTGGATAGGAAGGGCAAAGGGAACAAACATTAATAGATAAAAGAATGGAAAGTTCTTTGTTGAAAAAATTTCTATAATTTTTGCCTTATAAAAAAATGATAGGAACCAGCAGATGGCATAATGGTTACATCGTTGAACTCTCATGTAGTCGACTATGGTTTGAGTCCTGGACCTGGTGTCCTGAAACTCACACTGGGCATGTGTGCGTGCACGCCCCAAATTCCAAGATGAGAAGGGAGGAGAAAGGATTGTGGTGTGGCCATCCCTCCTAGGGGATGATTTCTTGCTTTCTTGCTGTCTGTCTATCTCTGTCTCTCTGGCAAGTGTTTGCACCCTATAGCAAAAATCTCTCTAAAAAGAAATTTACATATATATAAAAAGCAGCAAGTTACTGAAATCCCACGATATGCCAGGCACAGTTTTGGCACTGAGATCAAGAGATCAAAGCAGAGGGTTTGCCATCATAGAACTTATGTGCTAGTGGTAAGAGACACACTACCAACCAAGAAACAAATACAGACAAAAGGTCAATGATGTCAAGAAATTAAGTGGGTAGAGGGGAGTAACAGAGTTGGGGGAGATGGTCAGCAGTGAGCAACACACCTTCTGTAGAAGGGCCATTGAACAGGGCTGTCAGTGAGGTTAGGGAGTGGGCCAAGCCTCTTGGGACAGATCAGCACCTCGGGTCCAATGTGCAAGCTGTTAGCTTTCCTGGTAAAGCTGCTGCCTCTGCAGATTTGATCCTTAAGAATTTTTTTCCTTTATGGGGAAGCAAAGCTTCTATGAGTTTTCCCAACGAGCAGTCCCTATTGTTGGAGCTTTGCTATCCAATGTAAATGCTCAGTATTCATGTGTAGCTAGCTAATGGCTACCACATTAGACAGGAGTTTTCCCAACGAGCAGTCCCTATTGTTGGGGCTTTGCTATCCAACGTAAATGCTCAGTATTCATGTGTAGCTAATGGCTACCACATTAGACAACACTGATGCAGAACCTGTCTATCATTGCAAAACATATGGTAAATGATCTCATCCTAGAGGATTTAATGGCCAGATACTCTATTGCCAAGAACCCGAACAATACTGATGATGATGAGAGCGAACGATACTGGTGTTACTTATCATTTACTGGGCGTGTGTTAGACATAGGACACTATGTTTGAGGCCAACCTCATCCAAACTCCATTTAAAAAGATAGAATTACTCTCTTTTTACAAATGAGAATCCTCAGGAGGTCAAATAAGTTCCCCAAGGTAGTACAACTAGTAAATGGTAGAACTGGGAGTGGGACATGATTTTGGTTGTAATTATGCCCATATTTTTAGTCACTGCTTCTAGAGCCATAGGTTATTTCCCAAGGCTGGAAAAACTCCTGGAAGGGGCAGCCAGGATGCTTTTTAATGGTGAGGTGACTCCTTATCCCATGATGGATTACTCAGATAACTTATTTTAACTTCTGTTAACTTTTCTGTAGCCAGAGGTCTACTTATGAAAATTCCAGTGGTGTCTCTTCTCAGTACACGTTACTGCTATCTGTTCGGAACTTGTCACAACTCTACAAATGTAGTGTCTAGAAAGTGACAGGAGCTTCCCAGAGCTGTGTCAACATCAATCTGAACAATCTTAGGTGGTGACCCAAGTCTGCTTGGTCTTTCGTTAAATGTAGGGAGACTTTATTTGTCTTCTTAAAAGTAAGTGGCTGAAGCTTGTCTAAGAAGAAGTAAAATATTTAACAGGTGCTCGTCAGTGATTCCTGCAGAAGCCACCCACACACCCTGATATTTCAGGGCTAGGACTCATTCCTACTTTACAGGCTCTTGATGGCATGACTCAGCTGTCATGGGGCCTGAGACTTAACATAGAGCATAATTTGTCACTGCGGCCCACAGTGAAAAAATATTAGGGCTGAATGGCTCCGGAGTAAGGAAGGTGGAGGCATGGAAGAGGAGGAGGAAGAGGGAATAAGCTGGAACACGTCTGGTAATAGTAATGACACCCACCACTTACCAGGTTCCTGCTATCTGCCAGTCAATGGAGAAGCTACTCTACCTGCGATAGCATCTAATCTTTACAAAAATATCATATGGTAGGTTTTTGTTACTTCAATTTACAGATGGGAAAATGAATATAGTTAGTAAGTGCAACGGTCAGCAATTAACCGTAGATATTCCTGTCTCTAAGTCCATGGTATTTCTTTGAGTCAGGTGAGAGAGACACAAGGCGCAAGCAGCTGTGTCCTCAGAACAGCGCTCAGTCGATGAGAAAGCATTCAGCCCTTCTTAGAAACAAGAGTAGAACCAGTAAAGGTTGAGAAGAGACCGCCACTTGCAACTAAGATGAAAGATCTGTCCTCCTGCCTGAAATAACCAAGAGACAAATACATAAAACAATGAGCTTTTAAGACACAGGATATCAGACAGTGAAAGACTGATTCCTGAAAGATGGGGAACAAATGGGTGAGACCTACCTCACCTCAGGGTTCTTCCTGGGAGGGTTTCCAGACTGTGGCACAGAGAGGGAAACCAAGTAGAGTCTGGAAGACTCCTTGAGTTGAGGAGATGGAAGTGAGAGTTCAGAGAAATCAGAGTGGGTAGAATTGGTAGGAAGAGATGGGGGACTATACAGAGAAAACATGGCAGAGATCTGTGGAGGGTTCCCTTTGAGTAGCAGCTGATTACTGACCAGCGTATGTATATGACAAAACTACGCAAGGCCAGGAAAAGAACCACCCCAAAGGTTAGAGGAAACAGTACCTCATAGGTGGAGAATAATCAACCCAAGACCTAAGACTGACCATTGCCTCTGGTCTCATTTAACAAATATGTGTGTGTATACACACACACACATTTGCACATTTGAGGGCTTTTTAAACTATAGGTGCATGTGCTCACCAGAGACAGAGGAAGACAGAGAGAGAGAGAGAGAGAGAGAGATCATCCCCCGGGGGGAAGCCCATCCTGCAATCCCTTCTCCTTCATGCTCCTCTTGGGATTTTAGGCATGCACACACATGTGCCCAGTTTGTATCAGGCTGCTGGGTCTGGGACTCAAACCACAGTTGGCCATGGTGGGAATCCAGCGCCTTAACCACTAACAAATCTTAAATGCCAGACCTGAGGATTAAATTCTTTTCAAGTAACTAACTCCATTCCAGACCAAATTTTGATATCCAGCTTTCCACAATGCAAAATTGATTATATTTGCACTCAAAATTAACAAGCAGGCAAAAAAGCAAAAAACTATGACCCAGAATGAAATTTAATCAACTAAGACTGACTCAGAATGGACAGATATTAGAATTAGCAGAAAAAATATACTGAATAGTTATTATAATACATATGTTGAAAAAGTTAAGTAGAGGCATGGGAGATATTTTAGAAAAAGCCTCAAACATAATTTCTGGAGGTATGATTATACTGTGTGAAGTGAAATTAGTAAGCTTGAAGACATAGAAATAGAAATTATATTAAGCTGTTGGAAAAGTCATAATGTATTTTTACATGGAAAAGCATAGAAAAACACATCATGACTTTCCCAACAACCTAATATAAAATGAAACAAAAAAGAGAAAAGGACTTAAATAATGAATAAAACGTAAGTGAACTGTGGGACAGTTTCACATGGCCTAATAAACATATGATTGACGTTCCAGAAGAGGACAGAAATTAATAGTAAAAATACTGGAAATAATGATGGCTGAAAATTGATAAAAAGTATAAATTCAGAAATCCAAGAATTAAAAAATAATCCAAATAAGAAACATGAAGAAAATGACACCAAGGTAAATCATAGTCAAATTGCTGAAAATTAGCATTAAAAATCCCCTTAAAACCAGTCAGAGTGGGGCTGGCAGGTGGTGTGGTGGTTAAGGGCGCTGGACTCCCACATGGCCGACCATGGTTCGAGTCCCGGACCTGGAGGCTTGCTTTCTCACTTTCTTTCTCTCTCTCTCTCTCTGTCCCTCTCTGGCCAAATGAAAAAGAAATAAGTGAATAAATATATAATAAATAAAATTAAATAAAATAATTCTTAAAAAAGCATAACGTGTAGAAGAATAAATGTAGGGATGACAGCAGAATTCCTGTTGAATGATATAAATGAGAAGACAGTGAAGAAATAGTATTAAAGTCTTGAAGAGAGAAGCTGTCAATCTAGAATTCCATACCTAGAGGAAATGTCCTTTTTTATTTTTTTTTAAAAAGACTTTTAGATATATAAAAGCTCAGAGAATTTGTTCTGGCAACTACAAGAAATGTAAAAAGAAATTCTTTAGGCAGAAGGAAAATAATAGCATAGAATGTACACAAAAGAATGAAGAATACCAGAAATGGTAATTGCTTGGGCAAATATGTAATATTTTTTTCATACTGCAATGTCTTTAAAAGATAATAGACTTTTAGATAAAAATAGTAACACTGTAATGTGGGTTTTATAACACATTCATAATGTAATGACAATACTGCAAAGATTAGGAGGGGAGAAATGGAACTGGACTATTGTAAAGTTGTTATGAAATACACAACATTATATAATATTATGTGAAGGTAGACTATAAACCTGAAAGCAACCACCACAATTACAAAACAAAAATTATAGCTAATAAAATAATAAGGGAGATAAATAATATAAAGTCTTAAATTACTCCAAAAGGAGTCAGAAAAAGAGGAAAAAATAAAAAATAGATAACTACTATAGAAAGCAAATATCAAAATAATAGATTTAAATTGAACATATCAATAATCACATTAAACACAAATGGTTTAAATATCTCAATCAAAAGGCAGAGACTTATCATACTGGATTTAAAAAGGCAATTCTCAACTATATTTTGCTTACAGAAACAGGTTAAATGTAAAATGATGGAAAAATATATATAATCTTCACTATTGAAGACTGTATTTGTTAGACTGCCAATTGCTAATCTTTATTTGTAACACCAAAATCAATACTTTTTGTGCTTTTGTGGTCATTTACAGACACTCACAGAATGGCAAAAACTTTTGAGGTACGTGATGCCTACATTATCAGCTGAGGTCAAATAAGGCACTACTCTATGTTCTTATCTTAGCTTTTATCCAGAGATGACCGAAGGACTGGGCAGTGCTCTGAATACAAGAACACTCTTGGGTCCATGATGGAGTTCGACTCCCAACTCTGGCCCCTGTTAGTGAGCAGACTCAGGCAAGTCACTTTTGAACCTTGTTTTAATGTCAGAGGATGTGAAAGAGGAGGGAAGGGGTAAAGGAAGAGGGAGAGGGAAAAGAGGGAGAGAAGGAGAGTGAACCCCTCGGTGGGGCCTGGCCATGTTGCAATCTCTTTAACCTCATTTATGTGTCCTGCCAGTATCCTGGGCACACACCTACATGTACCTGGCACACTTTTCAAGCCACTGGGCTTGGGACTCACACCGTGGTTGACCATGTGGGATGTGGTTCCATCTGTACAATGCTTAATTGCTGTGCTATGGGGGCAATACTTCTCTCTCTCTCTCTCTTTTTTTAAATAAAGATCAGAACAGACATTAATAAAAGATAAAGAAAAAAATTCAGAAAAACGAATGAAATGAAAAAGTGTGATTTTGAGAAGATTTTAAAAATTCAGTGTGTTTGGGCCAGCAGGTGATCTAGTGTTTAAGGCACTGGACTCCCACATGGCTGACCATGGTTTGAGTCCCAGACCCAGTGACTTGAAAATAACACCAGGTGCATATACATGCGTGCCCAAGATTTGGGGAGGAAAATGAAGGAGAAGGGATTTCTGTGTGGCCCTCCCCCTCGGGGTGATTTTTCACTTTCTCTCTCACTATCTTTCTCTTTCTTTTGGGTGAGTGCGTGCACCCTAAGGCAAAAACCTCTAAAAACCAAAAATCAATGTGCTTTGTGACACTGATTAGAAAATGAAGAGAATATACAAAATGTCAATGTTAGGTGCGAGAGGTGATATTTCTACAGATAATAACAATTTAAAAAGAGAGATTATGTACAGCTGTGCTAATAAACTTAATTTAGATGAAATAATCAAATTTTATGAAAGACATGAACTACCATGGCTTATGCAAGAAGAATATGAGAAGTCTTCAGACAATTCATGGACTATGTATTATGAAAAATTGTGCATGGATTTCAATTTTTTACACCAAAATAAAATTTTACTTTACATCAACTTATTCCACAAACTTTTTGAAGTTCCCTCATATATAACCTATGTAATCCTGAATATTCCTGTAATTATGAAAGGAATTGAGTTTGTGGGATAAAACCTTTCCTCAAAGAAAACATCTGACTGGGACCAGCAGTTAGCATAATGGTTATGTTGTTGGACTCCCATGTAGTCGACTGCGGTTCACGTCCCGGACCCAGTGGCTTAAAACTCATGCCGGGTGCATGTGCGTGAGTGCCCAAGAGCCCGAGAGGAGAATGGAGGAGAAGGGACTACAGTGTGGTCATCGCGCCTGGGGGGTGATTTCTCGCTTTCTGTCTCTCTGTCTCTCTCTGTCTGTCTGGCGAGTGCACATGCCCTATAGCAAACAAACAAACAAACGAACAAAACCCAAAAAACATAAAACCTCTCCAAACAAAAAGAAAACATCTGGTTCAGGTGGCTTCATTGGTGACTTCAACCAAACATTTAAGAAGATAATGATACCAATTTTCCATAAAAATCTTTTCAGAAGTTAAAAAGGGGAGAACTATGTCTCAATTCATTAGATAAGGCCAACTTTGGCCTGATATCAAAACCTAACCAAGGGGGAACCAGCAATTAGCGTAATGGCTATGTCGCTGGACTCCCATGTAGTCAACCGCGGTTCGCGTCCCGGACCCGGTGGCTTAAAACTCACGCCAGGCGCGTGTGCGTGCGTGCCCAAGATCCCGAGAGGAGAATGGAGGAGAAGGGATTGCGGCATGGCCATCCCCTCTGGGGGGTGATTTCTCGCTTTCTGTCTCTATGTTTCTCTCTGTCTGTCTGGCGAGTGCATGCGCTCTATAGCGAAAACCTCTCAAAAAAACAAAACAAAACAAAACAAAAAACCTAACCAAGGGAACCAGCAGTTAGAGTAATGGCTATGTCGCTGGATTCCCATGTAGTCGACCGCGGTTTGCATCCCGGACCCGGTGGCTTAGAACTCACACCAGGCACGCGTGCGTGCGTGCCCAAGATCCCGAGAGGAGAATGGAGGAGAAGGGATTGAGGCGTGACCATCCCCCTGGGGGGTGATTTCTCACTTTCTGTCTCTATGTCTCTCTCTGTCTGGAGAGCACACGCGCCCTATAGCAAAAACCTCTCAAAAAAAAAAAAACCCCAAAAACCCAAAAAAACCTAACCAAGATACTGTAAGAATATAAAATTATACACCAAAATACTTCATGAGCATAGGTAGAGAAAAATCTAAACAAAACTGTACGAAATCAAATCTAAGCATACCTGTGTGGAAGTACACAGACACATACACACATACATTCACACACACACGAATACACACATACGTAAACACACACACACACACACACCCCATGATCAATGAAAACTTATCCTAAGAATGCAAAGTTATTTTAACGTTCAAACAAGGTCATTCACCATATTAAAGAATAAAAGGAAAACAAAATAAGACCATCTCAACTGATGCAGCAAAAAGCATTTAAAACTAGAATTCATTGCTAATCCAAATTCTTAGCAAACTCAGAACAGAAGGAAACTTTCTCAGACTGATAAAGGATATCTGCAAAAAACCCTACAGCTACTTAACACTTACTGGTGAAAGACTGAATGTATCCCCCTACAACCAGAAACCAGAAGATGATGTGTGCTCCCACCGCTGCTCCTCAACATTGTGCTAGTCGGCAGAATACGGCAAGGAAAGGGAACAAAACATCCCAGTTGGAAAGATCAAAGTGAGATGATCTTTGCAGGTGACAGGATTGTTTATGTAGAATCTCATAGGCTCTACAAAAAAGCACCTAGAACTAGTAAGTAAATTTAGCATGTTTGCAGGTTTAAGATCCATATCTAGAAATCACTTTGGTATGGGCAAAGATAGATAAATATATCAATGGAGCAGAATAGACAATTGAGGAAAAACCCATGTAGATGAATGAACAACTGATTTTTGACAAAAGGTGCAGAGCCAATTCCGTGGAGAAAGATAGTCTTTGCAACAAAAGGTGCTGACACAAGAAATTATTTACCGTAAATCAACTTCAGTCTATACGTCTCAAACATGATCAGAGTCCTACATGTCCAGAGAAAGCACAGCAGAGATCTGTGGAGGGTTCCCTTTGAGTAGCAGCTGATTACTGACCAGCGTATGTATATGACAAAACTACGCAAGGCCAGGAAAAGAACCACCCCAAAGGTTAGAGGTGGCCATGTGGGATCCAGCGGCGTAAACTCCATGCCACCTGCTGGCCCAAGCCTCATTTATTTTGTACTTTACTTTCATTCACTAGAGTCGAAGCTTTCAAAGCTCCAAAGACAGGGTTATTTTAGATAGTTATCATTTCTGTACATGTCTCCTTTGAGAATATCGTGAAACCCAAGATAGGTAGAACTGTTTAATTGACTAGTTAAGCCTGTAAGTGGCAAAATTGGGATTTAGCCTCAGCTGTCTCACTTCATTCCCATATTCTTAACCTTGTGGTAGGAATCACCTACCAGAGCTCAGGCAGAGACCTGAAGATACGTTCCACACTTGGATGAAGTTGGAGCAGGAAGCCTCTCCTATCTCAAGTAAATGAGAGTCTAAGCTTTAGTCTTGGGCAAAGGGATTGAGCGATAGAGAAAAAGTCCCATTCTTAAAACAGGTGTGGAAATTTGTAGAACCACTGAGGTTTTTATTTATTTTTTAAATTCTAATTAGGTTTTGCCTCTTATTGAAAATCTTTTCTTATTCCAGCCCAACTTCCCTCCCTCCCACTCAGGCCATCCTCTGCACTCGCAAAGCTCCTGCACTAATCAATACTTAGCATTTATCACATAAGGTTGGAGTTATTGTTCTTGCTTCTTTTTCTAGTTTAAGGCCTCTGAGAAAAATGAGCTTAAAAAGCTAACATTATATAGCATTGACCATGTATGCCAACCACTAGTCTTAATACTTGCAAACCTCAACTTATCATAATTTGTCTGAATCTATGATAGATGTTATTGTTATCCATATTTGGCAAATGAGAAAAATTGCCTGCTGTCTTAGGGCACTAAAGAGGTTCTGTCTCCAAAACTGTATTCCTTGAAGTACTTGGAACCGTGTCCAGCTCATTTTCATATTCTCCGAGCCTCCCACAGTGTAGACACCCAATGAATAGTTCCTGAACAGACTAATGGGTCACCATTAGTGCGAGCATAGCAGTTTTTACTGGTGTCTAGACATCCTGCACGATCCAGCTGAACAGAGCACAGTGTTGTGGGAACGGAAAGATAAGAGAAACAAGGAAATTAAATATTGATGAACACTCACAATGGTAAGGTTGGGGTTCAGAGAGAGCGTGGGATCTTCAGGCAGAGGTTTTTTATTCTCATACTGTCTGCCTGGCTCTTCTTTTCCTCTGAGTAGGGTCTCTACAGCTGAGAATAATTCATGCGTTATTTAAAACCCACTCTGTGTGTGCTGGCCCTGGCAGTAATTCTCTCATTATATTTTGAGATTCTTTTTAATCATCTTCTGGGCAGATGAGTAAAATTCCTCACTTGGGCCTAGGGTTGGACCCCCCTCTAATGATAAGAAGATTTTCAGTATGTATGAATGATCTCCACCATGTAAGTTGGAGCAGTACATACTTAGTTTCTTTTTTTTTTTGTTCCTTTGTAATTGAAATCCATCAATTAGATACTATTAAAGAGCCCGATGCAAATTGTAAAAATTCTCTACAGGAAATGAGCCTTTCTCTGGGAAAAAAAAAATGTCTCCAACTTTAATATTGCTGCTTCGTACTGTAATGATCCAGCCTTAGCTTCAAGATGCCATTTGCTGCATTATTCAGAGGCAGTTTACAAAAGGGTTTTGATCTCTAGCTTACAGCTTTTAAAGCGGAGGGAAACCTAAGTAGCATGAAACTAATTTAGAGATGGGGGTGGATTTGAAACACCACTTCTCTCTGCTCCCAGATTCAAAATGTGCCCTGCAGTAGGACTGCTTACTCTTATCACAGAGGACCTCAGTTAGGGGCCCCTGGGTGTGTTGCCACATCCCTTCCCCCTCTCTCCCTACCCCACTGAGCAGAAGCACACAGCTATGCCCAACCTGCCCTGAAGCGCCATTAACCTCAGATGTATTGTAAATGGCCTCAGTAAGAATAAGGAGGCAGAAACCTGACAGACAGTGTAACCCACCAATCAAAAGCCAAAACAAGCAAGAAAATGAGCAGAAATACTTGAAGGGCTGGCTTGGACCTGGACGGGCTTTTCTATTTGCTTCCCATCACACAGTTCGATGGCGTCGGACATCATGACTTTGGACCACGGTTATGTTGAAATGATCAATTATGCAGGTGTTCTAATGCAATTAAGCCTCATTTATTTTTGTACTTTCATTCACTAGAGATGAAGCGCTCTAAGCCCCAAAGACACAGGATTATTTTAGATATTTATAATTTCTATACCCATCTCCTTTGAGAATACCTTGAAACTTAAAATATACAGAACTGTTTAAACCTGCTTGTTTACTACAGCTGGGGAATTTGCTTATGATTAAACAATTCCTTTCTTCAAAGCTTATCACTGAACTTAACCAAGATTTCTGTGTTCCAGCTATTAAAGCAGAAAATTCAAGTGTGCAGCAGCTAAAACTCAGCCAGACATTTGCGGTGGAATTAGAATATCTTGTAGCCATCAGTAACTACTTAAATGAGAAACTAGGAAAGAAAAAAAGCCAAAGGATTCTGATTATCTTCCCCTTGCAGAGTGAGCTATGATTTCCTGCCTCCGCGCCAGGGAGTTGCGAGGGTCTCCCAGTATGCATCATTCTGTCAGAGACACTCTCCTTGTCTCCATTTCTGACATAACAGCTATTAGAGGGAAAGGTCTCTTTTTTGTAGAATCCAGAAGATGATGTCCTGTTATAAGTGAAGAGGAGACAGATCTTTTCTGGGGCTCGTAAGGCATGGCAGCAACAGTTAATGCCGCTTCTTGTTCCTGTTATGGACTCTTCGCCGTCTTCTCTCATTCCCCCAGCCCCTGTCCTTTCTCCCTCCCTTCTCTGTTGTAGGTTTATCTCTTCCTTGAGTGAGAGAAGGAGGGTCTATCCGTCTTCCTACCGTGATCTCCACCAGGCTTCCAGGCTGGACCCTGGGCACAGGTGTGCCTCGAATGCTCAGGGTGGTCTCCAGATGCAAATGCAGATCCTGCCCTGTGGCCCAGTCCTGTGGAGCACCGAGTCGCTGCTGTGGCCCTGCCCTGCCCTCACTTTCGTCCCCTTCTCTTTATCATCTTCTCCCCATGGCCTTTCTTCCTCCCGTTTCTTCTTCCTCTGCAGTTTCCAGTCATTCCACCCTTTATTACGAAGCACACACTTTATGCCAGGAGCCCTAGAAGTGCTGGGAATACCCGTAATGAATAAGTCAAGGTCTCTGCCCTACAGGGCTGACAGTGTAGTCAGGGAGATGGATGGTAAGTAAACAAACAAATAAACACACGGTCGAATTTCAGGAACTGGGCAGAGTAAAGAAGTGAAAATTAAAAAAGTATGCTGAAGAGAGAGCAACAGGGCGCTCTTTGAGGTTGGTGAAGAAGGCATCTGGTGAGGCTCAAGTTGGATCAAGTGAGGGGAGTGAGCTGTTGGATGGCGTGGGGAGAACGCGCTAGGTGGATGGAATAATGGTCATGGAAGCCCCGAGACAGGATGAGCTCCTGTACTGAGGAAGAACAAAGAGTCCAGCAAGGCTGGAGGGCAGCACATGCGAGCATCCATCCTGGGGAACCATATGGGGTCAGACCACACGGGTCCATTTAGGCTTAAGGAAGAACTCTGGGTTTCACTTTAAACATGATGGAAAGTCACCAGTGAGTCAAAGGAAGAGGAGTGAAATAATCAGATTTACATTTTAGAAGGAATGTGCTGGGTGCTGGTTATCAAGAATACATTGTAAGTGTGGTCCCTGGTGCCATTTAGCCTCTGAATAATTCAACCTTTACTGAGTGTAATGCCCCTCTTAGTCAGGCGTTTGGCAAGCACTGGGGAAATGTGGTGGACAGGACGTAATCTCTTCCTCCAGGAAGCGTAGAGTGGGACATCGCCAATCTGCGTAAATGGATCCCTAAGAACAGCAGTATCACATATCTGCTGTCCACGTGGTGATTTATCTGTTTTTATCTTGTATCAGTTTAGAGACTGGCTCTAGAAACTCTTTATTTACTTCCTAAATAAACCATATGCAATAAAAACTTCAGTAAACAATGCAGAATGTACTTAATGTTTCATAGATTGTTTTGAAAGACAGAGGAAAAGTGAAAAATCACCCCCTGCCGGGGATGATGATGCCACAATCCCTTCTCCATTCTGTTCTTGGGATTTTTGGGCATGTACACATACATGACTGGTGTGTTCTTTAGGTTTCCAGGTCTGGAACTTGACCTGCAGAGTTGGCCATGTAGAATCCAGTGCCTTAGTCGCTACACCATCTGTGGGCCCTAATATTTCATAGATATTAGAAATAGTTTATATCATATACTCTTGAGATTTGTGAAGGATCTGAGATTTTACCCTTGGTGTAGTCTGCCATAGTTTCATGGATGCTAGCAGAAGACATGAAACTCCCGGGTCAGAGACAAAGGGCATTTTATTACTCTTAGTGAATTGATAGCCAGAATAGCAACATTTGCTTTGATTTTCTAAGCTGATTCCCACAGCGTGACAAAAAGAGGGCCAGATGATATCAGTACATACAGTGGGTTAGAGGCAGAAAAGAACCTTCCAATGTAGGGAACTCAGGTATTTTCTAGTGGGCAAAAAGGCTGAAAGATATTTGCCCTGGAGGGAGATATTGTCTTTATCATTAGGTCATCAGAAAAGCCATAGCACATTTTAGCATAGAAAACCAAGACAAAGAGAAGGAAAGAGAGAAATCACCCCCCAGTGGGGAGTGGGGGAGTGGGCAGTTCTTCTCTCTCTGGCTATGGGTTCTCACTGTCAGCATTCACACTCTTGTATTGGGCTGCTTTTATTCAGATACAATCTAGACTTAATGAAGATTTCCTCATTAATCAACAAATCTCTTTGGACTTCATAACCATGTTTGAATCTTACAAATTTGAATTTAAAAACAGCAAGCTCAGTCTGTCACCACTTTAATGTGCTGGCTCCTGTGGTCAAGGATGACGTGAGCATAGGAGTGAATCTCTGATGTGGTATTCTGTGGTGTGAGAAAGCTTGAAAAAAAAAAAGAATTTGTATTCAGACAGACTGGGTTCCAATTCCAGCTCCTTTATTACTAGGAAGACTTGAGCCAAGATACATCTAATAGCTTGGACTCTCATGTTTTCCTTCGTACAAATTACAGAAAACACAATCCAATTTCAGGATTGTGAGAATTTACTGGGTTGAAAGTTTCAATATATCATGGCCTCCACCCTTCCCTTCTCATCATTCCTTCCGTTCTTTCCCATTCATTAATTGTGTAACATCGTTATGGAGAATTCTCTGGAACATTGACAGACTGGTCCTAGCCCTAGGACATCCTGTGATGGTTTTCCATTTCTCAAGAGTGGAAGATGCATTCTTCAAATCGATCCTAACCTTTGTCCTTGGCGCTAGTTATGGCACTGTCTTCTACATTCCTTCACTAGGGAATGTTCACATCCCTCTGGTTTTGTTCAGATATAAAGTTCTTATATCTCTGTAAATAAAGAAACCATGTCTCAATGAATAAAGACGAAGTTGAGATCAGAATCTATCCTAAGCTCACAATCACTCTCTTTACAAGATGAATTTAGGGAAAAAAAAATCAGATCTTCACTTTCTTGGCTGGAAGTTTTCCTGGTTAACCCTCAACCAGGGTTTCTCAACCTCAGCACTGCTGACATTGTGGGTGAGGTCTTTGTGGTGGGGGGCTGTTTCATGCACTGTGGGCTGCTTACCAGTGTCCATGGCCTCATCCTATCAGATACCGATAGCACCCTTTCTAGTTCTGACAATCAAAACTGTCTCCAGATATCGTCAATCTTCCCTGGGAGGCAAAGTCACTTCCAGTTGAGACCCACTGGCTTAGAGGTGAGGCTGCAGATTGTGGGAAGATCTTTCTATCCTCACTCCACCTCACCTCCACCAGTGAGCGATTGGGTATCAACTCATTGTGATCATAAAGACTCCTCCCTTTGTGAGGAGGGCTAAAGGCAGTGGGCGTTATATTTGACTATTAGCTTTTGATAGAGAAAAAAGGGTGAGTGTAACTCTATGATTAGTAACTTCCTCCTCCTCCCATTTCTATGGTATTGTTTTTAAAGTATTCAAAATCCAACATGATCTAGAAAGAGTGGGCATTCCTAAATTTGGAATATCCCACATGTGGCTTTTCTATTTTTTTTTCTAGAGGTTTTTGCCTTAGGATGTGTGCACTCATGAAAGAGAGAGAGAGAGAGAGAGAGAACGAGAGAGAGACAGTCAGTTAGTGAAAGGAAAAGTGAGAAATCACCCCCTGGGGGGTGACTATACAACAATCTCTTCTCCTCCATTCTCTTCCTGGGATCTTGGGCACTCAGGCACATGTGCCTGGCGTGAGTTTCAAGTCACTGTGGTCGGCCATATGGGAGTCCAGAAACATAACTGCTATGCCACCTGTTGCATTTGGCCCTTCTTAATTCAGCCAGAATCCTAGCATAGAGTCACATATTCTGGTTGCCTGCAAAGGTGGAGAGAAAGATAACACGCACACACACATCCATGTGTATAAAATAAGTCCTGGTGGCACATCGTTGCTTCCTGTGCATGTAATTTATGAATTCTTAATTCCCTCGCCAGCTTATCTTACAAATGGCAGTGGGCCTCTCTGCCTTCCATCTCTGGGAAGTGCAGCCTTTCTTCCTGCACGTCTGAATTTATGGCAGAAACTGTCAATGTGCTGCTCGGATGTTCCCTTCCCATCTCGGCAGTAATGACATCTGATCTTCTGATCCTCAGTGAGCGCTGAATACAGAGTCTCTTCGCTGCCTTGAACCTTTAAGAATAATACCAAATTACACTTAGTCTGTAAATAGGGGGGTGAGGGTTCTCCTCCCTCCAGTTGCTTTCCACAGACTTTAATATACGAGTGAGTGATTTATAACACTAGTGACAAAGCAGCAACACAGCTTGAAATTTTTTATAACGGCTGTAATACCACATCGATCATAATGAAAAATGTCTACAAAATCATTTTCTGCCAAAGAACATCTTCCCAGATTCTATTAAGAACTCGCTATCTACATGAACACCACATATTGCCGGGGTACGTTGCTTTACAATGGCCCTGAGAGGCGGGGCCGGTGTAGCTTTTGGAGTGACTAAAATCCCAATCAGTTGTAATCGCTTCAGGTGTTGGTGGTGGGACTCTCCACGGACGGAAAGGAGGACAGAGGATATGATGGGGAGATGTATTTTTCCACCAAGTATTGATTTCATCGAGAGGTTGCTGAGCTCAGCAGTTGGAAGAGTTTAGTCTGTTGCGCCTTCAGTTCTTGTCAAGTTTACCTAGGAGCTGTAACTTCCTGCTGTTCCTAATTTCTAAGGAAGAAAATATGATGGCCTGGCCTGCCTGTTACTGCTGAATTCGTAGTTATCTCTGCTTCAAGGAAAGGGAGAACCTCACCCCGATTTGTGCCCTCGTTCAACGAAATCCTTTGCACTAGCCAGGGCGAGCCACGTTGGCTCAGGAACGAAGAGAACGTGAATCTGCTTCTCGTGGTGGATGCTCAGAAGTTTCTTCCCATTCCTGGAAGGCTTTGGCACTGATGTGTAGAGACCTTAGGAGAGTCTGGTGTCTCTGCCTTCTCCTCCCTTGAAGTACTCCATGTGGAAGCTGAGTGGTCTGTCAGTGCGATTTCTTCAACTCACAGGAACGTGTACGTGGATTTGCCATCATTTGAAATACACTTTAATTTCTCTTCCAATTTATGATGCAAACCAACCTTAAAATATCGATTGTAGCATATTTCCTCAATAATTTTTAATGCGACACACTTGGTGTGAGGAATTTTACATAGTAACTTTTAAAATGATGCTCATAGAGGTTGTTTATGTTTGAAAATAATATCACTGAAATATATGGAAAATTGCATCAACATGCCTTTTTTTTTAAAAAAAAAAATTCTAAAAATATAAAGGTCTGGTCCTGGGTTTAGTTCACCACACACTCATTTTGCTAGTTCTCTATTTCTTTATGACTCCATGTTCTCGTCTGTAAAATGAGATACCTGTTCTGCTTACCTCGTATACCTCAATTATGACAAAGTATTTGCACGTGGTTTTAAATGCGTGCGGTGCTGTTTGGGTGTAGAATATCCTCATGAGGAAGACAGGGAGGAACTGTTCTTGGTTCTCCAGCTTCCTGTTGGTATGAACTTCATTTTACTGAAAGTTACCCCATTTTTCTTTCTGAATACCATCTTCATCAGACATCGTTGCATTTTCTTTTCTGTTTTTTTTTTTTTTTTTTTTTAAGGTTTTTGCCATAAGGCACATGCACTTGCCAGAGAGACAGAGAGACACAGTGAGAGGGAAAGTGAGAAATCACCCCCAGGGGCGATGGCCACCCAGCAATCCCTTCTCTTTTATTTTTCTCCTGGGATTTTGGGCACACACACACACACACATACACACACACACGCCTGGCATGAATTTCAAGCTACCAGCTCAGGAACTCAAAGCACTGTCAGTCAAGAGGGAGTCCAGTGGCTTAAACACCACACCATCTGCTGGCCTCACACTCCTCCCATCTTCAAAAGAATGCCCCTTGATGAAGTCACAACTCCTCCTAGAATGAAGATAGTTTATGTTCTCAAGTCCACATGTCCTTAAAATATGCCTTCAAATTTATTCTGGAGTATTTGCATTTTACTTAGTTGCAATTTGTTGTTGACATTTCTGTGTTGCATCTTTTGTTGCATGGTATGAGTCTACTGTAAGTGGGTACTGAGATATTGTTCACAGTGTAACACTGACAACCAGCCCGTTGACCAAGCAAGTCTCCTCAGTACACAGAAGAGCAGGGTAATCAAGGCATCTTTGTATGACCTTGTTTTACTATGACAATTTCCTTTCCAATTTCAGTTCTAGGAGGTTCTTTGGCATTTTTACATTGGTTGAGTAACATTGCCCTGTTTTAGAACAAAGAAATCACACAAGTCTATGCATATATTCATACATACATTGTGTACACAAAGCTATGATTATATGAATATAAAGTATTCTCTACTGCTTGTGTATTGTACATTGTATCATGACTATATCCATGTGTCATTAAATATTGTATGAAAATGTGACTTTTATTGTCTACATTTATAACAGTTCCTTAAAGGGATGTATCATCATTTGCTTATATCCATATTGTTGGACATTTTGATTGTTTTCAATTTTTTATATAATCCTTTAGCATAATATTTTGGTACATTTCTGATGATTTCTCTAGGAAAAATTCCAGAGCATTTAGAACAAAAGAGAGATTGAAAAGAAATACACTGAAAATGCAAACAGTGGGGAGTGAGGTGGAAATATCCCGAGTCATAAGGTTCTTACCACAGTCATGACATGAAGTACTTCTACCCCTCCCTCCAAAGAATTCCCATTTGCTCCTTTGAAAATAATTGTCCTTACCCCCCGGCTACAGATGACCACTGACCTGCTTTCTGTCACTGTAGTTTTAGCTTTTCTACAGTTTTTTCTTCTTTTAATTTTCCAGAGGGCACATATACTTTTCAGAGACAGAGGAAGAGGGAGATGAGGAAGCATCCCCTCATGGGGTGTAATCACACTGACATCCCTCCTGCATTTCCCCAACCTGTTGGGATTTGGAGCATGTTTGCATATGTTTCTGGCATTTTTTTTTTTTAAGTCTCTGGGGGCTGGAATTTGAATGGTGTAGTCAGCCAGGTGAGATCTGGTTTCTTTAACAACTATGCATTGGGGTTGGCCTGAGACTTTTATAAATGAAATCATACAGTATGTAGTCTCTTGCACCTGGCTGCTTTCGCTTGACACGGTGATTTCAAGGCTCATTCATATTGGTTTATGTGTGAGTAGTTCTTCATATTTCTGAGAAATGTTCTGTTGAATAATTATCTCATAATTTATTTTATCCATTCACTCATTAATAGATATTTAGGTTGTTTTCAGTTTACAGTTCTTAGGAATAAAGTTGCTGTGAACACTTGTGAACACTTATCTATGTGCACATATATATTTATTTACCCTAGGTAAATGCTTAGGGATTGCTGGGTTACAAGTATAGTTCCTTTTAAATAAATTATTTTGAAGAATTATTTGTTAATTTTTATTGTTAATAACAATAATAATAATTATTATTATTTTAATTTGCTATAGGATGTGTGTGCTCACCAGAGAGGGAGAAGAGAGAGAGTGAGTACAGGACTTGAACCTTGGTTGGCCATGTGGGAGTCCAGTACCTCAACCACCATGCCTCCTGTTGGCCCCCTAGGTTTTTTTTTTTAAGAAGCTGCAAAGTTGTTTTCTAAAGCTACTAATATTTGTATTCTCAGCAGTGCTATGTAAAAACTCTATGGTTGTGCTGGATTCTTACTAACTCTTGCTGTGGAGTCTGCTTAATTATAGCTTAAAGTTTTATTTGGTGGGTGGTAATATCATATAAATTTTATTTTTAACTTATATATAGTAGTATTAACTTTTGTAGTAATACTTTTTCCAATATACAGTTTAAGAAGTTTTACATAATTTTTTCTTTTTTATATATTATTTTATTTATGCATTTAACCACTCTATATAATTACAGCATGCAAAATGAATTTTCCCAGCATGAATACCCTGTATATTAGTCCATTAAAGTATTATCATGCACATTATCATCAACAGATACTACTCCATTTTTGTGTCCCTTAAATGTGTTGCTTCTTTTTTTCCCTTGATTACCTTCCTCTCACCCTCCCCCATTTCCCACCCTCCTCCCACACTGTCTCTAGTATCTACAATTGTTCTCCATGCTTTTATATCTTCCAGTCTTTCAGTTTCTGCCGTAGAGTGCAGACATTGAGTATATATTGAGTGGGGACATACAATGTCTCTCTTTCATAGTCTGGCTTGCTTTGCTTAACAATAAATCTTCCAAATTTGTCCACTTTCTATCAAATGCTAGAGTTTCATTATTTTTATTTATTTATTTATTTTTAGGGCATATATATATATTTTTTTCTTTTTTTTGGGAGAGGTTTTTGCTATAGGGCGCATGCGCTCGCCAGAAGGACAGAGACAGAAAGTGAGAAATCACCCCCTAGGGGGGGATGGCCACGCCACAATCCCTTCTCCTCCATTCTCCTTTCAGGATCCTGGGCATGCACGCACACGTGCCAGGCGTGAGTTTAAGCCACCAGGTCCAAGACTTGAACCTCGGTTGACTACATGGGAGTTCAGCGACATAGCCATTAAGCTAAATGGTGGTCCGTAATCTCAACACTTAGTGCTATAAATTCTCTTCCACTCTCTACTTGAGCTGCATCCAGCCATGTTTTAATATGTTCCATTTATATTTTTATTCAATTCAAAACGTATTTTAGTTTTTCCGTGATTTCTATTTAGCCATATGAGTTATTTAGAAGTATGTGTTTTAATTACCTAATATTTCTGGGGTTTTGTTTCTTTGGTTGGTTAGTTATTATTTTCTACTTTATTTCTTTTGTGATTAGATAGTATACTTTGTATAATTTCAGTGATTTTAAATTTATTGATATTTTTCCTCATGATCTACAGTGTAAATAGTTGGTGAATATTTCAACATGCTATTTGTTGGAGTGTTCAATACATATCACTTATGTCAACTTGTCTAAATCTTCTGTATATTTATTGATTTTTTAATTGTTTTATTTGTTACTGAGACATGAGTATGAATTATCTACTTGTTATTGTTTATTTTTATTCTTGAAGATCAAGTAGTTTCTTCTTCATATTTTGAAACTGTTGGAAGACTTTTGGGTATTTGGATATAAAAACAGTCTTCTTTCTTTTCGGGAATTGATTGATATCTACAGATCACTGCATTTTCCCTTTTTATTATTCTTATCTAGCTATCCTTTTTTCTATTTTGTTCTATCCTTCATTTTGGATTGTTTCTATTGTTACGTATTCAAGTCTTCATTGTTTACACTCTAAATTCCACCCAGTGTATATTTCATTTTGTATATTGTGATTTTTATCTCAGTAAACTCCGTTTGCATCTTTTTATATCTTCCAATCTTTTTATCACCATGGTCATGCTTTCTTTTACCTTTTTTGAACATATGGGACATAATGGCTGCTTTAACATAATTTTCTGCTAGTTTTATTATCTCTGTCATTTCAGCTTCCATTTCTGTTGAATTTTTCCATGGATTTGGACTTTACTTTCCTGCATCCATTGTTGCCTTGTAATTATTGAATGCTGGGCATTGTGAATTTCGTTTTATTGGTTGCTGGAGTTTGTTTTATTTTAGTACTTTAAGTAGTGTTGGGTTTTCCTTCTGGAATGCTATTAGGTTACTTGTAATCAGTTGAATCCTTTGAGACTTGCTTTTGGGCTTTGTTAAGTTAAGACCAGAGTTATCCATTAGTCAACAGCTGATTCAGTTTCACTTCTAGTGTGACGTCCTTTTGAGGGTTCCATTCGCCACTCTCTGTACCACAAAGTGCTTTCTCTCTGGCTACTGGAAACTAAACTCTTCTTAGTCCTTTGTAACCTCTGGAGAAGGTTCCTTTTTTATATTTCCAGTGGTTCTTTTGGCCTTGGGTAGTTTCTGCTCATGCATGTGCTTACCAGTATTTAGTTGAAGACCGGGGATGACTCTTCTGCAGATCTTTGAACTTTCTGTGCAGGTTCCTCTATTCTGACAATCTGATAGCCAAATTCTAGCCACTGTGACCTCTGGTAATCTTGATTTCTCTGCCCTCATTTCTGTTTTTGTTCCCTCTCCCTATATGTAGCCTGGAAGTTGCTTCCGTGTAGTAAACAGTGCAATTCTGGATTTCATCTCCTTTTCTTGTTTTCCTGTGTAGTCATGTGGTACCTGTTGTTCAATGTCTGTGATCCATTATATTATGTATTTTGCCTGGTTTTCCAGATTTTTAATGTTGGAGGGTAAATATGGTCCTGTGTACTCCATCTAGCCAGAGATAGTTCTTCTTAAGCTTTTTCTTTAATTAGAAAAGGAGAAATGCATTCTCTTTCAGCCTGTAGACTTATGACTTATCAATTCTTTTTGTTGTTAGTACATAAGAGAAGAAGTTCTGCCGGGGTCCAGCCTCGGCGTGGGTGGGTTATCTCGACGAAGGTGGCGAAGGTGAACAGAAGACAGAGGCCTCGATGCCTTTCATGCACGTCCTATGCCGGACACCCCTCAGAGATCGCTCTCTAAGGAGTGACGACTGCTAGGAATCATCGTGCGTTTTTATTGAAAACGTGTTACATGCAAGTAAAGGGAGAGGGGCTAGTGTTTCAATTAACAGCTCATAAAGTTTTTAACAATAAAGAACAAAGATTCTATTTAGGGTTAGATTAAAGGTGGGTCTAGTGCAATTCCTATTCAGGGGTGGATTAAGGGTGGGTCTAGTGCAGTTCCTCAATTGTAGGTGGGTCTCCATGGAATGCAGTTTCGGGAAAGCCGTTCCGGTAAGCAGATGCGGCGCAGGAGCCATCTTGTAATTACTGAGAATGGTGCTGAAAAAAGAAAATCTCAAGAATAGATATTAGTTCTTATGGATCTTAATAAAAAATGATACTTATACAGTTTTGTAGAGATTTAAAACTTAATTTGAGGAATCCTAATATATTTATCTATTTCACTTAGAGAGGGCAGAGGTGTCCTGGGCCAGTTTTGGCCTAATCCTATTTTACATAAAGGAAGGAAGAATTTAAGGGCCTTCCAAAGGTCAAGATTACTTCTGCCTAGAAAGAACTTCAGCCCACCCTCTATTGTGACCATGGAGGTAAAGCATTGTAATTAATAGTAAGTAATCAGAGCAAAGGGGAGCTGTCGGTTGGGAGACTTCCTAGAAGATTTTATCATATACTCAGAATGTATAGGAGAGCTATGCAATTCTTTCATAGTAGTAAATTGGGGAGTCAGAGGGGGGTCGCTTCCCAGTGAGGCTGCCTCAATTCTCTAGAGCAAATAGCAGGCAGCCTTGCTGACATGCTAACTGACCCAAGCTTTGTTCTAAGGTCGGGGGGTTCACAACAGTGGCCTTGCCAACGTGTTGATCCAACCGGAAGCGGAGCTCAAAGGTCGGGGGGCTCAGACAGATCCTGGGGCCTCACCGGGTCGGACTCCTCCAAAGTTCATGTGTGAAAACCAGGACCAGAGACTGAAATCCTTCAGAGATTTGAAAGTAGGGACCAAATCCTGCAGTGTTTGAAGATGAGCATTGGTTAGAAACTAAGAAATTCTGGGACCAGCAGATGGCCTAATGGTTATGTCACTGGACTCCATGTAGTTGATGGCAGTTCGAGTCCTAGACCAGAAAGCTTTAAACTAATGCTGGAAGCATGTGCCTGAGTTCCTGAAATCCTGAGAGGAGACAGGAGGAGAAGGGATTGTGGCGTGGTCATGCCCCGGGGGAGGGGGGTCAATTTCTCGCTTTCTGTCTGTCTTTCTCTGTTTGGCAAACACACATGCCCTATAGCAAAAAACTCTCTTAAAAAAAATAAAAAGAAAAAAATTCTGTTTTCTGGGCCTTTTCATCGTTCAAAGCCAAAGCCTCACTACTCCCTGTTGTACTACCGGACTGACTCTTCTGTGTCATGTTATCTCTGTGTCCCATTCGACAGCTCTTCCCGTTCTGGCCCATACATGGTACAATGACAGGGGCCTTCGTTACCTGCTTTGGGCTGAGCTCTGAAGCTGGGATTCCCCCGCGGCTTCACATCAAACTTGCTTTCTCTTCCAGTTACAATAAGCTTCTGAGGCGTTTTCATGGCCTGTAATGTCATAGCACCTACATGAGCACCTGCTGCTTCTAAGCTGAGTATTCAGTACCTAACTGTTTAGAAGGAGTAATTCTAAATTTTCAAAAAATAATTACAGAGGTAAATACAATGATGAATATATGTTCAGGGCACTTTGAATGACACAGGAGAGACGCTTATACCTATTATACTCTGAGATAGAGAGTAGAAGAGATAAAGGAAATCAAGGAGGGCTTCCAAGAGGGGTGAACACCTGAACTGCTATGGAGGGCAAACAGGAACTTGCCAGACAATGAAGAGTGAACTCCTTGGATGACTCCCCAATAAATGCTTGTTGAATTGTGTCTGATTCAGGTGTAATTTTTGCTACTGGGACTTTCTGGCTCAATAATGACAATCCTCAAAGTTCTTGAGACTATTTTTCAGAATACTTTCCCCTCTCACCCCCCCCCCCAAGTCTTGAAGTTGAAAAATATATTAGCAGAAGGAGCACAAGATTTATTTTGGTGATTTTGAGAATTCAGCCTGGTGATGTCAGAAAAAGTTATGAAGAATTGAGATGTTCCTGTTTGAGCTTGCCAGGATGAAATGTCATTCCAAACACTTTAATAAATAGGAAATCCTCCTACCACCCAATGTTCAGCTCCTTTCAAATCTTTGTACATTATTGGAGTACATGCCCAAGCTCCCTCTCTCCCCCCCCCCCCCCCCCCCCCAAGTCTTGAAGTTGAAAAATATATTAGCAGAAGGAGCACAAGATTTATTTTGGTGATTTTGAGAATTCAGCCTGGTGATGTCAGAAAAAGTTATGAAGAATTGAGATGTTCCTGTTTGAGCTTGCCAGGATGAAATGTCATTCCAAACACTTTAATAAATAGGAAATCCTCCTACCACCCAATGTTCAGCTCCTTTCAAATCTTTGTACATTATTGGAGTACATGCCCAAGCTCCCTCTCTATTAATATTACTGCTTAATTATAAGCTTACTGCTGGAGGTTTTGGTCATGTAATAAGCCTGTCTCAAGTCAAGACTGTATATTTATTACAAGATCTAATTTAGAAGTATGAAGGAGACCTTTCTTAGCTGTCAAGAAGATGTAATGAAATGAAGAAATTCTATAGTGACATTCTAGTAAATGTTGTATTTTAAAAATAATTCAAATCAATCTTACTTTAAGAAAATCTATAAAATCTTTAAACTTTCAAATTTCAGCAATTGTTTCAATATGTTAGATTCATATTAAAAATGTGAATAGCATCAGAGGACTTTAGGGTAGATGAGAAGCTCCAGATCTCATTTTTATTAAATATATGGGGAATGAAACTCTTTCAATTAGCAGTTGGATTTCTCTCATAAAGTATTACTTAGAACAAATGGAGTTCAGAGACCTTTTAAAAGAAGAAAGACCAAATCTTTTTTACTGATTCAGATGCATAAAAACGGTTAGTTCTAAGAACCTGTATCTTTCTATAATGCAGTTGAATTGACAGAGAATTTGATGAGGTTGGGTTGACCCTAGGTGACCCCTATCAGAATGAAACCAGAAGATTAAAGGGGTCTACAATCAAAGACATTTAATAATGTTTGACTAAAAATATTCATGTGGTAAAGTAAAAAGTACAAAGGTCTTCTGATATTTCTAAATGATTAAAGAGCAGGTTCTAAATCTAACACAAGAAAGAACAATGATAGCAACAATAATAGCTGTTTTGTTGAGTGTTGAATCTTCATGGTGCTAAACATTTCGCATGCATTCTCCTTTTTCATCCCCATTGCTCTGTGAGGGCAACGTGTTAATTCGCAGATGAAGACGTTCTAAAGTGGTTAAGATGCTTACCCGACATCCCCCTGCACTTCGGTGCCAGAGCTGGACTTTAAGCTCAGTTCGTGTGATTCCAAGGCTTTGCTCATGACCACCCATGCATCTCTGCCCGCAGCTCACACACCTTGATGCCAGGCACTGTCCGGGTACCCCAGGTGCGCTAAGACATTTCACCCTCACCATTATTGGGAGGCGGCTACTCTTTCTGTTCCTGTATTTTAGCTGGGGAAACCAACCAAGCACGTAAGTGAGTTGCTTAAGTCACACAGCTAATGAACAGTGGAGATGGGATCAGAACCCAGGAATCCCAGTTTCAGAGTGAACCCATCAGCTTCTTTCTACTCCACGCAGCCTCTGACTCTGGAAGAGCTCCTTGTGACCAAGGTTCTATCATGTGTAAAGAAAAATGACACGCTGACACAGCCACTGGAAGAACTGGTAAGTATTGCACTCAGTGGCCAGTGACAGAGCCTGGAAGTGACAGTAGCTTAAACAAAGTAGGTCGTGCTTATTGGGAGGTGGTTCTTCATGGGTCTTCTCATTGTCTGTGTGTTTTGTGAGCAGAACACCTGACAGCTTTTGTTTCAGAGTCTTCTCTCGGATATTTGTTGTGAACAGCTTTGGAAGATAGAGATAACGTCTTCTTCTGGGGCTGAGGGAAGATTCGTTTGTTGGGTATTATCACAAAGATAGTGTCTTCTTATAAGGTAAAGGTTGGACAGGGTTTTGTTCAGTCCATCATCTTAAAAAATCAGTTTTCCTAAGTGTTTGACTTCTCAGCTATGATGCAAAGTTGCTGTATGCATGGAATCCATTTCTTTGCCTCTATGGGGCTGGGGAAGCAGCAGACCTGGCACAACCACAGAACTTGTGCTCCTTGCTATGCTGGGTGTAATGAATTCCTTTGTCTCTGACTTAGGAATCTCATGTCTTCTGTCAGGACACTTGAAAGTGTAACAGGATAACTTGCTCTCTTGCAGAGGATGAGGTATTGGACTGCTCACAGTTCTTGACAGGTTTTTTTCTACCTTTCTGTCTTATATAAGAGAGTGTTAGAGGTAGACAGATAAGGTTGGTGTAGCAACTTCAAAAAGTGAGCATACACCCTGGCTCCTTTAGCTTTTTATTCCATCATCTTTAGTAGTTAGTAAGCCACAAGCTGCCTGTTGGTGCTCTAGCCATTCCAGGTAGGGGACTGGAAAAAGACGGCATGAAGGGCTCTCCCAGATGTCTTGCAAAGTAACTTCTACTTGTGTCTCAGCAGCACTCTTGGCTACAAGAAGAGCTGGGAAATATGGCCTTTGGGCTGAGCACTATTTTACCCAGAACATAATTGGTGTTCTGTTACGAAGAAGAAAGGAGAGTGGATTTGGGGCAAGCAACAAGCCATCCCAAATGTGGTCATGCAGACATTGTACTGGGTATAAGTAGAACAGAGTTGTTTCCTGTGAAGATTTCCAGCATAAATAAATATTTGATTACAATACTAAGCTCCTCTCTCCTTGCTTGGAAAAATGTAAAGTGGAGTGTATGAAGACAAATCTTGTTATTGCATGCACATCCCAACTGCTAATGGAGACTGTTGTGTGAGTGAAGCATTTGGTAGTTGAAACTGTGGGCTAACAACCAGTTGGAAGGAAACAGTAGCCCCTAGAAGTGCCTCTGCACCAGTAATGACCCTAGTGAGCCATTAATCTGCAAGAGATGCCCTATCTCTAGGTCACAGCTTTATAAACTGAATATCAATAAAGGCTGCCAGGGGCATGCTAATTATTTCTATGGAAGAAGCCATTGCGGTTGGTCTGTGCAAAGAACTTTTTGATGAGAAAATGCATTGGTTCAGTGAGTCTGTGAGAAGCAAAGTCCCTTAAACTGGAGGTTGTCAGTGTGTCTTTCTCAAAGCTCACTAAGGGGCTCAAGATAGTTGGTCAGTACCAGTGTTCCCTGGTGGTATCAGGTGGCTCTTTTCTGGGGGTCTTATTGGAGAATTTTATCAGGATTTATTTTCTCTGCTATATGGTAGCTGCTCAGAAGACTTTGCTTTTTAAAAAGTTTATTTCTTCTTTTTTTTTTTGGGAGGAGGTGGTAGGAGGAGGGAAGGGGGAGGCATCCCCAGTAGAGTGTTCACAGCCTGATCCACCTGCAGCTTCAGCCAGGCCAGACTATAGCATGTGCGTAACATGTGGGTGTGTAGGGTGGACCCAGGAGGCCAACTGGGATCTTCCCATGGAGGTCTAGCTGTGTGCCACTGCACCTCTATCTGATCCAGAAGACTGCTGTTCTAACAAGGATAAAATGGGATTAATGGTGATATTAAAAGCAGTTACCATTATGGGAACTTACTATGTGTCATTCTGAGTGCCTTGCATAAAATATCTTATTTAATCTCCATGACATCCTCAAGAGGTTTGTACTGTGTTGACCCTATTTTATACCTGTGTGTATTAGATTTAAGACAAACTATTGAACATGTCCAACTGGCCCAGGCAGGCAAACAGCAGGAGTGCATGCTGAGGTTCAGATATAAGTCCTGTGACTCGAAGGTCTCGCCTCTTACATGTTATGCTATCATGGCATTCAGTGTCGTGAGCAGAAGAACCTTGAGTCCTTCCCCTCTTCCCCTCTCCCCTTCCAATTTTCCTTTCTTCTTTCTTTCCTTTTCCCCTTCTTCTTTCCTCTTCCTCCTTCCCTTCCCTTTCCCCTTATTTTAACAGCAGAAATTAAAAAAAAATCTTTTTAATACCATCATTATAATTTTCATTTTTGTTTTGCATTTGACTTTCTAAGTCTGGTCCACATGCAACCATGTTTTCACACTGCACGCAGCAATGATCTACCCAGTGCTGACTCTGTAGAAGGTGTTCTATGGTGGCAAATGAGACTGACAGTCCCTTTTATAATGGAGCAGACATTGCGTTTCGCATTTTCTCTCACATCAACATTTTACTGAAAACTATTTCCATGTCATGACATTATCTCTATAATTATCATTTTTAATGTCCTCATAATATTCTATCTTATTGATGTGCCATAATTACCTCTGATATTATATTATTATTGAACAATTAGATTGTCTTCAGTGATTTGCTATTACAGATAACAAGAATATTTTATCTGTTCTAAAAATAAAATAAGAAAATATAAATGATCTTACAAGGAATATCCTCAAGCTTGTAGTTTTATTCTGTTGTTACTCTTTTCCCTTAGGAACAATTCCCTAGACTGCAATTATTGCACAAAAGGAGAAGTCCATTTCTATGACTTTGTGCAAATGCTAATAACTAAACACTTACTATGCTTAGTCCTTTAGTGGGTATTTTACAAATTTTATTTATTTTGTATACTCTCCACAACAAACCTGAAGGGCAGGTAAGATCCTACTTACTTTACAAAGAAACTGAGTCAGAGCAGTAGAGTCATTGTTGTAGTTATGATATGGCACATAGAGGAACCATTTAATTAAGAGTAAACCAGCATTCACAACGGTGAAAGCCCATGCTCTTAAGATAGTCCCCCACTCGCTCTGCTTTCATCTTTCAGCA